>NC_139223.1:93573525-93746025 GCF_055691185.1 Crinia signifera | reverse complement strand
AGATTTGGACTAAGCCAATTATAATACCTATAAAGTAGAAGGACAAAGGAAAATAAAATGTTGTTGCTACAGTCCAATAAAGCTCATGTAAAGATAGAAATCAAAGATCCCATGTACCTTATGTCTGTAACAATAAGTGTTTTAATATGTGATGCAGCCTAGAACCCTAACCATACACATCTCGCAGCCTATAACACTAACCATACACACACACCCCGCAGCCTATAACCCTACCATACACACACACCCAGCAGCCTATATCCCTTACCATACACACCGCACAGCCTATAACCCTAACCATACACACACCCCGCAGCCTATAACCCTAACCATACACACACACCCAGCAGCCTATAACCCTAACCACACACACACCCCACAGCCTATAACCCTAACCATACACACACCCCACAGCCTATATCCATAACCATACACACACCACGCACCCTATAACCCTAACCACACATGCACACCATGCAGCCTATAACCCTAACCACACATACACACCCCAGCCTATAACCCTAACCAGGGCCAGATTAAGGTGTGTGGGGGCCCTGGACAAAAAGGACTGTGGGGGGGCCATGGACAAAAAGACACCTCCGCCGGATGGAGGCATCATCTCCAGTGCCGGACACCCACACAAAATATATATATATATATATATATATATGAAAGATACCCAGCGCAAATCAGTCCCAAAGTGTCCAAAATATCAGGCTAAGTCCATAATCTTCCCATATGTGTGCAGCTTCAAAATAGGGATCCAACCACGGCTCCCACGAAGTATGCTTGTAAAGAAAAAAGAAATTGAAGCGCACCAGTCAGCAACAGGTAGGTACAATTTTTACTGATATACAGCTGACAAACATAGGTAAAAACATATAGGAATAAAAACTTCCCAAATGGAAAAGGCGGTACAGCAATACCAAGTGTCGATGGAAACCGGACAGCAGTGATCAGTTGCGGTCGGAACACCGGACAGCGAATACCAGCCACGACTTCCACAGGATACAGCGGACCAAAGCCAGGACGTCTACAGCGTCAGGATAGAGTAACCACGCCCAACGCGTTTCGACTGCAGCACATTCAAACACCAGGAAGTCCTCTCCTCACTCCTCCTGAGTGAGTGAGGAGAGGACTTCCTGGTGTTTGAATGTGCTGCAGTCGAAACGCGTTGGGCGTGGTTACTCTATCCTGACGCTGTAGACATCCTGGCTTTGGTCCGCTGTATCCTGTGGAAGTCGTGGCTGGTATTCGCTGTCCGGTGTTCCGACCGCAACTGATCACTGCTGTCCGGTTTCCATCGACACCTGGTATTGCTGTACCGCCTTTTCCATTTGGGAAGTTTTTATTACTATATGTTTTTACCTATGTTTGTTAGCTGTATATCAGTAAAAATTGTACCTACCTGTTGCTGACTGGTGCGCTTCAATTTCTTTTTTCTTTACATATATATATATATATATATACACACATATATACACCATGAGAATTATACGTGAGGGACTACTAACTCAGCGCTCCTGATATAGTTAGGTTACGGGTGCTGTGAGCGCATACTCCTGAATAGTGTAGCGCTTCTCTGCTGACGTGTGTCACTGCTGTGTTGCTAGGCAACTCTGCAGGACTTCGTCCCCGACCTATTAAACTATCAGAGTGAGCTCTGGTCGACACTCCTGATAATGTTGACACAGACCATGTCGACCAGAGCTCACTCTGATAGTTTAATAGGTCGGGGACGAAGTCCTGCAGAGTTGCCTAGCAACACAGCAGTGACACACGTCAGCGGAGAAGCGCTACACTATTCAGGAGTATGCGCTCACAGCACCCGTTACCTAACTATATCAGGAGCGCTGAGTTAGTAGTCCCTCACGTATAATTCTCATGAAGATTGTACTAGCAAATTGATCCTGTGGTTTCTATGTGTGTACCCGGCTCGCTCTGAACGCTACCGCGGCCGGGGACAGCGTCTCTTACAGTTGCTTGGCAACATATTCGAGACGTACGTCAGCAGCAGGCGCCACCCCATCCAGGAGTGGACGCGTGCAGCACCCGGCCGTGGATGCTAACAGGAGCCGGTAAGTAATAAATACCTGTACAGGCGCCGCCGAGCGCTCATATGTTTCCCCGCCGCTGTATTGAAACGTTGACATACGTGCATTTGCCGGATTGCTATTATCATTAAATCCTTACCTGATCCTTTGATCGTTTTCTACAAAGACCCCTGGAGTGACTCAGATTATTTCATCAATATCCTCATTCCACTGTAGGCACCCGGGGCAGCTACTTATTTAAAATAGAGTGCCGGTTCAAATTCCCAATATATATATATATATATATATATATATATATATATATATATATGTATATTTATATAAATTAATATTATATATTAATTGATATATAAAGGTAAATCATACATATTAAGCCAGGCAGAGGAGACACTTACTAGCAGCGTTTTTAGACTGGGTCAGGTCAGTATGAGTCTTCTGTCAGGCGTCAGCCTCTGATCTCCTCCTGCTCCACACCGTCCTTCCCCTTCCTGGTGTCCCACACAGGCAGGCTGCAGGCAGCATCCGGTCCCAGCTGCTGCAGTCTGCTGATCCACAGTCAGAGACCTGCGAGATGATGAAATCTCGCGAGAGTCTCTGCACGGTGATGAGCTCCACAGCGGCCGGTGGAATGCCTATGCCTGCGCTGTCTGCACACAAGACAGACAGCAGTGCTCAGCACCGGCTCGCCTCAGCGTCTCCCCTGTCCTCCTTTGATGTACTGGGGGCGGCGGCGCCCGCTAGAATCGCGCAACGCACCAGTTGCTGGACAAAAAAAATGTTATTTTGTGTGTGCTCGGACCCGGGCCCTCTGGTTCGAGCCCAGGTAAAATGTACCCGCCCCACTCCCCTCTCGGCGGCCCTGGGTAGAGTCAGCGTGTCATGTATAGGTAGGCATCATTGACTCTGGCACATTTATCCTAACCCTGTACACACACACACACCCATAGCCTATCCATACATTCATACATATGCGCACACACACATATATGTAGCCTAACCCTATCCATACATACATACTCACACACCCGCAAGGGATAGGCATCATTGACTCTGTGTGTGTGTGTTTGTGCAGGGTTATAACCCAGTTGCCAAACACACACACCCATAGCCTATCCATATAAGCGTGCACACACACATGTAGCCTAACCCTGTCCATACACACACGTAGCCTAACAGTGTCCATACACACATAGCCTAACATCATCCACACACACACATGTAGCCTACCCTATCTGCACACACGCCCATCCACACACTTTTCACACACACACACGCTGCCTAAGTCTATAAATATACACACACAGCCTAACCCTATACATTCATACACTCATAGACTAACCCTGTCCATACACACACACACTTGCAGCCTAACCCTATCCATACATTTGTAATTTGATCTCTGCCCCAGGTAAGGGGCGTGGTCTCATTAAAATGGGCATGGCCTCACAGTAGAAGACTAGCTTACACCCCAGTTTTTGGCCCTGCACCAACAGACCTTTGCCACCACAGGAAGAACATTTTTTTCACCATATTAAGCCCCATACAGTAATGACAAAGAAAGCTAGTAACCAAGCGCAGGAAACACAAAGATAGCTATTAGTTGTCCTTGCTGCTGTCTTGGAAGGGATACTCAACCCTTCCTACACCAAAAAGCCAAAAAATACACACAAATAGACAGCGCAGACTGGACACACTTAATAACCCATTGGTTTAAAAATTAAGTTTGTTTATTTATACAAATCTTTTTAGAAATATAATAAATCTTTAAAAAAGATCACCGGCCGGTGGGACTCATACAATGCAAAAATGGTACCATAAGAATAGCAATTTACACAAGATAAACATATAAAATTAAACAAAAATAATTAAGAGCAAATTTCAGCAGTGATTATTTCAGCTTGGTTAAGCATAGATAGGGTTAATTGCTTGTTTAAGCAGGGTTAGATAGATTTCGAGTTTTTTTGTCAAAGGGCTGTTAGTTGACAGTTTCTATCACTGTGCTGCCTGCACAGACCTTGCTACAGCAGCTTGGTTATTTGTTAGTCAATCAGCCATGCGTACTTGTTATTATTAGTGGCAAAATGACACAGTTAGTGAATTAAGCAGAAAAAAGCAAACAGGTATACTTATGCTCTGCGGCTTGTGTATTGCTGTATTTTGTAATCCACTTTGGGGGATGGTGACTGGCTCTGCCTCGAGCGGGTTCCCAGCTGATTTAGGGAAGGTCTTTCCAGCTTTATCAAGAACTCTCTTACTGCTCCGGCTTCCAAGTCTCCACACAGCGGTGCCTCTCATGCAAACAAACAGGGGCTGATGACGCGTTTCCCCGCCTCTACTTAGTCAGCGGCTTCCATACAGTAATGTCCCCTGCACCATATGCCTCACACTGCAATGCCCGTGATACATTATGCCCTACAGTAAAGCTTCTACACACTGGGTGTCATGCTCATTGCCAGGGGTTTCGTGGGATGGGTGTCTTCATTTCCAGGGCTTTCATGCTCTGGGACAGGTGTCATACTCCTTGCCAGGGGTTTGTAATGCATGTAGCCAGTGCTTATGCTGGTTGCCAAGGGTGTGTTATTGTTAAACATTTTTAAAAATCCATTGTTTATTCTTACAGTGAAATTTTACACTTTAAAAGAATAAATAAAAAAAAAGCTATGAAATTCCAAAGACAAAAAACCTTACGGTTTCACATGTCCCATTAAGGCTTTTTACACATGATCTGGCATTTCTAAAACCTGTTGTAACTCTTCCACTCAAACGCCAAAAAGCAATGAAATTATGATTATTAAGGCTGATGCCTTAATGGACGTGTTCCTTGCGCAATACAGATATGGTACGCTATCACAGCCTGTGGGTAAGTGCAGATTCAGCACTCTCACAGAGTGAGATTGCTGTCACACAATGGTGGAGCTGCTAATTCACAAATTTGTGTGCTCATTGGAATACACACATGTAGTCTATGCAACTGTAGGTCTGAGCAGTTATGTGGTGCACTCATCCTAATAAGTACCCGCAATCATCTAAAACTGTCTATACCTCTGAGTTACTATAGTGTTCATTCTAGCACCCGCCATCTTTGAAAACCCATGCAGTCCCTCTTCCCTGCCTGGGGTGTAGCTGTCTGCTGTAGTGCTTCTAGGACAGTATGGTCTGTAGATCAGCACTGCAAACCAGACCTTTGCTAGAAACACTACAGCAGACAGCAACACCCCAGACAGGGTAGAGGAACTGCATAGGTTTTTAAAGATGCTAGATACAGGTGCTAGAATAAACACTATTACTAGAACTATCCCACTATAAATATAACACCTACCTTCAGATGGCGGAGTTAACTGGCAAAGAAGTAGCAATTGCATCATTTGATGCAAATAAAGCCTTCGATTCGGTGGAATGGCCCTATTTAAAACAAGTATTGAAGGCTTTTGAAATAGGACCCAGCTTTATTAATTGGGTCTTTTTATTGTATCAGACACCAAAAGCGAGAATATCTCTCAATGGGTTTATTTCTGATCCCTTCCCTCTTTTTCGCGGTACACGGCAAGGATGTCCTCTTTCTCCTTTGCTGTTTGCCCTTGCTATCGAGCCGATCGCTTGTAAATTAAGAACTGAGTTGGGGGAAGTGGGAATGAATGGTAGTTTTATCTCTCTTTATGCAGACGACCTATTAATAGGTTTGGCCAATTACGAGAAACAACTCCCAAGTACGATAGATAGCCTGCATGAATTTGGGACTTATTCGGGCCTAGAATATTTTTGGTGGTCTTGCGCTTTATGATGCAGCAGCTCCTGTATTTTTAGTTATAGAAATTTCAGGGGGGAGGAGCGCTATTGGTTCTTAAAATTAGTTAGGCTTAAAGGTTATCGTTTAAATGAATGGTATGTAAATATAAATAAAATATAAATAAAGATTAATGGGTATATGTAAAAATGAATATATTCGTGGTACCTGTAAGGAAAAAAACTTTGTTAGTGCCAATGTTTACACTCTTTCCGTGAAAGAGTTTTGTTGAGGTTATTTAAAAATGTTGAGTCAGTCCGGTGGTGCTATCCCTATCTTACCATATGCTCCCGATGATCTTCGTCCTGGCTGCTTTTTTGTCTCTGTAGGCTTGAGGGCTTCTAAGCGCAAAAACGGCTGAGCTGTGTTTGTACGTTACAGCTGCTGCGCCGATGCTCCGTCTTCGCCGTGCGGACCGGAAGTGGCCGGAAGTTGGGATGCGATCGCCGATGGAGCTGGGGATGAAGGCACGGTGATAGCTTGCCGGGGGGTCTTGTCTCACCAACGCGTTTCGTGCGTCATGCGCACTTTTTCAAGGATATCTGACTGCTCCACTTTGTGGATATTTATAGGGAAAAACTTTATTTGTAAAACGGAAGTCTTCTTCCGGAAGTGAGGGGAAATTGGAGGGAAGCACATGTTCAATTCATCTTCAAGTCATGGCTTCAAATATATGGTATAAAACAGGATAAAAAAGGGGAATTATTTAAAAAACAGGTACCACTTATAAAAATGCATTAAGCTCAATTTCTATATTAAGACCTAATGGCTCTAAGGTTTTCATCGTATAAATCCATTTTGTTTCAGCCTTTCTCAGTTCTTTTACGAAGTCTCCTCCTCTCCAGTTTTCTCTTATTTTTTGGATCACTGTGCATTTCAGGCCGCTTGGATTTTTATTGTGTTTCTCCAGGAAATGGTTCGAGACACTATGAGTCGATAGTCCTTTAATGATGTTATAAATGTGCTCAGCGAACCTAATTTTTGCCTTCCTTTTTGTTTGACCTATGTATTGGATGCCACAATGGCACTCTAGCAGATATATTACTCCTTCTGTATTACATGAGAGATGTTCCTGAATTTTAAAGTTCTTGCCAGTTTGGTTTGACTTGAACATCGTGATCGGTTATGTTGAGCTTTTGTTATTTTTGCATGCTTTGCAATTAAGGCAACTGTAGAAGCCTTTATTTGAAGTACTGGTTATTTCTGAATCGGTTTTTGTGAAACTATTGACAAGCTGTTGTTTTATGTTTTTAGCTCTCCGGTAAATGATTTTGGGTTTATTAGGTAGTGTTGGAAGCAGAGTCTCATCTAATTGTAGTATGTGCCAATGTTTTTGCATGATGTTTTCGATGATTTTGAAGTTGCTAGTATATTGTGTAAAGAATGCAAAATTATTATTGTTTTGAGGTTCACTTCTTGTCTTATATGTGAGGAGGTCTTTTCTTTCTATTCTTTTTATTTCGTCCAGTTGTTTCTGAAGTAGGTCTTCTTTGTATCCTTTTGTTAGGAACTGATTTTTCATTGTATTGCTTTGGGTTTGGAAGACTTGGTCGTCTGTACAATTTCTCTTCAGCCTTCGGAATTGGCCTATTAGAATGTTTGAGATCCATTTATTATGGTGGTTGCTTGTGGAGGGCAAGATGTTATTGCCACTCACTTCTTTGATGTGGGTTCTGGTTTTAAGCTAATTGTTTTCTACAACGATTTTGAGGACTAGGTAGATGACTTGTTCTTTGCTGTGGGTTATGGTGAATTCGAGATTGAGCTGGTTATTGTTAATGTGTAGAATGAAGTCTTAGAGTTGAGCTTGTGTTCCCTGTCATAGAAAGAACACGTCATCTATGTAGCAATACCATTGTACAAGATGGCTACTATGTACATTTGGGGACCAGATCTGATCGTCCTCCCATTTAGCTACAAACAAGTTTGCGTAGCTGGTGCCAGGGGTGTCCCCATCGCTGTTCCGCGTTTCTGCAAGTAGAAGGCCCCATCATGCCAGAAGTCGTTCCGTGTTAAGATGAAATTGATGTTTTCCATAATAAAATTAATCTGTGCGTTCTTCAGTGACGAATTGTTGGATAGATAATGCCGTGTGTGTTCGCATCCTCTCACGTGATCAATGCAGGTGTAGAGTGATTTCACATCTGCTGTACACATAATGTATTCCTCTTTCCATTCTATTCGGTCAATAATTTGTAAGATACTGGTTGTATCTTTCAGATAACTTCTCTGTTGTTTTACTAATTCTTGCAAGTGATAATCTGTGTAGGATGAAAGGTTTGAACTGATGGAGTTTATGCCCGAGATTATCGGCCTTCCTGGGGGATTAGTTGTGCTCTTGTGCATTTTTGGCAGAAAATAAAATGTCTGTATTTTGGGATGTTTCTGAAAAATGTAATCAAATTCTTTTTGTGTTAGAATGTCCATTTCCAAGCCTTCTTCAAGGTGTTCCAATAGTTGTTTTGAGAAGAATTCTGTGGGGTCTTGGTTTAATACCTCATATGTGTCGGTATCTGATAAAAGATTGTTTGCTTCGGTTTTATACATCTCTATTGTCATCAGCACTACTCCTCCACCCTTATCCGCGGGTTTTATTACCAGATTTTTATCTTCTCTTAGTTCTTTCAGGGCTGATTTTTCTTCTTTGGACAGGTTGTGTTTATGTTGTTGTTTTTCTGGTATAAGGTCTATTTCTTTTTCAATGAGTTTCTGGAAAGTGTTGATATGTGGTCCTTTGACATGAACTGGGTTAAAGGTAGAAGTTGGTCTGTAATCTGTATGGATATATTCTGTATTTTCAATAATTGGTGTATTTTCATTCTTTGCAAAAAACTTTTTTATGCACAACTTTCTTATATATTTTTGTACATCCATATATAAGTCGAATTTGTTCACCCGACTTTCTGGCGCAAATTTTAGTCCTTTCTGTAGAAGTTTTGTTTGTGTCTCTGTGAGGGTTCTATTACTTAAGTTAAATATAGTGATTTGTTGATCTAGATTATCGATATTTCTTGGGAGTTTCTTCTTATGTTTGATGCCTCCCCTTGTGCCTCTTTTTCTGTATCTGTTTTTTGTTTCTTGTGATGTTGAATGGCTTTTGTGTCCGGTGGTTTTCTTTCTCCGGGTACCTGTTCTAAAAAATCAGTGCTAAGATCTAGATCTGAATCTTCTTCTTCAGATTCTTCACATTGATGTCTTTTTAGGGGTCTTTTTGATGTCTGGGTTTGTTCTAAATTCTTTCTTTGGATGGTTTCCAGTAGTGCTTTACGGCTGTTCTGTTCTTCATTTAATGCTGTTCTTTGTCCTTGTTGATATGAATTTTTTACTTGATTGTAGTATGAGAAGTTTCTATTATTGTAGGGTTGGTATTTACGTTGCTCTTTCTGTTGTGGGATAATGTTGATCAGAGGTTGTTTTCTCATGTAGTTTAAACAAGCTTAAAACCAGAACCCACATCAAAGAAGTGAGTGGCAATAACATCTTGCCCTCCACAAGCAACCACCATAATAAATGGATCTCAAACATTCCAATAGGCCAATTCCGAAGGCTGAAGAGAAATTGTACAGACGACCAAGTCTTTCAAACCCAAAGCAATACAATGAAAAATCAGTTCCTAACAAAAGGATACAAAGAAGACCTACTTCAGAAACAACTGGACGAAATAAAAAGAATAGAAAGAAAAGACCTCCTCACATATAAGACAAGAAGTGAACCTCAAAACAATAATAATTTTGCATTCTTTACACAATATACTAGCAACTTCAAAATCATCGAAAACATCATGCAAAAACATTGGCACATACTACAATTAGATGAGACTCTGCTTCCAACACTACCTAATAAACCCAAAATCATTTACCGGAGAGCCAAAAACATAAAACAACAGCTTGTCAATAGTTTCACAAAAACCGATTCAGAAATAACCAGTACTTACTTACAAATAAAGGCTTCTACAGTTGCCTTAATTGCAAAGCATGCAAAAATAACAAAAGCTCAACAAAACCGATCACGATGTTCAAGTCAAACCAAACTGGCAAGAACTTTAAAATTCAGAAACATCTCTCATGTAATACAGAAGGAGTAATATATCTGCTAGAGTGCCATTGTGGCATCCAATACATAGGTCAAACAAAAAGGAAGGCAAAAATTAGGTTCGCTGAGCACATTTATAACATCATTAAAGGACTATCGACTCATAGTGTCTCGAACCATTTCCTGGAGAAACACAATAAAAATCCAAGCGGCCTGAAATGCACAGTGATCCAAAAAATAAGAGAAAACTGGAGAGGAGGAGACTTCGTAAAAGAACTGAGAAAGGCTGAAACAAAATGGATTTATACGATGAAAACCTTAGAGCCATTAGGTCTTAATATAGAAATTGAGCTTAATGCATTTTTATAAGTGGTACCTGTTTTTTAAATAATTCCCCTTTTTTATTATGTTTTATACCATAAATTTGAAGCCATGACTTGAAGATGAATTGAACATGTGCTTCCCTCCAATTTCCCCTCACTTCCGGAAGAAGACTTCCGTTTTACAAATAAAGTTTTTCCCTATAAATATCCACAAAGTGGAGCAGTCAGATATCCTTGAAAAAGTGCGCATGACGCACGTGAGACAAGACCCCCCGGCAAGCTATCACCGTGCCTTCATCCCCAGCTCCATCGGCGATCACATCCCAACTTCCGGCCACTTCCGGTCCGCACGGCGAAGACGGAGCATCGGCGCAGCGGCTGTAACGTACAAACACAGCTCAGCCGTTTTTGCGCTTAGAAGCCCTCAAGCCTACAGAGGCCAAAAAGCAGCCAGGACGAAGATCATCGGGAGCATAGGGTAAGATAGGGATAGCACCACCGGACTGACTCAACATTTTTAAAAAACCTCAACAAAACTCTTTCACGGAAGGAGTGTAAACATTGGCACTAACAAAGTTTTTTTCCTTACAGGTACCACGAATATATTCATTTTTACATATACCCATTAATCTTTATTTATATTTTATTTATATTTACATACCATTCATTTAAACGATAACCTTTAAGCCTAACTAATTTTAAGAACCAATAGCGCTCCTCCCCCCTGCAACTTATTCGGGCCTAACAATCAACTATAATAAATCACATCTTCTTATTACCAACTTAGCTGATGACAGGGTTGTGGTACCCTCATTTGCTATCCCTAGAGTGGATAACTTCAAATACCTGGAAATAACTATTTATAGTAAATCCTCAGACTTTGTGAAAGATAATTTGGACCCAATTTTAGAAGATCTTAAAATTAGATGTAAAAGTTGGCTGAGGCTCCCTTTAACTGTCATCGGTAGGGTAAATCTAGTAAAAATGTCACTTCTGCCAAAACTTTTATACATCTTTACCCAGGCGCCTATATATATATCGGGGAAAATATTTTTAAGAAAATTAACTCCATAATTTCCTCCTTTGTATGGAAAAATAAAACCCCCAGAATTAAGTTATCCGTATTATGTAGGGCTCGCCAGAATGGGGGGATGGCAATGCCTAATTTCAAACAGTATTATTACTCTGCTCAATTGGCCCACATGGGTGAATGGGCCAAGGAAGTCATGACGTCTGAAGACCTAGCACAATTAATAAACAAAGTGGTCCCTGGTCACTCTCCTTTACAAGCAATTATGATGAAGCAAGGAAGGAATTCCTATCCCCCAATACTTAAGCAAGCCAGAAACATCTGGAAGTGGGATAGTAAAAAATTAGAATATGAGGCTCTTGACCCCGACACCTATCTATTTTCTTTGCCTCAGTTTAACCAATTAAATCAACAAAATTCTGCAAGACTATGGAAGACCTATGGCATCACTACAATAGGCCAGATCTTTTTAAGTAATGATATAAAATCCTTTACTCAACTACAAAATGAGTACCATCTCCCTAAATTTATGTTTTATAGGTATTTACAACTGAGAAGTGTTATAGCTCAATGCAATCGAGACCAACCTATAAATATTAGTTTAAATCCGGTAAAAACATTTGTCTCTAAATTGAGTAGTACTAAGAGGCTGTTACAAGTTTTTGTCCACCATTCTTCAAAGGGATGAGATGGGAAAACTAAGGCAGAAATGGTCGGCGGATATTGCGGAACTAAACCTAGAGGTTTGGGGTCAGGCTTTGGCGGCCCCTGGACTATCTACCAGATCTATCAGAATACACCAGATACAACTTAATATCCTTCACCGAACCTATTATACCCCGGACAGGATGAGCAGATTTTCGGAAAACTCTTGTAATAGCTGCCCTAAATGTAAAGTACTGGGTTGTAATTTCTGGCATTTATTATGGGAATGTGGTAAACTACAAAGATATTGGCAAGAGGTTGGGAAAATACTGATCAGTGTGGGAATTCCTAGTCAAATGATACGACCCCTTAGCCTTATCATGGGTGTATGGCCGAGTAGAGGCATACCTTCTGGGCTTGTACAACTTGCGCTTAACCTGTGTGCCATAGCAAAAACAGTGATAGCTCGGATGGCACAAAGGGGTCCAAACACACAAGAATGGATTAGTTTGGTAAACAGTACAATGGAACAAGAGCGGAGCGGATACATATTGAGCAATTCAGCGGATAAGTTCTATGATGTATGGGGGAATTGGTTTGACTCCAGATATTATAAGGGCGGATAATTTCTATGAACTGGGAAAAGTAGAGTTCCTTTTTCTCTCTCTCTTTCTCTCTCTCTCTCTTCTTCTTTTTTTTTTATTTTCTCAGGAGATTATGGTAAACTGAGATTATTAGTTCTTAATTTCACATACACTTAAAATAAGAAGTTGAATGTATCACAGTTTAAATATTATTACACAGGTAAAATAATATATATAAGCACTTCAGCACTTTCTGTATAGTATGAGGTTTTCTAAAAAAATCTGGCCTTTTTTTATTTATTTATTTTTTGTGTTTTTTCTCTCACTTTTTTCTCACTTTTTCTTTATTTTTCTTTTCCTCCTAGTTGAGGAGATTACAGCATATCAAGAATACTAGTTTCTAATTACACGTATATATTTAATAGAAGACTTTGAAGATATTACGGTTCAAATATCACGACAATGGCAACACAATATTTATAAGCACTTTTTTTATATAGTATGATGTCTTCTTCAAGTTTGCACAAGTATATGATTTATGTAGCTACATTTATGCATACCGCATATAACGATACATATGGGTGATTCAAAGGTGGAGGATGGATGAGCTAATATGCTTCTTCTGCTCGGCTCCGCTCCTGTTCTAGTTATCGATATATGTCAAGAGGAAAAGCTAGGTTTGAAGTTAGCACCGCTCTCACTTGGAGCTAACAAGAAGGTGGTGGATAGAATCTTGGTTAAGAGATAACGCTTATATGACGATAGTATGTCCTGCGAATTCCATTCAGGACGGTTGGGATAACCAACAACCAAGGGAAAATATAATTCAATCTTAGGTTTTTTTCTTTTCTGGCATATCTATGGATTGAGTCGATCTTAGGCTGCTGTAATATTGTTTGCGTACTTGTGTTTTGTTTAAATGTTTGTACTGTATTTTTTCATAAAAATTTCAATAAAGATGATATAAAAAAAAGAACTATCCCACTGAGGGTCCAACATCTTTCACACTCACAACATATATCCATTTAATTTAGTATTCACATGAAGTTACCAAAAACATCTTTCATAATTGCAAAAGCTATAATACTCCCAACTACTATGCATCTACACTTTCTTCTATACGCCTTCATGCTGCTATGTCTTCCCCGATACCTAATGTTGTGTGTATTGCATCATCTGCACCAATGTGTCTTTCCCCATCCGCGCCCCAGATTCAAACTTAGTATTAGGGACCCACCAGAAATGCGGTCACCGTGAAGCTGGTTGGTGGGCAAATATTTATTTGCCAATTAATATACCAAGAACCTCTATTATTGATTAATAATATGGAGTGTGCATCTGCACCATGTATTTTTCTATGTTTATAATAGTTTATCCCTTGTTGTATAGTATGTTCTGATATTTGAAAGACATATGTTACTTATTTGTACCCAAGGATGTTTTTAACCAATAAATGTTTATCCATCCTTATTTTAAATGTATTTATATTGTGTGCCGAAACCACTTCTCCAGGAAGAGAGTTCCAAAGTTTGACTGCTCTGACTGTAAAGAATTTTTTTCTTCTAGATGAACAAAATCTTTTTTCTTCTAATCTAAACTCGTGCCCTCGCATCCTAGATTCCTTTCTAGCAGAAGAAAGGGTGTTTGACAGTTCCTTATATTGGCCCCTAATATATTTGTACATGTTGAGCATGTCCCCCCTTAAACGTCTCTTCTCTAGTGTAAATAGTCCCAAATTGCTTAATCTTTCCTCGTAGCTTAAATTATCCATTCCCCTAATAAGCTTTGTTGCTCTTCTTTGAATATTTCTAATTCTATGATGTCTTTTGTATAGTGTGGGGCCCAGAATTGTACTATGTATTCAAGGTGCTGTCTAACCAATGATTTATACAGAGGCATAATTACTTTTGAGTCCCTAGTTTCCATGCCCCTTTTAATACATGCTAGAATTTTGTTGCCCTTTTTTGTTGCTATATTACTTTGAGCACTACACCCCAATGTTGTCTATTTGGACTCCTAGATCCTTTTCAATGACTGAATTACCCAATTCATCCCCACTTAGGTTTTAAGTAGCATCCCCATTTACTAGCACACTGGTTATGTCTCCCAAGGTGCATGACCTTGCATTTGTCCACACTGAACCTCATCTTCCATTTTTTTGCCCACTCATCTAGATTGCCAAGATCATTTTGAAGATTCTTGATTTAATAACTCTGCTCAGTTTTGTATTGTCCACAAAGATGGATACATTGCTGAGTAACCCCATCCCAATATCATTAATACAATTTTTAACTAAAATAGGCTCTAGAACCGAACCCTGAGGCACTCCACTTAGTATTGGTATCATATTTGATATGGCACTGTTCATGACCACTCTTTGTTCTCTATTACACAGCCAGTTCCCTACCCATCTACAGAAATTTGCCCCTAATCCCAGGTCCTCCATTTTATTTATCAACCTCTTGTGTGTTACTGTGTCGAAGGCTTTAGCAAATTCTAGGAAAATCACATCTACAGTACAGCGTTTTCCATTATCAAGGTTTTTGCTAACCTCTTCATAGAAATCAAGTAGATTAGTTTGGCATGAACGATTTTTCACGAACCCATGCTGGTTATTACTGAGTAAACTATGAAGGTCTAAATATTCCTGGATACCATCTCTTAAAAATCCTTCAAATAGTTTACCCACTATTGATGTTAAACTAACAGGTCTGTAATTAGTGGAATCCTTATTTTTTCCTTTTTTGAATAATGGCACTACCTCTGCTATTATCCAGTCTTTTGGTACCTTTCCTGATGATAGTGAATTATCAAAGATATAATGTAGAGGGAAAGCTAATTCCTCCCTTAATTTCATTAGTACCCTAGGATGAATCCCATCTGGCCCAGGTGATTTATTTGTTTTGATTTTACTGAGCCTCAATATTATTTCCTCGGTAGAGAAATCAATATTGAGGTCCGGCTTGTTCATCCCATTTGTGGTATGTGTTCGTTCCACAGTCTGCTCTCCCTTAGTAAACACTGATGAGAAGAACTCATTTAACAGTTCTGCTTTCCCTTATCCTCCGTAAAAAATTTCCAGTGATATCGGTTAGTGGGCCTATGTTGTCCTTAATTATACGTTTACTATTTATGTATTTGAAAAACTTCTTGGGGTTAGTTTTGCTTTCAGTGGCTATGCGCTCTTCATAATCCCTTTTAGTAAAAGTTAAAGTGTGGAAGTGCTCACTCAGTCTCACTTCTGAACAGGAAGCTATTATGGCCCACTAACATATTGCTGTGTGCACTGCAGGTAATATTGGGGGCTGAACATAATGTAGTGTAATAGTGTGATGTCTGTACTGGGTGTAATACGGAAACAGGTTCTAATATGGAGGAAGGGCACCTATAGTCCAGAGCAGGGTAGCACAGCACATCATTTTATCCATGGCAACGGCTGGGGTGTCAATCTCAAAAAGGGAGTCCAATTAGAACCACTTTTAAATATAGCAAACCATCAGGCAGAGAGCACTCACCAGACTGTATTATCATTAGAAGGTGAAAATGTATTTACATCTCAGGGCGATGTCGACGTTTCGGTCCACTGAGGGACCTTTTTCAAGACCACCTTGGCAGAATGAAGCATACATACCATTGCCCACTCAGTGACTTAAATACCCCTCCAGCTGACCAACCATCATACCACATCCTGGAAGTGCAATATGCTGTACTAATCACATTTTAACAGTTCTTACCAGTGCAATAGTACTATTCTCACATAAATGAACATATCATATTCAAGTCTGTTACCTGCAAATTGTTGTGAAATACTTTTAAGCCGCCTTGCTTGGTAAGGCACACTGGACACGTGGCGTGCGTTCGAAATCCCTGACACGCACATCCACAGAAGTCATCAACCCCGCTCAACCAGCTAACATCCGGTCAGCTGTTTTCCTCAGTGTATGGAGCGCAAGCTGCATTCCAACACGATGCTCATCTCACTGTAATTCACACGATACCTCCCACAGAGGTCACAGTTTACACTATCAAAGACCGCAGAACGTGTTCCACTGGGGTCACCTGACTCCTATTAATTATTCTGCAGCGCAAGTTATTTTCTTAGCGAAGACACATATAACAGGTCATCCATCTAGCCTCTGTTTTTAATATATATTGTGAAGAGCATAGAGTACACTCACCACTCTTCTTACTTGGCAATAAATTTATTCCATCATTCCCAACATCATAAATTGCAAAAGTGCAAGACAGTGGGCCAAGGGCCGACGTTTCGGTATGACTCCAGACCTTTTTCAAGGCCCCCACACTCTCCTCATAAAGTGAATAACATCCATGGCACCTTGTGACTCTTAAATGCCCCCCGGCGTTTATTAAGACACACCCCCTTACAAGGCAAGTTTAAAGATGAGGACACACGGTCCTTGAAAGGTATAATATCTGTGTCTTAAATAAGCATATAGGTACCATAAGATCCAAAACTTGATATTACTACTTGCCTGCTATGAATATTCCGCCATGGACCTTTACATTGTCCGGAGCACAGAACACAGGAAATGTGGAAATGCGTCATCTGACGCTATCGCCTATCTCACTTTTGGTATTTGGAATGCACAATCCGGATATGTGCGTTCCACTGCGGCGATCTCCCCACTCTGACATCTAGTGTTACTAATGCTGAGTTATAAGACACCATAAAGATGGCCGAACCTGGCAAATGCCGGAACGGCTCCTAATGCAAAATAGAGAGCAATCAATCATCATATAGCTTTAAGCCGAAATATGGTGCTTGAACTTCAAAAAGTGAGCTGCAACGGGTTTGTCCGTGATCTGATTTGCATAAGCTAATCGGATTGACGACCGATGTTGGTTCATCCTTTCCCTGAAAGTGCGGATCATCTTGCCAACGTAAAATAGGCCGCACAGGCAACGTAAAAAATACACCACATGATCCATCATGCATGTCAAATGGTGCTTGATGTAAAGCTTCTTTCCAGTGTGTGGATGGTGAAAGGATGGACCGCTAATGAGCCCACGGCACGTGATACAACTTGTACACTTAAAACACCCTGTTTTGACAGTGAGCCATCTTTTGTCTGTGGTTGGACTCAGGGTGACATCCGGTCTCAACTGAATGTCCTTTAAGTTCTGACCACGATGGGCTGCAACCAAAGGAGGAGCTTGAGTGACTTTATGGAATACTGGATCTGCTTCCAGAATGCGCCAAGTCCTAATTGACTTCTCCATCCTTCTTGACAACTTCGACACCTGGCCTTTACACTTCCTCTCCTCTGACCTACCTTCTGTCATGGTGACTTTAATATCCCCTTGGATAACCTTGCTGATTCTGGCACCTCCAAACTCCTCTCTCTCTCTGCTCCTCTCTTGGCCTATCTCAGTGGACTACCTCTCCCACCCACATCCAAGGACACTCCCTCGATCTCGGCTTTTCTTCTTTCTGACCATCACCTCATCTCCTTCTCCCTCACTGCTTCCCCTCTCCCACCTCTCCTCCCAAGCACATTGTCTCATGGCCTAACGTCAACACACTTGATATTGCTGCTTTCTCAGACATGCTGTGTCCTCTTCTCACCCCATCTCCATTTCAAATTAATTCTTTCCTCCTTCAGCTCTGCCCTTGCTCTGGCCAAGGAATCCTACTTTAAGTCCCTCATCCTTTCCCAATCATCCAACCCCCGCAGGCTCTTCGCCACCTTCAACTCCTTGCTCTCCCCCCTCCTCCAGCTCTTCCGTCCTACATTGTAGCCGCTGATTTTGCTACCTACTTTACAACCAAAATCTCCTCTCTCAGGACTGCCATCACTGCTGCCATGACCTCACCCTCTCCCTCCTCCCCTCTTACATCTCCACTCCCCTCCTTCCCCCCCCCCCTGTCCTCATTTTCCCCCACCACTGCCACTAAAGTCCATTCTATCCTTCAATCCGCTTCTCCCTCCACCTGCCCACTCGATCCTATCCCCTCCAATATTATCCATTGTCTCAGTCCGCCGGTCTGCTCTCACCTGACTCACCTCTTTAATCTTTTCCTATCCCCTGGGATCTTTCCCTCCTCCTTCAAACACACTCTTGTCTCCCCAATTCTCAAAAAAAAAAATCTGGACCCCAACTCTCCGTCCAACTACAGGCCCATCTCCCTCCTCCATTTTGCCTCCAAGCTCCTAGAACGTCTGGCCTATAATAATGTCCTAAGCCACCTTACTGCTAACTCCATTCTAGACCTCCCCAATCCAAGTTCTGCCCTTTACATTCCACTGAAACTGCCCTGACCAAAGTCACTAATGATCTACTATCGGCTAAATCCAAAGGCCTCTTCTCTATACTCATCCAGCTTGATCTGTCGGCTGCCTTTGACACTGTTGACCACCCTCTCCTGCTCAACGCCATCCACTCCATTGGCATCACTGGCACGGTCTTCTCCTGGTTCACCTCATACCTCTCCGATCCGTTCTTCTCCGTATCCACTCCGAGCTCCTCCTCTCCTACTACCCCGCAGCCAGTCGGTGTTCTCCAAGGGTCAGTCCTTGGCCCTCTCCTCTTCTCCACTCTCATCAGCTCCTATGGCTTCCATTACAACCTTTATGCTGATGATACCCTAATCTATCTCTCCTCCCCCAACCTATCTCCATCACTTCTGTCCAAGGTCTCTGAATGCCTCACGGCCATCTCAACCTGGGTGACCCAACGCTTCCTGAAACTAAACATGGCTAAAACAGAACTTCTAATCTTCCATCCCCCGAACATCCCCTCTTCTCCCACTATTTCCATCAGCATTGGTGAAACCGAGAACACCTCGACCGACCAAACGCGCTGCCTCGGCTTCATCATTGACTCCACCCTCTCACCCCCCACATTCGTGCTCTCACAGTCTTGCCACTTTCACCTCCTCAACATCTCGCGCATAAGACAATTCCTCTCCACTGACACGACCAATATTCTCATTCACTCTCGTCATCTCCCGCCTTGACTACTGCAACATCCTTCTCTCTGGGCTACCTCACGGCCCGCCTCGCCACTCTCCAATGCATTCATAAATATTGCTGCTGGGCTCATCTTCCTCTCCCGCCACTCTACCTCCGCCTCCCCCTTCTGTCTATCTCTTCACTGGCTCCCCATTCCTTTCTGAGTTCTCTTTAAACTCCTCACCACCACCTACAAGGCTCTCTCCTCCTTCTCCGCTCCTTGCCTCTCTTCACTGATTTCTATCCACACTCCTTCCCGTGCTCTTCGCTCCGCTGCTGACCGCTGACTGACCTCTCACCTAATCCCCTCCTCCAACTCCCATGCCCCCCTGAACAACCTCCTGCCACCCATCAGGCTTTCTGATTCCCTTACCTCCTTCAAGCGCTCCCTCAAAACCCACTTCTTCCGAGTAGCCTATCTCTCCTCCTCCTAACCTCTTTTGCTCCTCCTATCCTGCCTACCCTACCCCTCCATCCATTCCCATCCATTCCTACTTATCCTATTGTTTTTCGTTCATCCACCCACCTCTTTTTAGTCTGTTTACTCTTATGAGTAGGGCCCTCCTTCCTCACGTACTCACCCTACCGCTTTACCTCACCAGTGCTCCTGCCCTGTTCTTCCCTTCCTCTACTTCATCTTCAGTCTCCTCAACAATTTCGAAACCTACTTAGGAACTGATGCTGATTTTAGTTCTACCAGCTATATGTTTGCTGTGTACAGCGCTGCGGACACTTTGTAGCGCCTTATAAATAAACCTACTACTACTACTTTTGAAATAGGTGTCACATTTTACCACCACTGTCATGTGCTCAGAATTGCACTTTTTAGTCAATGTTGGGGAGGCAAAAATTTGTCTTGCTCTTCTAAGACTGGTCTGTATATCACTTTCACAGTAGCCTCTTGCCCGGAAGTGTGCACAGTCCACAACCTGTAATTCAGCCACAGCCGCCTCTGAATTATTCCTCAGCACCCGTAGTAGTTGCAAAATGGGTAATTTGGATTTTAGCTTATCTGGGTGATGACTCGATGCCCATAAAAGCGTATTGCGGTCTGTCGGCTTCCGGAATAGGGTATAATCAAGATTGTTACCCCTATTCAGTACGGTAAAATCCAAGAAATTCAAGCTATCACGGTCAGCTGTGGCCGTAAACTGAATAGGACAGTCCAATTCATTCAATTGACCATTACATAAAAATAATTTTCTGTCCCTCTCCACACTAAAAAGAGGTCGTCAATAAACCGCCTGTAGTGTAAGATGTTTGTGCTGTATCTCCCCAGGATATGCACCAACTCATAAACTGTCATGTAAATGTTAGCAAATTTGAACCCATGGCGGTTCCAAAGATCTGCATATAATACCCGCCGTGATACATAAAATGATTTTGTGTCAATACCAACTTAATGAGTTGGCATAAAAATTCCACCGGGGTCCATGATAAGGGCCCTTGATCAAAGCCTCCCTAACTGCCTGTATCCCCCCTTCATGGGGAATTATGGTATATAGGGAAGAAACATCAAGTGAAGCAAGGATGCAATCATCAGGCAGGTCCACCAAGTCGCTGAGGCCCTCCAGGAAATGCCTGTCCTTCATATAGCTTACTCCTGCCTGCACACACGGCTGCAAGTAGTGCTCGACAAACTGGGCCAAAGGCTGTAGCAAAGAGCCACAAGCAGCTATTATAGACCTTCAGGGAGGGGCCTCCAGCGACTTGTGGACCTTAGGTAAGGTATAGAATATGGGACATTTAGGATGTTCTACTTGTAACAATTTAAATATTGTGCCATCTATCCAACGCATACTTAAAGCATTAGTTAAAACTTGGTCTATCTGCAATTTGATAGAATTCATGGGATTGCATGGGACGATACGTATTGGTGTCCCCCAGCTGTCTCCTTACTTCTCTATCGTAATCTGAGAAGTTTTGCAGGATGACAGCCCCCCTTTATCTGCATTTCTGATAACCATAGCCTTGTTGTTCTTAAGGCTAGTCAAGGCTTCACGTTCACCTTTAGTGAGATTGTCAAATATCCGTTTGTGGCTCCCTGACTGATCACCCTTAACATCACCATCCACCACTTTCAAAAAGGTCTTAAGACAAGTGTTAGAAGAAGGAGGATCAAATTTATTGGGTCTTGCCATCACTATAGGAGCACTAACTGGCCGGTCTTCTGTACCAGATAAAAATCCTTTAAGGCGCAATTTCCACCAAATCTTGTAATGATTGATGGACCACTACAACAGGTTAAATTTACAAGTGAGGACAAAGCTCAAACCCTTCACCAATAAGGACTCCTCAGGTGCCGTCAGAATATGTACATTAATTTTAGGGAGAAGGGGGGGAGAGGAGGTCCGCACACACTTTTTTTGGAAAAAGTATCCCTTATACAGTAATTAGGGATTAATCTTCAATCGCCTTTATTGGTATAGTTTGGCGACGGTTGCTATCCGGGCAATATGGTCAAGATTGTTGTTAGAAAGAAAAAGAATTGCACAGTGGATGCACACCAGAAAGAGGAAATATTTCCGCAGGAGGAAATATTCTATTTAAAATTTAACCTTTATTAGTATAATCAAAATAACAAGAAGAGAGAGTAGTCCTGTGCAGATTTTTTAACATATAGATTCTCACAGGAT
This sequence comes from Crinia signifera, assembly GCF_055691185.1. NCBI lineage: Eukaryota > Metazoa > Chordata > Amphibia > Anura > Myobatrachidae > Crinia > Crinia signifera. Next base: position 93,723,963 of record NC_139223.1, on the reverse strand, counting down.
AGTCTCCTTCTGAGGCTTGCGAAATTTTTAAGAGTTAAACATTTTTGACATACATACACACAACATATACTGTGATGTGCCAATGCACGGAAAAGAAAGATTAGTGTTTTAAGGGATTAAAAGAGTTTCCCTGGGCTGGCTACAAATGATGCTTGGATTTTATTTGTTCCCTGTGAGAAAAAGTAAGAGATTTATGTACATCGTGTCCCTTTTATTTTAGGGATTAGGTCACCAGTCAAAAAAATATAATTTTATTATACATCCCTACTTGGGGATTAGCTCTCTGCTTGAGACAAGCTTTCCCTACTTGGGGATTAGCTCTCTCCTTGAGACAAGCTTTTGTTTGATGTATACAATTTACACGCATGTTCGTATTGGATTGCATAGGGGTGATTTATTGATGTCTGAATAGATCTAATGTATTCACTCTTCCTTTTTTCCTGGTGGGTTTAATCGGGATTTAGCTCTCTCTCACTGGGCTATTGGTGCTGCCTCGGGTGTGATTTGCAGCTTTATCACGATTTCCCACTAGTCATTGGTTTTTGATATCACACCCAAATCAGCTATAATAGGTTTGTTAGGGTTTTCGGAGTGAATATTACCAGGCAGTTAATCTATTCACTGATTTCCTGGCCTCCTTTGCCTATTATGTTTGGGTGTTTATCGCCCTCTACTGGGTGCTTTCAGAGATGCATGTAAATATTCATATCTTTTTTGCATATAGGGACATTGCTTTTTTTGGGGTTATAGTGTTAAAGTGTCCCTATAACCAAGTATCTTGGACACTGTTTATTTTCATATATGGGTGATGTTATGCCACAGTATCTTGTTACTGCTGGTGTTTCACTTTGGCAGTTAGGTTGCCACTTATGGATGGTTATATTATTACCACTTTATACAATTAAATTTATTGTATTATTTGGGGCATTAATTTTTTCCCTGAGCTAATATTCAGCTGTTTCAGGATTGTGTTGTCAGGCAGTGGTTTTAGTCTCACTAATTCACTGATTGCCTGGCTCTCTGTATCTGTATCTGTTATAGTGTGGTTGTCACCATCCAGTGGGTAATAGTAATACTGCCTGTATTTAGCAGGGCTAAGATGGTATTTAGCTTGATGATATACTTGGTATCTGATATTTCCTGCAATTCCCTAATGTTAGATAGCTTTCTGGTGGTGACTCACTCTCTCACACATGACCTGTATTTATCTACACACACATCTTATAGCATCATTGCTATACATTTAATGTGTTTAGCATTATTGTAGCCAGCGACCTTACACGTGTTTCACAAGTTTAGCTTCCTCAGAGCCGCAAGCCGAGCATCCCCTGTGTATGATATTTATTGATACATGTTAGCCAATCAATTGTTTTTGGGCTGTCACATGATTTTGGTTCTCCAATGGGTTTCCGCTATGTCTGCCCGTACTGGAGATGCTGCTTCTGTTCTGTCTTCTGACGTGCCGACCACGTGACCAGCGTATGACGTCAGCCTCTGGTCACGTGGTGTCTTCGGCCAATTGCGGCTTGTGTCTGCCGCAACCCGGAAGTTCGGGATTTATACTTATCGCCCCGGACTCTGTATATTGTATAGGCTTCAGTTTTAACTTTTAATTTTCTAGTATTTATCTCGCAGTCTCAGTTTGTTTATTGACACTGTTATGAGAGCGTCTCCTGTTCTAATGATAGGCGCTTGTTGAACTAATTTCATGACAGAATTCTTTTCATGTTTAATCATGGTTATTTGGTTATGCTTATTATGGGTATTGTAGTCCCCAGAATCTGAATGTATCATCTGGTAGTTCTTGTATGCTGTGATTACAGGGTCTGAGGTTTATTACAATACCCCCGGACTCTGTATATTATAACGGGGTCAATATTCATTATACATTATTTCTCATTTACCTTATTATTTCAGTTTGTATATTGTTCTTATTAATTTATGCATTTCCTATTTTGTATATTAAACGGCTTTTGAATATTGCTGGAGTTAGGGAGTTATTGGTATTGGCAGTGCATTATGACGCTAGACATATTATGGGTCCTGCAATTCACGGAGCCTGGATATGTCAATTCAATGCCATTAAGTTAATATGACAGTCATTTTGCTATTGTTGTTGAATTGGACTAAAATAATATAAAATTTAGGGGAACAGGTTATTGGTACTTGTCATATAAAGTATATTTAGAAGATAGGGTCTCATTTGGTGAAGTATTTCTTAAAGGCGTGTATTAGAGAATTCTTGATGTGTATTTTGTTTATTTTGTGCTAATCTCAGGGGGATAAGTTATTATTGCTTATCATATAGAACCTATAAGAGTGGGGTCTCAAAAATATTTTACTTTTTTTTTTTATAATAAACTTTTTTATTGAGACATTCCGTGCACTTTACATAACACATGCAATGTATTAGTTGTCACATTCTTAACAATCAAAATATAAGAATGAAGAAGAAGTTCAATCAATAATGGCATTTGTTTGTGTACATTCATTTTACTTTTTAATTTTTAATTTTTGTGTTAGGAGAGTGGGTCGCACGTTCTTCATGTGTATCGCTGCAGTCTAAGTGTTGACCAGATATTTTTATAGTCATGTGCTGTTATAAATAACTATATGGGTGAGTGTGTATCGATCTGGGTATAATAAAATAAGATGGTCAGTGAGGTGTGGTGGGAAAAATCATAATAATAATGTGCTGGGGGGGATGGGGACCAGGGATGGGGTGTGGGGACGTGGAGGAGAGTGGTTGAGGTGATATCATGCTGTGTAAGATGGATATTAGATCTCCAATGTTTAATTTGAGTGTTAAGACTTATTTTATTATGGGTTGGTCAGTCTTCAGGAAATAAATTTGGCATTTGTTGCTAAGAATGTCGCCATCATGATGTTCCATGAGGTAAGTTGTTTCATATATTTTTTGCAGGTCAAAGGCTTCTCTTTTCTAGGCTCAGAGACAGTTACATTCTTCTTCTCTGTCTTCTCTTTATTTCTTTCTCTTTTTCTTTTTTCACAAGCCTCAGAAGGAGACTATCCTGTGAGATTCTATATGTTAAAAAATCTGCACAGGACTACTCTCTCTTCTTTTTATTTTGATTATACAGTACTAATAAAGCTTAAATTTGAAATAGAATATTTCCTCCTGCGGAAATATTTCCTCTTTCTGGTGTGCATCCACCGTGCAATTCTTTCTCTTTCTAACTGCTGTCAGAATATGATCAGATAAATTGAAAATCAATTTCTCCTGTTCCTTCCCCCTGTACCTCTTCTTGTACCTCCGCGGGTGTATCTGCCTGCACCTTGTTCTTTTGCCCTCCTGGGTCTTGAATCCCTCCCTAAAAAAGGGGTTGCAGTTCTGCCTTTGGGGGTAAACCTGCTGAGGTATCAGATTCAGGGGATGAGTCAATATCTCTGGGACCCTGAGTGTAAGCTCTATAACGTGGCCTGTATCTCTGTCGATTTTTTTCAAAAGTTAAAGTGTGGAAGTGCTCACTCAGTCTCACTTCTGAACAGGAAGCTATTATGGCCCACTAACATATTGCTGTGTGCACTGCGGGTAATATGGGGGGCTGCACATAATGTAGTGTAATAGTGTGCTGTATGTACTTGGTGTAATATGGGGGGCTGTATATAATGTAGTGTAATAGTGTGCTATCTGTACTGGGTGTAATATGGAAACAGGTTCTAATATGGAGGAAGGGCACCTGTGTATAGTGGTGCTGTGTTTAATATATATATATATATATATATATATATATATATACATATATATATATATATATATATATATATATATATATATATATATATATATATATAAAGGGGTTTATATCGGAGAGCGCTGAAAAAGTGTACCACCTAGTCACTTCAGTACAATATAAAACACTTGTAATATGGTGTAGCGACAGTTGATAATTGTCCCTTTCCCAAATGAGACGTGGAAATCGGTTCAAGATAAAAAGTTCTTTATTGCAACCCAACGCGTTTCGTCAGAACGACTTCATCAGGGGTAAAACTAGAAATGGTACAGAAAGGAAAAAACAAGGGGCGTACTTTCAGTACAGAATTTCATCACATCAATATCCATACAACAGGTATATCTTTTCAATTTAAGATACATACCAGAATGTTTTCAAGTGTGTGATTTGATCAACTTTTTAGAATTCATACAGGGCAAAATCTAAAATCATTAAAATAACCATAGATTACAAAAAATGACAAAAAAACATGAAGAGCAAGCAAGAGGAGGTAGAGGAGGAGGGGGACTGGCGTTAGGCCAGGCTACATACCCATTGTAGGTAAGTGGATGCCAAATCAGGCTGAATGATAGAATGTCGGTGTAGATCCGTGAATGACAAAGTTATTAGGGTCTGAAAGCATTTAATTAGATAGCTTAATTTTGTGGCCAGCATAAAAATAAATATAAATAAAAATAAAATGTAGGTCAAATTTTCTTAACCTACCCCTATTTGAAAGTTCAGGGGATAAATCCTTATTAGCTAATAAATATCCGGTCTGTAGACGTTGGGGACATCAAATAATAATTCTAGATGACAAATATAATATCCCCAATTGGGGATATTATATTTGTCATCTAGAATTATTATTTGATGTCCCCAACGTCTACAGACCGGATATTTATTAGCCAATAAGGATTTATCCCCTGAACTTTCAAATAGGGGTAGGTTAAGAAAATTTGACCTACATTTTATTTTTATTTATATTTATTTTTATGCTGGCCACAAAATTAAGCTATCTAATTAAATGCTTTCAGACCCTAATAACTTTGTCATTCACGGATCTACACCGACATTCTATCATTCAGCCTGATTTGGCATCCACTTACCTACAATGGGTATGTAGCCTGGCCTAACGCCAGTCCCCCTCCTCCTCTACCTCCTCTTGCTTGCTCTTCATGTTTTTTTGTCATTTTTTGTAATCTATGGTTATTTTAATGATTTTAGATTTTGCCCTGTATGAATTCTAAAAAGTTGATCAAATCACACACTTGAAAACATTCTGGTATGTATCTTAAATTGAAAAGATATACCTGTTGTATGGATATTGATGTGATGAAATTCTGTACTGAAAGTACGCCCCTTGTTTTTTCCTTTCTGTACCATTTCTAGTTTTACCCCTGATGAAGTCGTTCTGACGAAACGCGTTGGGTTGCAATAAAGAACTTTTTATCTTGAACCGATTTCCACGTCTCATTCGGGAAAGGGACAATTATCAACTGTCGCTACACCATATTACAAGTGTTTTATATTGTACTGAAGTGACTAGGTGGTACACTTTTTCAGCGCTCTCCGATATAAACCCCTTTTTGTACCTTGCATCTGACTCCCACTAACAGGGGAGCCTTATCGGAGTAGCAGCAGATATCTGTTAGCGCAATACGAGGTCCATACTGTATTTTATATATATATATATATATATATATATATATATATATTATAATTTTATATATAATGCCATGCAACATGGATAATTTGTCCATACTTGGGGTTAATAATAGAGAGGGGTCTATGTAGTGCTGCTGTGTGTACTGAGGGATAGTGTGGTGAGGAAGTCTGTGTATACTGAAATGGAATATAGGGGTGCTCTGTGTTGTCAAATCCAAACCTGAGACATGATTCAGGAACACTGGGTCACGTTGAGAGGTCAAATAAACCCAATAATTGAGCACTGGTCAGGAGAACAGAAGAGGCACAACAGATACAAGTGTGAATTTGAAAGTTCATAGCTGTTTAGATTTTATTATGGTCATTCATGCATCGAAAGCAATCTAGAAGGCATTGCATAAAATAAAACAAATTCCAAACATCCAGGGATTATCTGGGAATTATAGTTGTCAGCGAATAAGAAGCAACAGCCTTGGTATCTTATCTACAGAGGATGTTGAGCATGTGAACCTCTTTTCTGTAAGCAGTTTTCGAACCACATTCAAAACAGCTCTACTAGTAGAATTACCCAAAGTATATTTGAATTAAGCTACTAAAGAATAGTATGGCTGCTGAAGAACAAATGGCTTCTGCTGATTTTACAAACCCCTCTTTTTAATTTAAATCACTTGGTCATTCTAGACCAGTGGTCAGGGAACTCGGTCCTCATCACCCCATGCAGTGCATGTTTTGCAGGTCTCCTCACAGAATCACAAGTGAAATAATTAACTCCACCTGCAGACCTTATAATATGTGTCTGTGAGTAATTAGTACACCTGTGCACCTGCTGAGTTACCAGCAAAACATGCACTGTGAGGGGTAATGAGGACCAAATTTCCTGACCACTGTCCTAGACCAATGTATGCTTAACTTCCCAACTGTGCCATTCTTCCCTACTGGTCCTTTATTATGTAATCTTCTGACCAATTCATATCCACCAGACTTACCAATTATGTGTTCTGAAAAAAAAAAAGCTCTTCTTCCCTGGAGCAACATCGTCTTCATGTTTGTCCGGTATTACAGAAGTTGAGAGAGAATAACCTCTTTGCAAAATTAGAGAAATGCGAGTTTGAGGTACAGAGTGTTTCTTTCTTGGGATACATTATCTCCCCCAATGGCTTTCAGATGGATCCAGTGAAGGTCCAAGCCATAAACGATTCCTAGGATTTTCTAATTACTATCGTAGATTAATTCCTTTGTTTTCAGACATCGTGGCGCCCATAGTGGCATTGATCAAGAAGGGGGCGGATCCTTCCTGCTGGCTGGACTCTGCTGTGGAGGCCTTCAGGAGGTTAAAGTTGGCAAAAATTTTGCGACATCCTAACCCTGATCTCCCTTTCATCCTGGAGGTCGATGCGTCGGAGATCGGCATAGGAGCAGTTCTCTCTCAAGTAGACAAGCTTGACAGTCTCCTACATCCGTGTGCCTTCTTTTCTAGGAAATTCTCCACGGCTGAGTGTAACTATGATGTAGGAAACAGAGAACTCCTTGCCATCAAGTCTGCGCTCGAAGAATGGAGGCATTGGTTAGAAAGAGCTACATTTCGGGTTACCATCTTTACTGACCATAAGAATCTCTCGTATTTCCAGTCAGCCAAGGGGGTCAATGCCAGACAGGCCAGATGGACTCTGTTTTTTGCTCGTTTTAACTTCATTATAACCTTTAGGCCGGGGTCCAAGAAAACCATTGCTGATGCTCTTTCTAGAAGCTTCTCAGCAGTCCAGGAGTCTCACAGTCACCAGGAACCCATCATTTCTCCTTCTTGTATTGTGGCAGGTCTTGCACAAACTCTTTTGGATCAGGTTCTTACTGCACAGTCCTCAGCACCCGGTGCCACTCCAGAGGCTAAACTTTTTGTTCCTCTGAATCTCCGCAAACATTTTTGAGGGGAATTTCATCATTGCAGGTCTGCGGGTCATCCTGGGGTGAAAAAAAACATTATCTTTATTGTCCAGAGTCGTCTGGTGGCCTGCCATGAAAGGGGATGTGAAGGGTCTCGAGTCTTCCTGCGTTGTTTGTGCCAGGAATAAGTCCCCACGCAGCTTCCCCATGGGTCAGCAAGTTCCTTTGCCTGTCCCTCGGAGACCGTGGTCACATATCTCCATGGTTTTCATTACTGATTTACCACAGTCTCTTGGTCACGACACCATCTGGGTCATAGTAGATAGGTTCAGTAATATGGCTCATTTTGTTGCATTTCTCCTTCTTGTATTGTGGCAGGTCTTGCACAAACTCTTTTGGATCAGGTTCTTACTGAACAGTCCTCAGCACCCGGTGCCACTCCAGAGGCTAAACTTTTTGTTCCTCTGAATCTCCGCAAAAATTTTTGAGGGGAATTTCATCATTGCAGGTCTGCGGGTCATCCTGGGGTGAAAAAAAACATTATCTTTATTGTCCAGAGTCGTCTGGTGGCCTGCCATGAAAGGGGATGTGAGGGGTCTCGACTCTTCCTGCGTTGTTTGTGCCAGGAATAAGTCCCCACGCAGCTTCCCCATGGGTCAGCAAGTTCCTTTGCCTGTCCCTCGGAGACCGTGGTTACATATCTCCATGGTTTTCATTACTGATTTACCACAGTCTCTTGGTCACGACACCATCTGGGTCATAGTAGATAGGTTCAGTAATATGGCTCATTTCGTTGCATTGGCAGGCCTGCCGTCTGCCCAGAAGTCGGTCTCCTTATTTTTTTCTCATATCTTTCGATTACATGGGTTACCTTCGGATATCGTCTCCGATAGAGGCGTCCAGTTTGTTGCCAAATTTTGGAGAATGCTGTGCTACACACTACAGATAAAACTTAGCCCTTCCTCTGCTTATCATCCCCAGTCTAACGGGCAGACAAAACGGGTGAGTCAAACTTTAGAACAATTTCTGCGATGCTACGTTTCTAAGTCTCAACGTGATTGGGTGAAGAATTTACCCTTCACTGAATTTGCTTATATAATGGTTGGCATGCTGCCACCAGGATGTCTCCTTTCTTGTGCAATTTTGGTTTCCATCCTTGGGCTAATTCTTTCGATCCTGTTCAGGTAATTCCAGGTGGGTGACCAGTAGGAGAAAGCTCTGGGCCATGGTCCGTAGGGCTCTCCTCTCTGCGACTGCGTCCGCAAGATACTTTTCCGACCATCACAGGAGACCATGCACTTTTAAGGTTGGAGATTGGGTATGGTTACCCACCAAAAACATCAAAATCCACCAGGCTTCGCAGAAATTAGGTCCCCGTTTCATTGGACCATACAAGATCATCAAACAAGTTAATCCCGTGGCCTTCAAACTTCTTCTTCCGCAATCCCTGAAGGTTTACAATACCTTTTATTGTTCATTGTTTAAACAGGCTCCACTTGTTCACCAGGGTCACAGGGAGTTCATCGTGGACTGCATTTTGGATTCAAAGTTAGTGTGTGGACAAATATTTTTTTCTGGTTCACTGGAAAGGATATGGCCCAGAAGAAAGGTCTTGGGTATCGGAAAAAGACCTCCATGCTCCTTCTCTTAAGAAAAACATTTTTTAGACAGTTTCCAGAGAAACCGGTGACTAGAGGTCACTTGACCTATCCTCAAGGGGGGGTACTGTTAGCCGCCGTCCGCCTTTGTCACGGAGGACAGGCTCAGGCGGTGGATGCGGCACTTCTCTGAAGCCTCGGGGACGTTGCCAGGCTTCTGTCCTCTCAGCAGCCTTGTGTCGGGAGGTTGCCGGGCAACATCCCCGAACTTCCGCCCAGCGGCTTCCGGAGCTAGCGGCTGACATCAGCAGCTGGAGGGCGGGTAATTTGAATAAATAGCCAGCGTCTGCTGGGAACAGATGCCGGTTATAGCGTCCCTTTGCCTAAGCCTTGCCTGGTGTTGGTCGTGTTCCTGGTTCCCTGCAGATCCCTTTGCCTAAGCCTTGCCTGGTGGCGGTCATGTTCCTGGTTCCCTGCAGAAGCTCCGTTTTGACATTCTCTTCTGCTGGTCCAACTTCCTCAGTGGTTCTTCCATCTCCCAGATAAGTCAGGGGTTCCCCCTGCAGTAGTCACCTTGTTTTGTATTTCTTATATACCATCTCATGTGCATTGTTGCCGTTATTATATTTCTTACAGATTGAGCCGGGCTCCCTCTTGCTGGCGAATCGCCAGACTGTCTCCGCCGACGATCCGCTAGCAGCCCAGCGCTCCATCTGACTGAGACGCGTGTGCGTCTAATGCGCACGCGCGTCTCATTAACCTGTACGTCTCCGCTTCAGGGAGATGGGCAGGGTTAGGGGGGGTGTGGGGAGGCAGTGGGGACCCCGGGTAACCGCGAACAAGCCGGCGGGAACCCGGGGGAAGCGCCGGCGGAAGGGGATGCGCGCGCACGAGATGTCCCCTTTTGCAGAGCAGATGGCAGCTGGCGGGGGATAGCGGCTGGCAATTCTGCCGCCATCCCCTGCAAAGACAAGGCCAGCTCCATCTGTATATTACACCTGTTATGCATTGTTGCAGTTGTGCATGATTAGTTCATCTTCTGAGACTTGTTGGTCCCTTCAGGCCTCTGGGGATTCCCCGTCCTGTTGTAGGGGTTTAGTTAGCATTTTCCCTTGCTGTAATCCTGCTTTGGTGGTTGCGTTGTCCCCAGGGCCGGCGCCACCACTAGGCAGGTCTAGGCATTTGCCTAGGGCGCCGGCCACTGGAGGGCGGTACTGAGTCGCCGAGGAGAGCAAAAATAAAAAGCTGCAGCAGGCCAGGGTACCCAGGATGGAATCCAGCAGGGAGCAGGTGAGTTGTATGCCCCCCGCCCCCCAGGGATCAGCGTTAAACCCTGCAATCAGCGGCAATCTCCATGGCAGGCGCCCACTGCCCCCATCCCCCCGTGCTGGACAGCAGACAATCCACGCAGCTACCCGCTGATCCCCACTTGGTGATGTTGCAGAGAGGTAACCTGGGGAGCGTCCGCACCCCTCCATGCCGGCATCAGTGTTAAACCCGCTGCCCCCGCGCTCACACCCACACCCCCTGGAGCCCCGTGCTGGGCAGTCAGAGCGGCAATCTCCGCAGCAGGCGCCCGCTGCCCTCATCCCCCCGTGCTGGAGAGTCACAGCAGACAATCCACGGCAACCTGCGGGGAGCGCCCACACACCCACCCTCCGAGTGGGTGAGCGGAGGGGAGAGGGAGGTGCACGAGCGGGGGGATGCCTGAGGCGCTGACAGGGCTGACACCGGCTCTGGTTGTCCCCACCTAAGACCTGCCTGTAAGGAAGTCTGGGCGGACCTAATTCGCCCTTACAGCCAGGACGGGTACAGGTGAAGCCTAGTACTGCACACAACCGTCAACCCCAGGCAGGGGCAATGGAGTCAGGGAATTAGTCTGGGGAGGACCTCAGTCTCACTGAAGACTCTCAGAAGTCTTACACATATCTTGTTCTACTTGTGGTGTGCATGCTTTATAAGAATATCCATGTCTGTTGGTACTAAAATACTACACTAAAGGGCACTATATATCTATATCTTCATACATACATCAGCCATACCGTGGATAATTGATCAGTCGGGGCTAACCAATTAGCCAACAAAGCTTGCACTCATCTAGGATATTGTTTGTCAGGCAAAAAAAACTAAATATCCCTGTTTTCTAGATCAGTGGTTCCCAACCCTGTTCCTCAAGTACCCCCAACAGTTCATGTTTTGCAGGTCTCCACACAGAATCACAAGTGCTATAATTAGTGCACCTGCTGGGTGACCTGGAACACGTGCACTGTTGGGGGTACTTGAGGACCAGGGTTGGGAACCACTGTTCTAGATTGTAGTCATGATAATACATAGGTACTGAACATTTTGAGCACAAAAAATAGGGTTAATTGAATTGTGCAACAAAAAAAATGTGGAAACCCAGAAACAAAAAATCAGAATTCCCTCCATAGGGATCAGGTGTTAAAGTAGTGGGATAAGACTGGATTAATACATTCTGTGGTTTTCTGGAATTTTATCTAACATAAAAATTATTTTCTTTTTACTTATGTTTTTAAATGTTGTCTATATTGTTTTGGATTACAAGGTATTTTTATACTGACAATATAACTTTATCTGAAAAAAAAGTGTTATTAATTGCAAGCCATTTAGATCACCTGTATTTCAGCTTCAATATTTCTTAACACCTTTCTTTATGACCATAAAACTGCTACTGTAAGAAGAACAACAGAGAATAAATTATATTTTTATATCTAACAAAGTATATGCAAAGAATTCCAAGGTTCAATGACCTTCAATGACTTTTACATATGAATTATCAAACATCAAACTAACTTAACAGACCATGAGGAGTGTCCGAATCTTTTCAAGTGAAATAGTGCAGATAATCATAATTATTTATGGGTGTCAAGGTCAAAAGAATTGTTCATCACTTTCTATGGCTTAGTGAAGAACCTTTTAAAGTACTAAATGATACATCATTCTTGTCAGTAATGTTCTAAACGAATTAAATGAAGCAGTATAAAGAGGGATTTTTTTTGACAGCCCAGTGTTTGACAGTCTGCCCTATCATTCATGTATTCCATCTTCTACCATGTCTTGATTTTTATATGATGTGCCATTCATTCAAAAATGCATAGCTCCGGATTATATTAAAATGAATTACAGGTTAAGTATAAGTATTATATGGTTTTTTTTTATTTATAATGTAAAAAATAAGTACAATAAACATGACTACAAAATGAGACATTAACAAATATGTACACATACTTACAGTTTATTCTGAAAATATGGAATAGGCAATAATTAGATAATATCAAATTCTTTGTGAAATTGCACCTAACAATTGTCACTTGTGTACCAATATGTGACTATTTTGCTAGCTAGCAAACATATTTTTAAATTTTAACAATACAATTTTATTATCCATATAACATAATCAGCAACATAAAGTAAAATAAAACAACTACAACAAAATTGGGACTGAAAATCTATCTTAAAATAATGAGCTAAATCACAGATTAATCATTATGTCACACAAAGACACCCCCCAATTTAAATTCCCAAAAATTACTGTAAATCTCAGGAGGATTTAATGTAGCTACAGTATCTAAATTCAGGTTAATAATATGCATCCATAGAAGCCACCACTGCTGTGGAGTAGGAAAGTATTTGAGAACTCTAACCATAATAAATCAAGCAGTGAAAAAGTACTAGCAAAAATTTAGGTCTACCCATTACAAAAGGTCATCAATACGGTTTAAAATGTACAGTAGGAAAAAAAATGTACCAGCGCTGGCTGAAAACTAAAAAATATATGATATATAAAACGGTATCCTTTACAGAATTTATTTATCAATAAAACATGCTAAAATAGCTGTACCGTTAATAATTTAGGTATGCTTTGGTATAAAACAGGGGGTTACAATAAAAATGACAATAGCACAATAGGATATTCCATATGCATCACAATTATTTATAATTAAACGGGCATTGAATGTATATTACCACACGGATGTCGCGGATGGTAGTCCCATATATGGGACTACCATCCGCGACATCCGTGTGGTAATATACATTCAATGCCCGTTTAATTATAAATAATTGTGATGCATATGGAATATCCTATTGTGCTATTGTCATTTTTATTGTAACCCCCTGTTTTATACCAAAGCATACCTAAATTATTAACGGTACAGCTATTTTAGCATGTTTTATTGATAAATAAATTCTGTAAAGGATACCGTTTTATATATCATATATTTTTTAGTTTTCAGCCAGCGCTGGTACATTTTTTTTCCCTCTTTACCCACCACGAGACCTGACAAGTCTCAGTACCAGCTGCAGTTAGTAGCGCACTGATCACACAAACCGTTGTATCTAAAATGTACAGTATGCTATTTGGTATTTTCCAATGTCTGGAAATATTAGTGCCACTCAAGCTTAAGTAGAAACATTATACAGCTGGATATCCAAGCTTTCTTAGCTCTCTAATATACTTAGTGAAAACTGCTTAACATTTATTCAACACCAATAAAGGAAGTAATCTATTTATGATATGGAATAGATGCATTAACTTCGGTAACAGAACCATATATTCAGGGCAGCTGAGAGGTATGCTGGGCCCTGGTAAAATTTTGGGGGCATGGCCTAATTGCAGGAGGCATTGCCACCTCCCGCGATTAGGCCGGGCCCCCAAAAAAGTTTAGGGGAGCAAATACACACTTTAAAGTCAAGGGGGAAGTGTTATTGTCAGCTCCCCCCCAGCAGCAGCAGTACATACCTACAGCATGTGCTGTACTGACAGCAGGCTCAGTATGAGCTCTCACACTGCCAGTGAGACACTCATGCTGATCCTGCTGTCAGCACAGCACATGCTCTACATGTGTGCTGCTGCTGCCTGGGAGAGACAGAGGGGGAAGGTAGGTCAGACCAGGGCAAGCAAGTCTGGGCCCTGGTAATTAGTACCCGCTCCCCCCCCCCTGGCGGCCCTGCATATATTAAAGTAAAGAGATGATTCAGGGCAGGTGAGGCACAATAAGACATTGCTTACCAATAAACTTATTTTATGAGACTTGAATAGAGACAAACCTCCAAATCGTCTCAGCTGAAATCTAAAGGTGAATGTCAAAGACCCTTCACAAATATTGTAGTAGAAGGTTTGGAATAAAGAGCCAATATACAAGATAGCAGCAATTTATCCCGAGAAATAGCAAATGCCTTCACTACAGTATAGAGAAAACCAGTGTGTGATCTGAAGGTTTTTGACCAAGGAAAAACCAGTCCAGTCCTGGATATCTAAAGAGGCTATGAATGGGCTCAATCTGGCCACAATTAGCATGATTTATATGTTAATATCTGAGTTCAAAGGCACTATTGGTTTATATTGGTCTAAAACTGGTACTAATTTATCCTTGTAAAATTCATACAAATCATTAATGAAGCCATATAGACCATGGACATTGTGAAGGAGCAACAAATCTATGGCTCCTGCCACTTCTTCCAGACCAGGGAGTAAAAAGAAACTCAAGGGACAATGAGTCTAGTATTGCAAGATAAAGAGCATCGAAAATTGGCAATCTCTGTTAGAGTGGGTTGATAAAATTAAAAGTCAATATACAAGTTATAAAGCTTAAAATTATATTCTACAAAAGCATTCACTAAATCAAGAGTCTGTGTCACTTTCACTTAATCTTGATTAAGAATACTGTAAATTCTTTCTCTTGTCAATTTTCCCCTCAGTTTTGATGCCAGCTTTCTGACTGCTGTCATGCTTGTTTTGTATGTGAACCCGGAGCCTATGTAAAGTCTGTGTGGGTAACTGTGGGACTATGGCCCTTATTCTAGTTCACTCTTTCTGACAAAATCTTTCTTAGATGGACAAAACCATGTGCACTGCAGGTGAGGCAGGTGTTACTTGTGCAGAGATAATTCGATTTGAGTGGGGTTTTGCTTCAAAGTGAGATCTATATTGCAGTGTAAAAATAAAGCAGCCAGTATTTACCCTGCACAGAAACAAAATGACTCACCCAAATCTAATTCTCTCTACACATTTTAAATCTGCCCCCCTGCAGTGCACATGGTTTTGTCCATTTAAGAAAGATTTTGTCAGAAAGAGTGAACTAGAATAAGGGCCTATGTGTGAAACTGCTTGGTCTTTGATGTGTTAAGAAGTACAGTAGCTGCAATCCATGACTGGGTAACCAACCCAGGTCTCGGCAGAGAGAGACATATTCTGACGACTGAAACATCAGGGACTTTGGTATTGATGACAGAATGGTAAATGTAGCAGGGAAAAGTACAGTATATTACTGGATGGATACTGTTGGAAATAATATGACACTTGTCTTACTTGGTGACTAATACAGAATGCTTAAGTAGCAGATCTTTGCAGAGTGATGGACACAATTTAGCAGGAATGATGTTAAGCAGGGTTTGGCTTGGCCGATGTTGAACAAGGTTTAGCAGGACCATTGTTGAGCAGGGTCGTTTGATGTCAATGGTAAAGTAATATTGTACTGGTGCTGATGGTGTGGCAGTATTCGACTGGTATTGATGTTGAATCATTATAGCCAATTGCAACTGATGTTGAAGCAGTATAGGATTGGAATTGATCACATGGGAATATTGGACTGAAAACGATGGTGAGGCAGAGCTGGACTGTAACTAATGGTATCTGCAGTGGGACTTTAGTGCTGACCATGCTGTATCCAGAATGATGACACTGACGTGCTGATCAGGCTTAATCCAGAATGAGAGACACTAGACAATTCCTGGAAGTGCAGATGGTATTGCAAGAAAAAAATACATAGCACAGACAACACAGGCACTAAGTTGTAACTGGAAACCCAGAGGAGTGCAGCTTAAAACTCACACACTGAGCTGTGTGACTTATTGCCCTAGCAGATTCTGAATCTCCGGGCTCCTTACTTTTATTCCTTGTTGTTTGGTGATTGGTGGATAGAGTCAGGTGATTCAGTTATTCCCAGTATGTCTCAGTATTGAATGGACCATTAGCAATTAATCAGAACTTGTGAAAGCAGTACTCCAGGTTAGGCTCTGATGTGGATCGAGACCTAGCAGGTTGAGAACAACTGAAACACGGGGGATCTAGTCAATGCTTACTAACTGGGGATACAGCCTAAAGCTGCTGGTCTCTTAACAAGGGGGCTAGCCTCTATTCATGCAGAAATATTGGGAGGGGTGAGACCGTACACTAGTGTAACGCAGTATAAGTCTATAGAGAAAGATGGTTAAGGTGGGGTATATAATGTGAAGTGCTCTATATGGGATGTCTAATGGAACAAAACAGATGCAAAAAAATGGGTCTCTAAATTGTAATTTATTAGTCAAAATGCCAATATTAATATGAACTAATTGTGTCTACATAAACATTGTCCCATAAGAAAGCATAAGCTGAGCTTGTGAGTGATGAATGTCTCAAATAATAGAATAACACAGTCTCAAATACAGTGGCATAACAATAGCCCCGCAGACCCCGCAGTTGCGGGGATGTGATGTATAGGTGTGGGTGCCGGGGTCTGCAGGGCTATTGTAATGCTGATGTAATGCTGATGCCACTGCAGGGAGCTCACCTGTTCCCTCCTGGCTTCTGCTTCTAATCTAAATGGACCATAACAAAATGTCCGCCCCCATACAGCATAACATTGTCTGCAGTATGGGGGCAGACATTTTGTGATGGTCCGTTTTCATTAGACCCTGGACTCAGAGCCAGGAGCAGACAGGGAAGCCTGAACCACAGACAAATCCTCTGTGGGTCCCGAGCTCTGACCACAGGTGAGCTCCCGGCAGGCGGAAAGACATGGGGGGGGTTTTAACTGTGAGAGGGGGCGCTGACAAAATTTTGGTGGGGGTGACGCATCATTTTTAGTTACGCCACTGCTCAAATATATAGTATAAACAGGGTGGTGGTACAGAAGGCTGGCGTCCTGTCCTTCTGTGGTACAACCTCTACCTGTGTTCCTTGGTACATTCCTCCTCATCCGTTGATTGCTGTGTAGAACTGTTGCCAGATTCCAGTGTGCAACAGCTTGGTCCATGGTGCCTGTGCAGTGGCATTACTTCTGGGAAGGGCAGGTATTGCTCCACCATGGCCGCGGCACTACCTTGCCATGCATTCTACTCCCCTACCAGGAGGAGACTGAGTGGATCAGGTAAGTGTTCATTAGCATGAATGTGTAGGTGCTCCAACATGTGTTGGCCCTCCTGGGCCTTCTTCAGGGAGTAATTGTTGGCCATTTTTGATAAAAAATAATTAAGTCTATCTGCACTGACTTCATTCATGGTTACCAGGGTAAAATCTGTCAATATGCATTGAATAAGATACATCCATGATTGTTGAGGGCTGTGTTTGTGCTGATTGCCATCATTTGAAAGAATGATCCTATGTTCTCATTGTTACAATGGTCAAAGTATAACAGGACCTGTGTTGGTGAGAATATCAATGAACCTTTATTGTGGTGTAGTCTAATATATTGACTAAGGGGTCCCTGGCCTGAATGTGAGGGTTTGGGAAGCATTGGAGCTCCAGTAGATGTCAATGTCAGACTGTCTGATGGATACTTGGTGCAGGCTAAATATGGTGTCTATAAATGTCGACCTTGAAATGCACACATAATGATGGGTGGTCTTCCTTCACTATTTATATTAAGTCCCTTGTGTGCTAATGTCTTGAGCATAAACATCCATCTTAGGGCCTTATTTTGGTTCATTCTTTCTGACAAAATCCTTCTTAGATGGACAAAACCATGTGCACTGCAGGGGGGGGGGGGCAGATGTAACATGTGCAGAGAAAATTAGATTTGGGTGAGTAATTTTGTTTCTGTGCAGGGAAAATACTGACTGCTTTATTTTTACACTGCAATATAGATCTCACTTTGAAGTAAAACCCCACCCAAATCTAATTCTCTCTGCACAAGTAACACCTGCCCCACCTGCAGTGCATATGGTTTTGCCCATCTAAGAAGGATTTTGTCAGAAAGAATGAACCAAAATAAGGCCCTTAGTTACATATAGTTACATAGTAGGTAAGGCTGAAAAAAGACTTGCGTCCATCTAGTTCAACCTGGTATAGATATCCATTGCTGATTTGGTAGGTTCTGGTATTTTACAGACAAATTATATTTCTTATTTGTATCCATGGATGTTTTTCTCCAGTAAATGTTTGTCCAACTTTGCCTTGAACGCATTTAATGAGCCAGCCATTACCACCTCTCTGGGAAGAGAGTTCCAGAGTTTGACTGTTCTGACCGTAAAGAAATTCTTTCTACTAGCTGAATGAAATCTTTTTTCTTCTAATCTATACTCATGCCCTCGCGTCCTAGATTCCTTTCTAGTAGAAAATAGGGTGTGTGACAGTTCCTTATATTGGCCCTTGATATACTTGTACATGTTGAGCATGTCCCCCCTTAAATGTCTCTTTTCTAATGTAAATAGTCCCAAATTGCTTAATCTCTCCCAGTAGCTTAAATTCTCCATTCCCCTAATAAGCTTTGTTGCTCGCCTTTGGACTTTTTCTAATTCTATGATGTCCTTTTTATAGTGTGGGGCCCAGAACTGTACTCCATACTCTAGGTGAGGTCTCACCAATGCTTTATATAGTGGCATAATTACCCTTGAGTCCCTAGTTTCCATTCCCCTCTTAATACATGCCAGAATTTTGTTGGCCTTTTTTGTAGCTACATTACAATGGGCACTACATCCTAGATTGCTGTCTATTTGGACTCCTAGATCCTTTTCAAGTATGGAATTATCCAGTTCCTCTCCGCTAAGGTTGTAACTTGCACACTGGTTGTGTCTCCCAAGGTGCATAACCTTACATTTATCTACATTGAACCTCATCTTCCATTTTTTAGCCCACTCATCTAGAATTGCAAGATCATTTTGAAGCATGGTGACATCTTCTGGTGATTTAATGACTTTGCTAAGTTTTGTATCGTCCGCAAAGATGGATACATTGCTGAGTAACCCTATCCCAATATCGTTAATAAAAATGTTAAACAAAATGGGCCCCAAAACCGAGCCCTGGGGCACTCCACTTAGTACCGGTATCATATCTGATACGGCACCATTCACAACCACTCTTTGTTCTCTATTACATAGCCAATTCCCTACCCATCTGCAGATATTTTCACCCAATCCTAGGTTCTCCATTTTATTAATCAATCTCTTGTGTGGGACAGTATCAAATGCTTTAGCGAAATCTAGGAAAATCACATCTACAGCATTTCCATTATCGAGGTTTTTGCTAACCTCTTCATAGAACCCTAGTAGATTAGTTTGGCATGAACGATTTTTCACGAACCCATGTTGGTTAGTACTGAGTAGACGGTGATTATCTAAATATTCCTGGATACCATCCCTTAAAAATCCTTCAAATAGTTTACCCACAATTGATGTTAAACTAAAGTTAGGTTTACTAATTTTAACACTATTACTGTGAGTCATGATGGGTCCACATTGTGTTGTTCTCTGAAGTGATTGGCAAGATTGTGCATTTCTAATCTCTTTTTGATGTTCCTGATGTGCTCAGATATTCTGATTTTGGGTTTTATGATCATTCTTCTTAGACATATAACACATGAACAATGGTATGGGATTAGTTCTTAGTTCTTAGATTATCCAAAAGTATGGGTCCTCCTAGAAAGGGCGTAACATCATTATTCAAATCAGGGTCAGGATTTGAGTCTAAATTTCGAAAGTAAATAAAATATTCCCTTGGAGGCTTGATTTTCTAGAGAATCTGGGAAGTAACATGAAGATATAACATATACTGTAAGAACTGGAGGTCCTGAGGTTACAGAAACATTAGAATATTTAAAATACAGATTCATTGATATAGCCAAAATATTGGACTATTCAGAAGAACCACAATAGGGAGAATACAGGGAAGTAGCCTAAATACGTAAATTTACAGATTAAGAAATCCTGACTCACAGCTTCAAAAGAAGCTTAATTAGCTGGAGCAGTGGCAGATTCAGGGGGGGGGGGCACCTGGGCTCGTGCCCCCCCTGTCATTTAATATATTTTATAGCTGAGGACCAGGGCTTTCCAATGAGCCCAGCCCTGTGTCTCTAGGCCCCCGGGAACCTGAGATATCGCCTGGTAAAGCTGTAACGTTTTTTCCCCATAGGATAATATGGGACCCGTCAATTCCGACCCCCACTCGGTTCCGATGGCTGCCAATTCCCCCCCTGGCATCACAGAAGCTTGTGGTTGATCTCATTCAATTCCAAATCGCTGGTCCATATCGGTCAATCAGTTCCAGAGATATTGCGTGTAAACCGATTTTTCTATCATTTGAAATGTAATTTCATGGCTGTTCATGTTCTTTGAGGGCAGATTACTCTGGAACCAAACGTTCCAGTTTCACTGGACCAAACTCATTCAATGCCCACTGAAAAGTTCTTCAATATGATACTTGTCTCATGTAAATGGGTCAGTTGGTTCCAAAGATATAGCCGGTTAAATAGATAACTGGTTAAAGGAGGGGAGGGGTGGTTTTCTCTCCCCCTCACACCAGAAAATGCAGGGACTAGGCTGGTGTAAAAGGAGCCAACCTGGGAATGCATTTTCTGTTGTGAAGGGGGTATTATTTCAAATAGCCGGGACCTGCAGTGCTCTGAATACAGCCAGGCTCTGCCACTGTCAGTGGCTATCACTTCTGCCTGGTGGCGGCTGTCCCCCATTTACTCCGAGCATGTAATCCCACATGGCAACGAGCATGGAATCTCTGACAATGAGCATGGAACCCTTGGCAATGAGCATGTAGATAAGCAGCACTTATGTAGCATAATTTTTAATAGGCATTATGGTGTTTGGCATAATACATAATGGACATAATGGCGTGTAACTTAACGTGTAATGGACATTTTGGTGTAAATGTTTAATGCGCGCCTTTGGCAGACAATGTCCCTGTTTATAAAGCGTATTGTGAATTTTGGCTTAATCTGTGTGGCATTATGTGAATTCTGGCTCAATCCGTGTGGCATTATGTGAATTTTGGCTATATCCATGTGGCATTATGTGACTTTTGGCTCATTCCATTTGGCATCATGAGTAAGGGGCAAGTATAATGGGGTCTAGTATTTTGTTGCATAATGTGTAGAAGTTGTATATGGTGTTGTACACTACACACCAAAGACACGCCCTCTGTTGAGTGACCACACCCCCTTTTCCGGAGCGCGCCTTCGGCGAGCGCACAACTACATCCTTCACTTTTGTCGCCATGGTGGGCCTGCATACTTTAACTGCCAGGGCCTATTTTTAATCCCATTCCCACCCTCTCTCTGACGCTCTCTTAGCATGTACACTTGCACCACTAACACCGCTCCTCCCCCACCTAAACCCTCTTTTATCATGGTGCCCCCCCTGTCATTTTATCCTGGATCCGCCCCTGAGCTGGAGTGATATTATTTAAAGAACCAGACTCTATATCAGCAATGTAATGTCTAGCTAGAAGACAAAGTTCTGTAAAATCTTCCTTATAATAAACACTTGCCAGAACTTCAGATGGACACTTTATTGACCATTACAAATTGTAAAAAAAAATATGACTAAAAAATACTCCATGATTTCCAGGCTTATTTCACATTTTCAATATTTTTCACATTTGAAATTACTCAGACAGCTACTCCCATGAACAAATGTGTGCCTTATAAAAGCCCATTATGCACACAAACACACTTCTCTGCTTGTTACAAACAGAGATGGGTACTAATTTATACATTGAGAGGATTTCATTGTGGGCTGTGGGCTACCTGATGTCCTGACACATGCATCGAAGATGACGATAGTGCCATGAAACAGAACATCAGCAGCAGCTTGTGCAGGTTCTTTGGAGGCTGCATACCCCTTGTTTAATCCTCCCCCACCTGACTACTCTCACTATCAGACGCAGACATGGCACACACAAGAAATGCAACACACTGAAAAATAAAAATAAAAACCCACAAAGAACACCTCCTCTCATTACCTCTCTCTCTCTCTCTCACACACACACACACACACACAAACACACATATAAACTTCACTCACAAATAACGACTTAATACAAAATTAAACTACAACACAATCCACAAAACTTTCAAACAAATAAACCACTCAACAATCTCTAGATAACTCAGCAAACTCCAATCTCTCCTGCACTCTCCACACCACGCCTATCTCACCCATAAGGAGCTAGGGAGCACTTTTTTTTTTTTTATATGGCTGGGAGTCTCAAGTTTATACTTTTAGCCAATCACAAAATTAGTTTCTGTTAAGCAAAATTTATGTGTGTATTCTTCAAAATACGTACAAATAAAACACACACATATACAAGCCATAAAAACAGCAAACGGAAACCAAAATATGAATATGAATATGCAAACAAAAGTACGACTCCATATAACCAAATATGCCATAAAAAAATACAAATTGTAAAAATATGACAGGTTAGTAAATTGGAAAAAAAAATGACTACCAAATACAAATATACTACCGATGCTAGTCGTATTCAGGTCACATCCAAAACACAAATATGAGATGAAAATGAGATGTAGTCATATTCGTAGTAAATTTGGCCCAATGAGTATACAAAAAAAGTATGCTCCATTGACGCTGGAATACCCACAGTGCCATAAAAGGAGTACACAACTTCCAAGCCTGATAATGTAAGCACAAAAAGTCTAGTGCCGTATGAAGTCCGAATAATTATAGATCAATAATACAATATGACCAGACTTATTTTCAATATGCCCCTCTATTGGGGATGGCTCGAAATCCCCAAAGAAAACCAAACGAAAGAAATTGTGACAAAATAGAACTGCGCAATGACAGGGGTAGAGTTAATAATAATATAGCATTTAGGTACTTGTGTGTTTCACGGCGCCGCCGCGCGCACACTCTGTCTCTGAAACTTGGCAGCCTGCCAGAGGCTCTGTTTAATTGTGCGCGTGCCGCTCTAGCTCTGCCTAACTGTGCTCGTGCCGCTCTGGCTGTAAGCTACGTATTGACAGTTACGTTAACAGCGTAGCGACCGGGCAGCAGCAGCAGCGCGCTGCCCAGGCGCTGACAGGTCACTGTGAGACTTGTAGTTCCACAGTGAAATAGGCAGCCCTGCGCACCGCTGACAACGGGGGCATGTAAAAGTGGACACCCCGGGCACCCCCCGGCACACTGCTACCAAAGGGGGAGTCCCCCATGCAGACGCTAAATTTAGACGCAAAAGCGTCAGAAAACCGGACTACCTGCTAGCCGCTAAGAAGCCGGGGGGTTACTGGACTTAGACGCTTTAGCGTCTGAAACCCGACTACCTGCTAGACGCTAAGAAGCCGGGGGGGTTTCTGGACTTAGACGCTAAAGCCTCTGAATTTAGTAGGGACTAGGGGTACATCTAAATTTAGACGCTAAAGCATCTAAATTTAGCTGGGTCTAGGGGTACACTATTTAAACCTGCCCACAGTGGCACTAGTCGACGCAACAGCTGTTGACCTTGTAAATCCCACTATCCATGCCCACCCGAAGCGTGGCGAGCGGCGGCGGTACGTGTCCTACGACCTTTTCATACCCCCTCTATCCACGTCGGCGTGGAGTTGAGAATAGAAAGTGTGGCGAGCCCCGCGAAGGGATGCGGATACCTTCACAGGTATCCGCGTCCCCTCGCGGGCTTCACAGGTGTCCGCATGCGCTCACCACGATTTGGGCTCGGTGGCTCGCTGTGCTCACCACACTTTCTATTCTCAACTCCACACCAACGTGGATAGTGAGGGTATGAAAATGTCATAGGACGCGTACCGCCGCCCCTCGCGGGGCTCGCTGCGCTTGACACGCTTCGGGTGGGCGTGGATAGTGGTGCTGTTTCAGGAACACATTCACACCTGCACACTCACACACCTGAGACAGTAATGACGACATCTTCTGCAACTGTTAACTTTTTTTTAGTTGAAATTTAACTGGAAGATAACTTGAGGATATAAATAACTTGTAAGAAATCAGCGTAACGAACAGTCCAATATTAATTAAAAAGTCATGATTGGTCAGTAGAACAGGAAGGAGCTTGTGCGTCGACGTCACCTCCAGCACTTGCAGAGGAGTCGGCCGGTTCGGCGCTCTCATCCTCCTTCTTGACCAGGGGGAGCATGGTCAGAGCATGCAGGATGCATAGGAAGGGGTCCTGGGCGCCTAACTCTGCCTCCACATAAACTCCTGGAGGTAGGAGTCCAGGTGATGGCGCGCGGTACCCCTTTGGCGCTTATTACGCTACTTGCAGCTGCCCCATAGGCGCTCTATATTTTGGGTGTGCACCCCAGTGTCCGGGTCAACGAAGTTGTACTTGTGATTGACTTTTCCGTGGACTTAACCGGCCTGCTGGAGTTGCTGGGTGTTGTAGGCCCACCAACAGTCCGTGTAGATGGTGGTGCCGGGCTCAATATGGGCCTCGATGGCAGCCATCAGGGTGGCCGCATCCTGCCGCTCCACCGCAGTCATGAAGCACTGCCCGGTCTCCCTGGATATGCCCCAGAACACCTACTGCTGGGGCAGGAGCCGTCCGACATTGCTTTTCCTCTTGACATAGAGGCTCTCGTCGACCTCGACGATATGACCCGGGCCTCTGATTAGCTGCTGTGGCTGCGCCAGCCGGTCCACCGTGCAGGCCTCCCTCATCAGGTTGTTTCTGTGAAATGTTGAGCTGTCTGTCACAGAATTTAATGCTGGTCAGCTCTTCTGCCCAGCAATATAGGAAGCGGATGAGGGTCACAAAGCTGAGGTGAGACCCCCGAAACCACTGTGCAGACCTCACGCTCAGCTTCTTGCAGCAACTGCGAATGTGGCAGCGCCACATGCGCTCTTTCACGCTGAGCCTCATGGGGAGGCCATTGGGGCAAGTCTGGGTCTGCGGCAGGAACTGGCGGGCCTGCAAGAAAGCCACCGCCTCCTCCTCCGTCTGCAACAGACTAAACAGTGTTAGACGCTCCATCGTCATAGTCAGGTTTGCCACTGCCATTATGCACCTCAGTCTCTCACACAGGGCTACTACTGACTGACTACGCTAACTGTGTAGCGCTCTGACTGACTACGTTACGCTGTCCGTGCGGGGCTAAGCAGCAGACTGGAATTCAGACGCTAAATGTGTCTCAAAGCGCCTAAAATGTTAGCGTCTACATTGGGGACACCCCCTGTGGTAGCGGTGTGCCGGGGTGTGCGATTTAGAAGCCCCGTTTGTGTCCTGTTTACACGGTATATTTCATTACATTATAGCTAGAGTGGCACGTGCAGCGCTACATTACATCACATTACATTATAGCTAGAGCGGCACGCGAGCCTCTGGCAGGCTGCCAAGTTTCAGAGACAGAGTGTGCGCGGCGGCGGCGGCGCTGTGAAACTACACAAGTACCAGCATTTATTACTATTTGCCAGTAAGTGACACAATATTATAACATACACACACACAAAAAATTATAATAAAAAGGAAAAAAACACACAACAGATTGTGACCACCTAAAACACTTAAAATTTAATTTTTAGTTAAGAGTTAATTATGTTAATTAGGCATGCATTTTTCCTCTGAGTTAATAGTCACTGAACAGAAATCGGGTTTGCTTAATTGTAGCAGCTAGTAAACAGTTATATGTCACCCATGTGATAACTTTATTAGTCAATATTTGCTCATCTCATTAATATGACTTTTTTCAGCCGTTAGTGGATGTGATACAATTTATTTGAACTGTCCAATTTAGTATGTCTGGCCAGACATTTATAGCAAGGGTACCTTACAGATGTCACCTTTCACTTCTCATGCCTCCCAGTCGCTGGTGCTGAGTACCTTTAGTACAACTTTATCCGTAGTAGCTCTGAGATGCTGGTGTATTATACTGTATTCAGTGATGGTATCCCTTTTGTGCATTCAGTGATTAAAAACCTCCAACGCATTTCCCCGCCTCTTGTTACAGTGTCAGCGGCTTTCTCAAGGAGATGGTTAGTTAGAAGAGCCTGCTGGGGCCATTTTGGTATAAATACCTGTATCAGAGCCGTTTGTACGGTGGACGTCGCTGCCGTTTATTTCCTATGGGTGTACTCATCCGCACTTCCTTAGATCTCGGTTAGCAGTGATTTTTTCGCTACATCATTCGGCCATATATATGGCTAGGTGGCCAATAGAATCATTCAGAGGAGAGGCGCGGAAGATGATAGATCTCTGCGCCTCTCAGTCCGTGAGCGGGGTACCGGTGGCTGATGCAGTGGACTACGGCGGAGACAGAGAAGATGACAGGATCTTCGCGACAGGACCTGGTGAGTAGGATTTTCTTCCACAGGTTCCCCCTATGGATTTCATCAGATCCTGAAGCCATGGAGCCCCGGACTCTGAAGCTCTGGAGCCCGGGACTCTGAAGCCCTGGAGCCCCGGACCCCAGACTCAGCAGCCCTGGAGCCCCAGACCCCGGGACCTACCTACGGGCTCAAGATAGGCAAGTATCAGTATGTGTGTGTAATGTATGTATTAAACTTTTATTTTTCTGTGTTGTCAGTGTGTTTATTTAACTATTTTTTTTACTGTGGAACTACAAGTGCCAGCGGGCCCTTTAATGCCCCGCATGCTGGGTTCTCCAAGTCCCAGCATGCGGGGGAGGCTTGCTGGGACTCATAGTTCCACAGTAAAAGACAATAGTTTATCCTATTTTTTTACACTCAGCATAGGGTCACCGGGGACAGCACCAGGCTTCAGCCTGGTCAGGTAAGTCCTGGAGGGGGGGGGGGGCTGATTGGTCGGTAGGGATGAATGTTTTGGCCGCGGGACCTTATCTAATAAGTGTCCCCCGGCTGTGACATTACCCTGCTGGCTGATTTGGCCTGGGGCTGGTTCTTAAAATACGGGGGACCCCTAGTCATTTTGTCCCCCGTATTTTGGGAACCAGCCCCGGACCCGGAGCCTGGGGCTGGTTTTAAAAAAAATTTGGGGAACCCCTATTTGTCGGGTTTCCTGATTTTTTATTACCAGCCCCGGCTCTTTCAGCCTGGTGCTGGTTACAGCTGTGGGGGGGACCCCACTGCCTTTTTTTATTTATTTTCTATTTTTTTTTTACACCTTGCAGCCTGCACGGATCTGACTGATCTGTGCAGACTGCCTGTAGTTATTCGTATTAGCGCCCGTATATACGGCCAGCTAATAGGAATTAATACGACATCGGAGGGTTACAAAGCAGTCGTATATGCTTTGTAAATTCCCCTCCAGAACACAACTTTGCATACGATGTATGCAGTCGAATTTATTCGTATCAAGAATACGAATACAATTTTTTGTATTCGTATTCTTAGTAAATTTCCCCCATAACTATTTACTAACACGCTGCTACAATTAAGCAAACCCAATTTCTGTTCCGTGGCTAACTATTAACTCATGCATGCATGCATGCCTAATTAACATAACTAATTCTTAACCAAAAATTTAATTTTAAGTGTTTTAGGTGGACACAACCGGTTGTTTTTTCCTTTTTATTATAACTTTTTGTTCGTGTGTATGTTAGATGTGATGTCATAATAATGTGTCAATTATTGCCAAATAGTAATAAATGCTATATTATTATTAACTCTACCCCTGTCATTGCGCAGTTCTATTTTTTTCACAATTTCTTTTGTTTGATAATGTAAGCCACCTATTTGTGGCCCTCCACACGCCATGATACAGTATTTAGAATCTATTCTATTTAGGATGATCTACTGATTGCAAGAAACATATGTGGCTATAATATTGATACTTCTAGTTGTCTTTGCAGTATTTGATACAATGGACCATCAAATTTTGAATGAGCACATGAAAAATGTATGTGAACTAGATGTCCTTAACTTGCAGGTTACAGAAAGTATCAGCTGGATTATACTTATTATCACCAGTGCCACTGTGGCATTCCAAAGGTTTTTATATCATCTGTCATTCTTTTTGAAGTGTACATATTGCTAGTTTACATCTTTCCCATGGCATATTTTCCGCTACTTGTGTATTTGGTACATGCAGGTTTTTGCATTCACTATCTATAGGACCGTATGGTGTGCATGCTGCCTCTGTTGCAATACACAAATGTGACTACTCATACCTTCTATTCATTTGCATCTAAGTATATAGCTGACCAAGGAAACATCTGTACATGCTACCACTGAGTAAAAATAATAAATATCATGGCCTAGTCTACCAATGCTATACAGATGATACACAACTGTACCTGTCCTTGCTACAGGTACAGATATCACAATAACAATCCTAAATGAATGTCTTGCTAGATCTAGTGCTAGATCTAGTAGTGTTAGTTGGCTGTGACTGAAACTAGTAAAACAGAGGTCATCATTATAGGACATAAACTTATGCTTGGGGGTCCAGAATCACAAAACATTGAACATGTTTGGGATCTTGATGTTGTATAAGTGGATTGAAACCTAATAATGTATCAACCACAATCAAATGTACATTCTTTCATTTTAGGAATATAGCCAAAGTTAAAAACTTAACTCCCTCAGAAGATCAGACTAAAGTCATGCATTTATTTGTAGAAAACTGCAATGCCCTCAAACTGAAGTTATCCCAGCTTTAGATATACAATGTATAGGTAGACAATAAAAAGGTAAACAACTATTGGTCGACAGTCAAAAGGTTGACATGGTCAAAAGGTGGAAAGCCAAAAAGCCAATATTAAAAAGGTCAACATGAGTTTTTGTAAGGTCATTAAAAAAATGACTTTTTCATGCTTTACCACTTAGATGGGCATATAGTTAAATTATAATAGTGCCGAATCATGACGAGTGCAGTGAGCTATGCAAGGGAATATGGCACAGTTATATGGTGTCCATGCCAACCAATGTCAACATAGTCACAAAAAAACATGAAAAATACATGTCAACCTTTTCAATACGACCTTTTGACCACGTCCACCTTTTGACCATGTTGACAATGCTGTTTTGACCCTGTTGACCATTAATTGTCGGCCTCTGATTGTAGCACTAGATACTGTAGACCTAAACACCATAACCCTACCTGAGTCTCCCAGCAAAAAAATCCCACCTGGAAAACCAACCATCCCTGTTCAAACAACATAAAACCAATTCTCTATTCCATTATCTGGCTGTAAGATGGTGATTCATTTTAAAATGAATTTCCAGTTTATTGTTTGAGGCTGCATATGGAACTGTTATGATGGCCACCAGGTGGTACTAGGTGGCACTATTGCTCTTTCCCAGCAGTCCTTAAAGCCTGCTGCATGCTACAATTTCACCTTTAACAGCCGATTTTCCATGTCGGAGTAGGTCCACCAGTGTCTAAGTGCAGTATAGAGCAACTACACTTTTTACTGGCAAATGGAGCAGACTGTGGAGCTGCACAATTGCAATACACAGACATACAGGGTGACATTCTTTGGGGTGAGATAAATAGACTTTTGCAAACTTTTTCGCAAAAACGGCCGAAATCGCATTTTTTTCCATTTTCGCATATTTAATGAGCTCCGAAAATGTGAAAAAAGTGTGATTTTTGCCAACAAGTTGGACACACTGGAAATGCGATGGCTGCTTTTCGCAGCACATCGCATCCAGATGTTTTCACATGAAAAGTATACAAATCGCATATTTAATGGTATGCGATTTGTATAAAGTGTGTCTATAATTCGCCCAAAACTCAGACCAGGTTCTGATGGGCGAATTAGCCAGAACCCTGCACAGATCGCAATGTTCTGTGCAGGGTTCTGGTGTAAAAAAAACAAAAACAAAAAAACAGTTATAATAAAAAAAAACGAGCGCGGGGTCCCCCGCCAGAGCATAACCAGCCCCGGGCTCATTGAGCCGGTGCTGGTGACATAAAATCAGGGTCCCCGACAAATAGGTGTCCCCTTGATTTAATGAAACCAGCACCAGGCTCAAGGTCCGGCGCTGGTTCCCAAAATACAGGGGACAAAATGACTAGGGGTCCCCCGTATTTTAAGAACCAGCACCGGACCGAACCAGCCAGCAGGGTAATGCCACAGCCGGGGGACACTTATTATATAAGGTCCCGCGGCCAAAGCATTATCCCCGTGGCTGGTCAGCATGGGCAGGGGTCCTGGGGAAGTGGGGACCTCCCCCAATGAAGGGGTCCCCCCCCTCCAGGACTTACCAGCCCATGCTGAAAGTCTGGGGCTGTCCCCGATGCCCCTGGGCGGTGGGCATTGGGCTGATGTAAAGTGTAAAAAAAAGAAGATAAACTATTGTTTTCTACTGTCGAACTATGAGTCCCAGCAAGCCTACCCCAAATGCTGGGACTTGAAGAACCACAAGTCCCAGCATGCGGGGCATTAAAGGGCCCCTGGCACTTGTAGTTCTACAGTACAAAAAATAGTTAAATACTGTAAAACACACTGACACCCAGAAAAATAAAAATTTAATACACACATAACACACACACTGACACTTACCTACCTTGAGCCCGTAGGTCGGTCCCTGGATCCTGGGTCCGGGGTCCGGGGCTCCAGGGCAGAAGAGTCCGGTTCCGGGGCCTTGGTCCTGGTTCCGGGGCTGGTCCTGGGGTTCCGGGGCTCCAGGGCTGAAGAGTCCGGTTCCGGGGCCTTGGTCCTGGTTCCGGGGCTGGTCCGGGATCCAGGATCCAAAGAAGTCCACAGGGGTACCTGAGGAAGGAAATCCTACTCACCTGGTCCCCGGCGACGACATCGGCATCCTCTCCGGCAGACGCGCTGCTCCCGGCTGCTGTGGTACCCACTCTCGGACTGGAGAGGCGCAGAGATGTCCATCTTCCGCGCCTCTTCTCAGAATGATTCCATTGGCCGCCTAGCGGCCAATCAGGAGCCGAGAAAGTCGGCTCCTGATCGCACCTATTCGCACTATTTGGCCCGTTTTTCGCATCTCATTAAATATGCGAAAAACTGGCCAATCTTGCGATTTGCAAAAGTGCGAAGTGGTGCGATAAAAAAAAGCGATTTTATCTCATCACATAGAATGTCACCCACAGAGTCCAACTGTTGCAATACGGCTAAAACCAATAACACATTTACAGACAAAAGACTGGCACAAGAAAACCACAGGAGCAGAATAGATGCTAGAGCAACACAGATGGGACAAACATATACCCAGACTGGACTGAGGAGCAGTGCTTTACAGATAAGACATAATCCCAAGATACAAACAGAAGCGCCTATGGAGCAAGTATTAGCTAGGAAAAATAAGATCAAACACAGCACTAGCACATGAAAGGTTAAGTAAACACTGGGAAACAGAATCCAGGTAGGTAAACACAGAGCTGGATAGGATCAGAGTACAATATACAGACAATGACTGAGTCAGGATCAGGGTATACAGACTTGGTCAATATGCACCAGAAAGGACCAAGGTTTGTCACTATATAACCAGCATTGAGTCTAGGGCAGGTTGGAAAATAAAGGAAGCAATATTCAATCAGGAAGGTCAAGAATGGACAAGCCTCCTGATACACAAACTCACTACAGCTGGGCAGTCAAACAAAGTAATGGCCTATTTATGTGACAGGTGAGGTTGCACACACACAGGATTCAGGCTGCAGTTACACAGACCCACCAGAGGTGGCTCATAACAGTGACTCACTACAGCTGGACAGCCAGAGACAAGATGATTTCCTAATTATGTGACAGATGAGACTGCACACATAGGGCCTGATTCTGGTTCACATGGAAAAGCAAATTCCCTCTCTAATGGACAAAACCATGTGTGTACTGCAGGTGAGGCAGATGTACCCTGCAAAGTGAGGTAGATTTGGGTGAGTAATTTTGTTTTTGTGCAGAGTAAATACTGGCTGATTTATTTTTACACTGCAAAATAGATAGATTAAAGTCCAAACCCAACCCAAATCTAACTCTAAGCACGTGTTACATCAGCCACACCTGCAGTGCACATGGTTTTGTCCATTAGAGAGAGAAGTTGCTTTTATGAGTGAACCAGAATCAGGTCCAGGAACAGAATGTTCCTATGCAAGGGCTGCAAATGGATGTTTAACATTAACATCCATTCGCATACTGTGGGGGAACACCCACATATTTCGATGGTCGCCGACCATTGAATGATGCGAAAGGCACATGTACATCTAAGGTTACTTTGAGGTAACCTTAGATGTGAGTGGGCATTCAGAAGGAAGTGGATGGGCAGCTGACATCCTGTGATGTCAGCTGCCCGCCTCCGGGGCCCACGTCACTGTGCAATTTCCATGGAAATGCTGGGTGTTCCCATGGGTGTGACTATCTGCTGCCACTCCTTGCCCCCCGGCCACAGCCTTGGGTGCGCCCCAACCAGCAAACAGTCTGGTCTCTGTGGCCGCACACACCCGGCATATGCACATGAGCAAAAATGCGGCTGTACATGAGCATACACTTGGTCCCCTGCGAACTCATGGGCCTTCCGAATGGACCAGATTAACCCTTTGTGAGTGGATGTGTAAACTTACTCATTCGCTCGCAAGCACCCGCACAGAGGAAAAATAATTTGATGGTTGCTCACAATGACTTTTCACATCGAATCAAATTACTTTTACTAAGCCCAGGACTTACTTTTCGGTACTTGTGAGTTATCCGGGCTGCCGATTTTTTCATCGCGCCCGAAATCGGGGGCATCGCGTCGGTCGTGGCCGTTATAAGGAGCCGCGACGCGATGCCCACGATTTCCCATAGACAGTAATGTTAAAAGACGCGATGGACCCGATTTCCGACACGATTTCCCATACACAGTAATGTTAAAAGACGCGATGGACCCGATTTCTCATAGACAGCAATGTTAAAATAAAATTACAATGTGAAATTGGCCAATATGTTTTTAAAAAAAATGTTTCATGGCCCCCCACCACCGTTAACGCCACCCCGCTATTGACGCCAACCCGAAGCGTGGCGAGGGGCGGCGGTACGCGTCCTCCGACCTTTTCATGCCCTACTATCCACTAGGGCGTGGAGTGAGAATAGAATAGTGTGGCGAGCGCAGCGAGCCACCGAGCCCGAAGCGTGGCGAGCGCAGCGAGCCCCGCGAGGGGACGCGGACACCTTCACAGGTATCCGCGTGCCCTTGCGGGCTTCACAGGTGTCCGCGTCCCCTCACGGGGCTCGCTGCGCTCGCCACGCTTCGGGCTCGGTGGCTCGCTGCGCTCGCCACACTATTCTATTCTCACTCCACGCCCTAGTGGATAGTAGGGCATGAAAAGGTCGGAGGACGCGTACCGCCGCCCCTCGCGGGCTCGCTGCGCTCTCGCCACGCTTCGGGTTGGCGTCAATAGCGTGGTGGCGTTAACGGATGTGGGGGGCCATGAAACATTTTTTTTAAAAACATATTGACCAATTTCACATTGTAATTTTATTTTAACATTGCTGTCTATGGGAAATCGGGTCCATCGCGTCTTTTAACATTACTGGGTACTTATGTAGTAACTGGGCTGCCGATTTTGAAATCGGGTCCATCGCATCGCATCACACCCGACCATATCGCATGCGATGCGATGCGATGCGATGCGATGGACCCGATTTTTCCATAGGATTCAATGTTAAAATGGACTCTGTCCATTTTAACATAGAATTCAATGGGAAAAGGGGTCCTTTTCATACCCCTACTATCCAAGTGGGCATGGAGTTGGATATAAACCTGTGGCGAGCGTAGCGAGCCACCGAGCCCGAAGCGTGGCGAGCGTAGCGAGCCCCGCGAGGGGACACAGAATACCGTCCCCTCGCGGGGCTCGCTTCGCTCGCCACGCTTCGGGCTCGGTGGCTCGCAACGCTCGCCACAGGTTTATATCCAACTCCATGCCCACTTGGATAGTAGGGGTATGAAAAGGACCCCTTTTTCCCATTGAATTCCATGTTAAAATGGACTCAGTCCATTTTAACATTGAATCCTATGGAAAAATCGGGTCATCGCATCGCATCGCATCGCATGGTCGTATGCGATGTGATGCGATATCGCATCGCATCGCATCTGATTGTATGCCTTAACTTAAGGCATACAATCAAAAAATCGGCAGCCCAGATACTACATAAGTACCCATTACTGTCTATGGGAAATCGTGGGCATCGCGTCGCGGCCCCTTATAACGGCCACGACCGACGCGATGCCCCCAATATCGTGTCTTTTAACATTACTGTCTATGGGAAATCGGGGGCATCGCGTCGCGGCCCCTTATAACGGCCACGACCGACGCGATACCCCCGATTTGGAGCTAAATCGTGGGCATCGCGTCGGTCGGGTGTCCTTAAGTTAACCAAACTTAAGGACAAAATCGGCAGCCCGGATAACTCACAAGTACCTACTTTTCTGCTGCGCCCACACCAAGCAGGCATTTCCACTGTTTTTTTTTGTGGGCATGCCTAGCAAATAACGGGTGTCCAAATTCGGACCTGTGGGAGCAGGTCTGAATCGGCTCTTCTGTATTTTGGCATCAGAGAACAAGAATATTGCTTCTAATTCTTCTACAGAAAGTTAATAATGTACATTAGCTGGATAAATGGTCCCTGCTATAGAAACATTGGGGTAATTCAGACCTGATCGCTGCTCTACTAAATTGCAAAGCCCTGCGATCAGCCCTGCCAGTCTGAAATCCCGCCCCTTGCAACAATGCAAATTGCTGAGCAAGACTTGTAAAACTCAGCTGGATCAGATGAACTCCATGTAAACAGCTCATTTAAGATAAGGCAAAATGATAAATGAGAATGAGCGAGGAAGGGAAAAAGTTGTGTGAATGATGGAAATGGTATGGGAAATTATGGTAAATAAGAAAGAGAAAATTAAAGGAATAGAAAGCATAACAAAAAAATGGAGTCAATTGAATAAAAGAAAATAAATGGGTTGGTGGATATTTTTTAAAATCTGGATCAGCAAATAGCTGCAAATCCATTCACAGGCTGATCACCATCTAATGATTTTTCCACTGTGTGCAATCTGTGGGTAGCCCAGGACTTACTTGGCAGTTGCGAAAAAACGGTCTGATCTGTAGCTGATGTCACGTGACTTTCCCTGGACACACCTATGTTTTTCCTGACACTTCTAGAAACAACGGCTTGTGTATGGCCAGTGATAAAAATGTAGCAGGATTGTATCACTGGCCTTGAGCATGTGCGCTACAATCCATATGCATGCACAGTCTATGGATAATCACCCGGCCTGTAAATTTGCAGCCATGCAATCAGGTCTGATTAACCACCATTGCCTCCATGGATAGTATTGCTGCCCTGACTGTGTTTATTAGTTTGTCTGGTGCTAAGTGGAGTCCTGCTTAAGAATGCAATTAATGACCCTTTCTGGAGCTGCATAAAACGAATAAGAAAGCTGTTCCCAACATTAAAATATACTTATTCCTGTGTCGGAGTGACACTTTTCATACATAAAAAAGAAAAATCTTTTGATACAGAAAGTCGAAAGACAAAATATTCTGTAAATTCCATTAAACTATCTTGGGTGCCATATAAAGGAAACAAAAATATGGAAATTCAAGCGTTTGAAGTGACACATTTAAAAAGTGTAGTCAATTTGTTCTACAGCAGTGTTTTATTTGCCTGACAATACTGAGTTTGTGGAAGTAAAAGCAGGGGAATTGCAGGTGCATTAGGAAAACAAATGAACGTGCCAGTTTAATGCATGCACCATTAACTGCTCACCTGGGGTAGACAATGCTAAAGCTTGCCCTAAATAGATTTCTTCCCCGTCTTCTTAGTGTTTCTGAGAGAAATTAGCAGTTTTCTTCATTGAAGTCAGTATTTAATATAATGTATGGTTCACAAGGTTCACAATCACAATACAATGAAGTTAAAATTATTGTTATTGACTAAGAATACAAATGAACTGCAGAAAAGTGTGACGAAGGTAAAGACAAAAGTTACCAATGCTATTTTTTTTAGAGTGAAGGTAAGTTAATGATAACAGAAGGGAAAAGAGTGGAATTGCTCTCATCAGAGGACTAGCTGGCAGCATGAATCAGTTATCACGGGACACATTATTATAATACTATTTGTTATACCTAAATCTGCTATTAACTATCATTTAATTAATTAGATCATAAATGTTACATTCTAAACACATTATAGTTTGGCAATTGTATTTTGAAGAAAAATAATAATATTAATAACCCTAAGCTTTTTTTTTTGTGTGTAATTCTGTATTGTGTGGAAATATTAACACATTTACAGTATACCCTAATTGTATCTACGGAGAGCCGAAGTAGTTATCGGTGATATACTGTATGCTGCAATCCAACATTTTCTATTGCAATAGCAACAATCTGAGATTGCATCCAGTACCTAATGCCATCTTTAGATAGTGATAGCCATTGCAGCCTATGGACTGCTTATAGAAACATTTGCAGGTAGAGGGATCTTCTAGATTGTGTCAGGGACTGTAGCTGGTTGCAGGGGGGATCAGGCACCCTGTGCCCCCAGTTAGGTTTGCCCCTGCCCAGCATGCATGTGACTGACAGCCAAACACTAAGCAAAAACTGCTGCATTGATTCTGTAATTGTGTGAAACTGGGAGCACTCTCACTTATAGCTCAGCTGTCAAATATGTGTGTGAATAGCATACTAGAGGTCTACATTAAAGTATGATGTATCTACTCAGGGGGTAGATGGCATCATGCTGTCAAGACCAGTATGGTCCTAATGCTGTGTACACACGGGGGCGATAGGGGCTGAAATCGCTGGGAATATGGTTGCTGGTGACCATATTGCCATTGATGGGAGTGTGCTCCCGTTTTCTGCCCCATTCTAATCGCTGGTTACCTCTGCGGCACCGCCGGCTGAGGTTCCTTTTCATCAGCGACCATCTCTGGTGAGCTAAGTGCCAATCACCATTCACTTAGTAATTTATGTCAGTTATGCAGGTTAATAGCATAACCATTAGATTATTAACCTTCATCTTGTCTTTACTTTATACTGTAAGTCCACCCATCCTGTGAAACTAGAACCCCTTTCAGACTGCACCTGTATGTAGTCTTTCTATTCTGCCAGCACTTGGGAGATGACATCATCTAACACAAAAAAGAACAAGATGACTCTCTTTGTCGGGGCACAACTTATTAAAATATATTAATCTTTAATGATATGCATTAAAATAGGAGCTTACAATTATCGTCACAACGATTGGCACTAAACAATTAGAATGAAAAGGGAGGTACATTTAGCTTATTGCAGGGGATTTTTTTGTGAAAAAGGGGATTTTGTTTTAAGTGAAAAGGTACAAAAATTGATATTAAAGATTAAAGATTAATAAGTGTGTCAGCCTTGGTCACAAATGGTCTCAATATGGGGATCTTCTCCCATGAGGCATTGGAATAGCCTGGCTGTAATTTATTTGAAGTGACAAAAGTGTATAAAAATTATATATATAATTAAACAAATGTGATGTTGAAAAGTTTGGTGAAATATACTGTAGCAGATAGCCTTCAGGTGACTGTCACGGATGAGTTACCACAGCATATAGTCCTGTGGTATTTGTTGGCGCATATACATACACTTATCCAGTGCTACAGTACATAGGTACATATGGAGCTGAGGAAAATTCCACAAAAATAAGGGGACAATCAAAGGGCTGATCTCCATGAGTCTCAAATCATTCCTACTTTCAGGCCATGTGTCTCTAGGACAGTGAACGGACCAAATGAGGGGGTGATTGTAATTGAGATCAAGTATTGAGATCAGTAGAAGAAAGATGTATAGGGATCTGCTGTTGCAGCCCAGAATCCATTATCACCCCTGTTGGTTATAACCAGCGCAGGGGATCAATCAGGAACTGAACGCAATGAGAGTCCCTTAAATAGATATAATAGAAATCCCTTAATAGGGAATCTTAGTAGAGACAGTATACCTCTCTATTACATATATGAGTTTTTATTATAAACAATTATGATCTTGACCCCCTAGTCCCCACTGGTGAACAAGCTTTCACGCGTAACGCTCGTCCAGGACAGGTACGACCAACACACATGGGAGGCTAAGGTGCTGGAAGGAGGAAACATGGAGCCCTTATACGCTAAGTAAAATTTATCTAGTCAGACATCCCTACCATACAATGACATAGGATTGTGTCTGTGAACCCTAGATTTGCACAAGGTTGTACATTTGATAGAATATGGGATCAATTCACTATATGTAGTAAATTTGTGGGGACTAGGGGTTCGACATAATAAGTGTTCATAATAAAAAGTCATATATGTAATAGAGAGTTATACTGTCTACTAAGATTCCCTATTAAGGGATTTCTATTATATCTATTTAAGGGACTCTCATTGCGTTCAGTTCCTGATTGATCCCCTGCGCTGGTTATAACCAACAGGGGTGATACTGGATTCTGGGCTTCAACAGCAGATCCCTATACATCTTTCTTCTACTGATCTCAATACTTGATCTCAATTATAATCACCTCCTCATTCGGTGCGTTCACTGTCCTAGAGACACACGGCCGGAAAGTAGAAATGATTTGAGACTCAAGGAGATTAGCCCTTTGATTACCTCTTTACCTGTCCCCTTATTTTTGTGGAATTTTCCTCAGCTCCATATGTACCTATATAGCACCGGAAAATTGTATGTGTATGCACCAACAAATACCACAGGACTATATGCTGTGGTAACCCATCCGTGACAGTCACCTGA
The DNA here is from genome assembly GCF_055691185.1 of Crinia signifera. Lineage (NCBI taxonomy): Eukaryota > Metazoa > Chordata > Amphibia > Anura > Myobatrachidae > Crinia > Crinia signifera. Next base: position 93,685,492 of record NC_139223.1, on the reverse strand, counting down.
AGACTATCTGCTATATTTCGCCAAACTTTTCAACATCACATTTATTTAATTATATATAATTTTTATACACTTTTGTCACTTGAAATAAATTACAGCCAGGCTATTCCAATGCCTCATGGGAGAAAATCCCCATATTGCGACCATTTGTGACCAAGGTTGACACACTTATTAATATTTAATCTTTAATATCAATTTTTGTACTTTTTCACTCATAACAAAATCCCCTTGTTTTTCACCAAAAATCCCTTGCAATAAGCTAAATTTACCTCCCTTCTCATTCAAATTGTTTAGTGACAATCATTGTGATGATAATCAATTTGCTCAATCTGTCCTCGTAGCTTAAATTCTCTATTCCCTTAATTAGATTTGTTGCTCTTCTTTGGGATTTTTTCCAGTTCTATAATATCCTATTTATAGTGTAGGGCCAAGAATTGTACTCCATTTTCTAGGTGTGGTCTAACCAATGCTTTTTACAGTGGCATAATTACTTTCGAGTCCCTAGTTTCCATACCCCTTCTTATACATACTAGAATTCTGTTGGCCTTTTTGTTGCTATGTGACATTGAGCACTACACCCAAGTTTGTTATCTATTTGGACTCCTAGACCTTTTTCAAGTACTGAATTACCCAAAGAATATCTTCATTCTTTGTACCGACATCTGCCAATGTGCAGGGAATATCGGCACAATTGCAGGTTGCACTATTGTGTACCCAGCCTTACTATTCAGTTGCTGTCTTTTTTTTCTATGTGACATTCACCAGCCTTGGGTAGTGAAGAAGCCTCCGTGCAGGCTTAGTACAATAATTGGTGGGTCAGAGTGGGTGAGCTGAAGCAGGTGGTGGTTGAATAGGCTCCAGGGGCATGTGTGAACAGCTTCATGGGAGGACCAAGAACAATGACAAGCAGCACCTTCCACACGAGCCCTCAGTGTGTGTCTCCAGCTCATATGGCCCACAAATATGGAGAGCTGACTAGAGGAGCAGCCAGTGCCTGCAAAAAGGGAAAGCTGACTTGAGGAGCAGACAGCATGTGCACAGCCAAACATTCACATCCTGTACTTAAGGTGGCAAAGGGTACAGGAGGTGTACAGTAAGCAGTGGCATGGGGTGACAAAAGGGTCTGGAGGGGAACACAGAGGGCTACAAGGGGGCATGTGGCTAGAGTGACTCTGCTGGAGGGGACACAGGAGGCTTGTAGCTGGAGTGACACAGGGGACAAGTGGCTGGAGGGAACAGAAGGAGCAGAAGGGGATGCGGGGTTGGAGAGGAAACAGGAGGCATGCCGATGAAGGGATACAGGGCTGGAGGAGAAATGGGGATCATGTCACTGAAGCAAAACAGGGCTGGAAGGGATACAGGACATGTGGACTGAGCAAGATTAATTGGAAAAAGGCACAGCAGGGATACAGTTACAGCAAAATGGAGCATGAGTGGAGATAGATGGCAAGCGGCTGAAGTGACACAGAGCTGGAGGGGCCACAGGAGACATGCAGCTGAAGCAAACTGGGTTGTAGGGGACACAGGAGGCATGCATGTAGAGTGGCACAGGAGGCATGCATCTAGAGTGCCTCCAGGATTTCCACCCCTGGACCCAGCCAAAACTTGTAATGTGATCCATGTGTACATGTCACCAGAAGATGTCACCATGCTTCAAAATGATCTTGCAATTCTAGATGAGTGGGCTAAAAAATGGAAGATGAGGTTCAATGTAGATAAATGTAAGGTTATGCACCTTGGGAGACACAACCAGTGTGCAAGTTACAACCTTAGCGGAGAGGAACTGGGTAATTCCATACTTCTAGGATCTAGGAGTCCAAATAGACAGCAATCTAGGATGTAGTGCCCATTGTAATGTAGCTACAAAAAAGGCCAACAAAATTCTGGCATGTATTAAGAGGGGAATGGAAACTAGGGACTCAAGGGTAATTATGCCACTATATAAAGCATTGGTGAGACCTCACCTAGAGTATGGAGTACAGTTCTGGGCCCCACACTATAAAAAGGACATCATAGAATTAGAAAAAGTCCAAAGGCGAGCAACAAAGCTTATTAGGGGAATGGAGAATTTAAGCTACGGGGAGAGATTAAGCAATTTGGGACTATTTACATTAGAAAAGAGACGTTTAAGGGGGGACATGCTCAACATGTACAAGTATATCAAGGGCCAATATAAGGAACTGTCACACACCCTATTTTCTACTAGAAAGGAATCTAGGACGCGAGGGCATGAGTATAGATTAGAAGAAAAAAGATTTCATTCAGCTAGTAGAAAGAATTTCTTTACGGTCAGAACAGTCAAACTCTGGAACTCTCTTCCCAGAGAGGTGGTAATGGCTGGCTCATTAAATGCGTTCAAGGCAAAGTTGGACAAACATTTACTGGAGAAAAACATCCATGGGTACAAATAAGAAATATAATTTGTCTGTAAAATACCAGAACCTACCAAATCAGCAATGGATATCTATACCAGGTTGAACTAGATGGACGCAAGTCTTTTTTCAGCCTTACCTACTATGTAACTATATACATCCAGGTTGCCCTTTGGCAAAAAGTCTGATAAAAGCATACCTGTAGTTACAGTACCAACTTTTTAAGCCTCCTCTCTGGGAGAAGCCTGAATAGGAGACACTACCTCATCCTTAGGTTGCACCTCCAACACATGGAAACACTTGTGATTCATGGATCCGCGAACTGGGAGCAGAGCCTAGTGATGTTATCCAGTCATTTAGCACCACCAATTCCCATGGAACCTGCGATTTCTGGTGATCATCACACAGGATACTGGAGAACTGCCGTTTGCTGCTTCTGGGAGGGTAGGCAAGTATGGATACAAATATTTTGTGGTATATATTACAATTAGATTTTTTTAATGCTTTTTAACCTGCAAGTTTGAGACATTATGTACACTATGTATAAAGAAAATGTTGTACATAATTAAGAATATACTGTACAGTATGTAATGAAAACACTGCATTGTATAAGCCACGTTTTAAAAAGTTACCACTGATTATACAACTTGGAAATGGTAAAATATAAATAATTTGCATAAAATGTAAGCACAGACTAATAATTTGTGCTCTCTGCAAATGAAATGATACTGATCTGACCATCATTAGCAAAGAGAAGGATTTTGGCATGTGTGTAATGTGAAGCCATCTGTTCTTGTATACACTAAGGACATTTACTTGCTGCAGCTGGACATTAGGTTTATAGTTTTTGACAAAATAATGGAAAACGTCATCACAAATACGGTCTATGAAATTTGTGACACTAACAGTTTACATGTTCAGTATAATTTTATGATTATTCTGTCTTTCCTGGCATTTTATGTTTTAAGTTATGACTGTTTATTTAAGCATATAGTTAATCAGCTAACTATATCTAAAATGAACTACAGGGGTTATACAGACATGATCGCTCTTGTACGAATTAACAAGCCTATTGATTATTAAATGACTGTACATGCGTATGGATCATAGGCCAAACAGCAACAAAAATCAGCAATTACTTTTTTCGCAGGCCACTCACAACTTGAGTGAGAAGAAGCTTGCTTTCAGGGCAGCAGCGTAACTATAATTTTGGCGCCCCCCCGCCGATAATAAAACACGCGCCCCCCCCTCCCCCTCACCCCACCACCACTCCGGACGCCGATAACCCCCCATCCCCCGCATACTTACCTGTATTCGCTGCGCTGGTCCCGGCTCCCATCCTGGCTTCATTCTGATATGAAACACGGACCATCACAAAATGGCCGCCCCCATACAGCAGACAGTTTTAAAGAACTGGCTGCTATATGGGGGCGGACATTTTATGGTAGCCCGTCGCAATAGCCAGGGGAGCCGGGACCGCCGCAGCGAATATAGGTAACGCTGCGGGGGATGGGGCATTACGATAGCACCGCAGCCCCCCGGCGCCCGCACTTACCCAGCGCCTCCCCGCGACCGCGGGGGCTGCGGTGCTGTAGTTACGCCAGTGTTTCAGGGGTTTCCTGGGAGTGTCAAAAAAAAAGCAGGCATGCCCAAGCATTTAAGGGAGAGTCTGTGACATCAGCCTTTCTCTTTCACAGATTTGTTTAAGGGTCAGAGTTATGCACACTTGCACAGACTGGGAAAATCATTTGATGGTGAGTCAGTTGTGACACACACTGACTTACTCACATACGGAGCAACAACCTTACAGCAGCACACACCGGTGGCTCAGTTAGTGTCTCGTAGTGAAGGGAAATCTCGCGAGACACCGACTGAGCCCTCGACGTGTGTTTCTGAGACACGCGTTATGAGGAAGGTCCTGATTAAATGCTCCAGCCACCCTAGGCTAATACAGAAGTGGCTGCCCCCTTCTCCACCCCCCAGCAGTGAGTGGGTGAGTGAAAAAAAAGCAATCCAATTAACCACTTAACTGACAATTTTCCCACCTTATCTGAAATAATTTTAGCTAAAAAAATTAACTTTTTATGTTGATATTTGTAAAAAAACAACGTTTTTATCGAAACATCGGTTTGGATAAAATTGCGACCCTCGGAACATCGCATCAATTGCTACATACGTTTTTAACAGCAGGGACAGCCAGGTACACAGGGTGGGGATGGGGGGGTGGGGGCTAATTTACACTTCACCAGCGACTGCTATTGTCTGCAGCCGCTTGGACAGGGGTCCTGCCATGTTGACCAATCAGCAATGATCGGCAACAGGGCAAATGCTGGTAGATAGCATGGGGAGGCAGAGGGACCTCTGAGAGTGTGCTGCCTGTCCCTGGGGGCCCCCACAGACTGCTTTTTAAGAGACTGCTTTGATTTATAATGCAGTCTGTGGGAGTCCCTAATTTGTGGGGGCCCCAGGACGATCTCCCCGTTGCCCCATGGATAATCTGGCTATAGAATTAGGCCCTATGGCCTTGATTCTGGTCCACTCGCAAAAGCAAATTCTGTCTTTAATGGACAAAACATGTGCACTGGAGGGGGTAGATGTAACATGTGCACTAGGGCGGAGTGAAAAACTGAAATTGAGAAATTCAAAATTGGCTAGTGTGGGAAAGTTGTGACTTGACCTGAATAAGAAACGTGCAAAAGCATTTTGATCTGAGTCAACATCTTCTGTTCTGGCAAGAGGCCTAAAGTTTCACTTTTTAGGTGAAAATAACGAAACCTATGAAGATGCTCCAATCTAGTTATAATTATGTCAGGATGTCTTAGAGTGGTTCATTAATATACTTTAGCATAGTAAAAAACAGTACGAGCTTGTCCTAGTGCAAAGTGACTGACTGGCGGGAGAAAAAATCCCTAATAATTGACCCATTTTCATGGTCACAATTGTGAATATTGTGTGTTTTATCCTGAACGTGTTTATAATAGAAGAAGCACAAATACTCTAAATGGAATTTCAGTGACACTGGGTGAAATATAACACTGCCGACCTGTTAATTACAATTTCCAGTCATATTTCTCAGGTTCTCTCTGACTTAGCTGGGACTCTCCCCTTTCTGGCGACACTAGCGGCTTGTCTCTATCATGCCCAGAACCAGAGATATCAGCCTTCAAGCAGCCGGTCCCTGCTCCAGCTCCAAACATCTGGTGTAGTTTTATATTTTTGTCAATGGATTGCTCTGGCTCCTGATCTCTGATACCCAAGTTACCAGCACCTCCTGAAAGTTGGGACTCTAGGTTTTTATACTAGGCTAAGAAATCTATTTCCAGATAATGGCGATATCTGCAGTCAAACAAGCTTCCACCGGAAAATGACGAATATTAAGCCCACTCCATTATTCAACCCTCCCCTGTGTATAAAACACCTCCCTGGAAGTAATTTACAAGGGACCCTTCATACAGCTCAGTGCCCCCTTCCACACGTTAGTGTTCACCCTCCCACCACCTGTGCAGTAGGTCCTACATGTTGAATGGAAGATATAGCACCCCCTGCCACCCGTGGGACATCAAAGCTGCTGCTGATACCACCCCCCACCCCTAGGAGGAGAGAATGGGTAAGGGCCCCAGTGCATTGCTTTGCCCAGGGGCACACACTGCTGTTAAGACGGCCCTGCTGCCTAGAAATGAACACAGTGATTGGCACATATGTACTGCTGGACACCACTCATAGAATGATTAACCTGTTATTTTTTGAATCAATGTATTTTTTTATTTATTTATTTACAGTTTCTTATACAGCTCAGCAGATTCCGTTGCGCTTTACAATAGTAGACAGTGATAAAACAAACTGGGTAATGACAGACAGACTTGGGGGTTAGAGGGCCCTGCTGCAAGCTTACAATTTATTACATCATAATACACTTCAACGTATTTAACAGTTAATATATTGGCTTATCTTTGGCATAATTATATGCTGTAATGCAGCCCAATCATGTTCCCAGTATAGGGGATGCAACACTGTTTTTCTGTCAATAAACAGAAGTGATATGTAAAATGATACATTAGACAGTTTACACTGTTACTTGTAAAACTTATTGTAACAGTTACTGTTTTTCAATAACAGACTGCAACAGTTATTTCTTATTTATATAAACAGGATTGTCTATCTTTGTATATGCACTGCAAAGAGAGCAGCATAAATCCAATTTCATGTAGTTCAGTGACACTGTGTGAAATATAACACTGCATAATGGCCCTTAATCAGACCTGATCGCAGTACAAATTTGTTCTCAAAATGGGCAAAAAAATGCTGGACTGCAGGTGGGGCAGATGTAACATGTGCAGAGAGATTTAAGGTGGCCATACATCTACAGATTTATTGTCCGATCTGTCTGGTTGGAACAAAATCCTGGTAAAAGATGAGAGCAAATTACAGTTGACCATTTGCTTTGAAATGCTGAAAAACTGTCATTCAGATATTACCAGCTGTTTGTTCCAACCGGCCCAATCTGACAATCGATCTGTAGATGTATGGCCACCTTTAGATTTGTGTGAGTTATTTTGTTTCTGTGCAAGGTAAATACCGGCTGCATTATTTTTACACTGTAATTTAGATTTCGGTTTCAACACACCCCACCCAAATTTAACTCTCTCAGCACGTTACATCTGCCCCACCTGCAATGCAGCATTTGTTTTGCCCATTTTGAGAAGAAATTTGTACTGCGATCAGGTCTGATTAAGGGCTATTATGCAGTGTTATATTTCACACAGTGTCACCGAAATTCCATTTAGAGTATTTGTGCTTCTTCTATTATAAACACGTTCAGGAGAAAACACACAATATTCACAATTGTGACCATGAAAATGGGTCAATTATTAGGGATTTTTTCTCCCACCAAAGTCATTCACTTTGCACTAGGACAATCTCATACTCTCTTTTACTATGCTAAAGTATATTAATGAACCACTCTAAGACATCCTGACATAATTTTAACTAGATCGGAGCATCTTCATAGTTTTCGTCATTTTCACCAAAAAAGTGAAACTTCAGGCCTCTTGCCAGAACAGAAGATGTTGACTCAGATCAAAATGCTTTTGCACGTTTCTTATTCAAGTCAAGTCACAACTTTTCCACACTAGCCGATTTTTAATTTCTCAATTTCATTTTTTTCACTCCGCCCTAATGTGCACGTTATATTGCATATTGTTCTGAAATATAAGATCTCCCTTGGGGAATTGTGAACTGTGGTACCAGGCTTATGTGTTACAGGTTGAGTATCCCTTATCCAAAATGCTCGGGACCCGGAGAATTTTGGATAACGGATTATTCCGTATTTCAGAATAATTTAATATTTCAATGATGTATCTTGAGGTATCTTGCATTTATGTTGTACATATACATCAAACACTTGAAATAAACACAAATATATTTATTTGTGAATAAAACAAGGTTTCAAAACATGAAACAAAGTTTGTGTACAATCTCAGGCACTGAATTTACATGCCAAGCAATCATTGTCTTGCACATATATAATGGCAGTTACATATCATTCCCTCAGTACTGCTGTTAAAGATATCCCTAGTAAGTTTTTAGAAAAAAATAAATTTTTGTTCACTTTCTGGAATGTATGGTTTTCGGAACAATTCGGATAACGGATATTCGGATACGGGATACTCAACCTGTATTGTATTGTAAGTGGCTGTCTGCCCTATATAAATAGTAGCTGCCTGTGGAAATGTTGTTACACAGTGGGGGTTATTCTGCTTCACTCGGAAAGGCACAATCACTCTCTAATGGACATAACCATGTGCACTGCAGGTGGGACTGATGTAACATGTGCAGAGAGAGTTAGATTTGGGTGGGGTTTGTACTACAAACTGATATCTATATTGCAGTGTAAAAATAAAGCAGCCAGTATTTACCCTGCACAGAAACAAAAAAACAACCAAATCTAACTCTCTCTGTACATGTTACATTGGCTCCACCTGCAGTGCACATGGCTTTGACCATTACAGAGAGAATTTGCGTTTGTGAGTGAACCAGAATCAGTTCCCATGGTAGCAGAGTTTGACTGATTAATCATACCTCTGACTGTAATCTTACAAAATCTCTGACTTTGTCTAAGTGTATCTTGAAGAATTGATGAAGGCAACAGGTCATTACACTAAATATTGATTTGGTTTAGATTTATAATTTTCATTATGGTCTGACAGCCTTTTTTAGCTGGTGACTGTTTGCACTAAAGCTGGGTACACATATGTACAATTTCATTTTTCTTGCGACCGTTCGATCGACCGAATACACGTTCGGCCGTCCGAAACATACGACCGATCTGCGCGTACACATATGTACAATTTTACTTGCGACGTCCGATGTACACCCGTCCAAACAATCGCAAGAAAAAGATTGTACCACCGTACACACTCTCCCGTTCTGGCTATTCGCACGATAAAAATGTACACAACATTATCATAATGGGCTGGATTTAAAAGAGCATACCAAAACGAGGCGTGATCACGGAACAAAGAATCGTTCGTGTAGTACAGTGAATAGAGCCGTGACTATTCAGATCCATTGCTAGCTGTACAGGATATACGTACGTTCGTTCGTCTATCGGTGCATTTGGGCCTTTTTAATTATGAGCTTGAGGAGAAGGAAGGCTCGTGCGTGCATTTTGGCTGCTATGGCCATTAGATTGAAGGCTATTAAAAAAAGAAAAAGGACCAAGAATCGGAGCTGCTGGACCAGAGACTGGCTTCTGAGGAGAGACACCTTCTCCCACATGCCATTGCTACAGGAGATACGGGAGAACAATCCTGATGATTTCAGGAATTATCTCCGTATGGATGACGCTACCTTCATGGAGCTGCTGACACTGGTTACCCCTTTAATAGAGAGAGAGGACACCTATTTCAGGAGGCCTATTTCTGCAGAGCAGAGACTGGTGGCAACGCTGCGTTACCTGGCAACAGGCAGGACCCTTGCCGACCTGAGATTCACCACCGCAATATCATCTCAAGCGCTGGGGTTGATAATACCAGACACCTGTGATGCCATCGTCCAAGTTCTACAGGACAAATACATGAAGGTAAATATGGAAATTACATACATGTCCCCCATATGTATAGCTGTGCACATACCTGTACCCTATATGTATATCTTTACAATGCCTGTTAATTTAAACTTTTACACCAGTGGGTGGGGGGTCATTTTGATAAGGCGGGTAATAGCTTTGAGGCTGCAATGGGGGAGGGCTGATGGGTCTAAAATCAACCCAACAGATTATTAATACGCATATACTTTTATATTGCAGTTTCCATCGACCAAGGAGGAGTGGCAAAATATTGCACGTGATTTCCGTGATCTTTGGAATTTCCCTAATTGTGGTGGAGCTATCGATGGCAAACACGTCAGAATCATGCCCCCTGCAAAGAGTGGCTCTTTTTATTATAACTATAAGGGGTTCTTCAGCATTGTTCTAATGGCCATCGCTAATGCTCGATACGAGTTTGTATTTGTGGACATTGGGAAAAATGGTAGAGTTTCAGATGGAGGAGCCCTGGAGAATACCTTTTTCCACGACCAACTGAAAAAAAATGAACTGAATCTGCCAAAGCGGACTGAAAATGAGCACGGTTTGAACTTTGTTTTTGTGGCGGATGAGGCCTTTGCATTGCACCCTAATGTCCTTAAACCCTACCCACAAAGGGCACTGAACAGGGAACGGCGCATTTTTAACTATCGCCTGTCACGTGCCAGGCGAGTGGTTGAAAATGCGTTTGGGATTCTGAGTAATAAATTCAGAATTTTTCACAGTGCCATCAATCTGCGCCTAGATAAGATTGACAAAGCTGGCCTGTTGTGTGCTGCACAACTACATGCACAGAAAAGCGGTGCACACACAATAACTGGGGGCTACAGTGGACGACAGCCAAGTTGTTGACGAGCCTATTGGTCTGACAGCTTTGGCAAATAATTTAAACACCAGAAATGCATCAACGCAAGCAAAGTTGTCAAGAGACGAGTACTTGAATTATTTCAATGGTGTTGGGGCTGTGGAGTGGCAGAATGACATGATTGCTTAAAAATGTACGTTTTTGTCATTGTAAATATATTGTTTTTTGGTGTGTACTAATCAATATTTTGCCAATAAAATTTGTATACTCACAGTTCCGCACAAGTTGTCCTCTGCGTCTTCTTGCAGCAAGGAGGTGGGGGTGGAGGCCGAATCACGGCAAGTGAGTGGTAGTACTCAGGTGCCAGGCATTCCTGGAGGGCACAATGCCACGACACCTGGAGTGCAGACTGTACCCAGTACTGGTGTTTATGTACTAGCAAGTAGTTGCTCCACCACACCTATTTCTATGCCAATTTCTCCTGGTACTTTTGTACAGTCTCCAGGAGCAATACATGAAGGTAAATATTGAAACAATATGCATGTACCCCATATGTATATCTGTGCCCTATAGTCACCATGCATGGTAAATGATATTTTCACACGGACACCAACTAGATTAGAGAATTTTTAATTTTTATATAAATTATTAACTTATAAACTTATAACAAATATAACATAAATAACAAGTAAATAAATAATAAAGAAATACTTAAACATAAAAATATTTAAACTATATTATTAAAAAAATAATGCACTTGAATAAACTATATAAAATATTTACATATTGTGGTAAACTTGTCCCACCCCATAATCCCCTGTATCCATCGGTGGTTGGGAGGGAGATGGACTTTCCACTAAACTCTGGAAGGGGCCACCAGGTGGACCTGGTGGGAGCGTATTAGCCGACGTTGCCGGTTGGTGCTGCCTTTGCCCAGTTGGTGGCTGGAAATGTTGGTACTGGGGATATTGCACCGGGTGAAAGACCGCTTGTTGGGGTATAGGAGCTGGGCTGATGGGTTGAAATTCAACCCTAGGCAGAGGGGTCTCATCGGTGAGCCGTGTGTGCCGGGACAGAGTCCCCACACGGGCCCGGTACAGCGTCTCATAAAATATGCGCTCTACCTCCACCCTTGTAGCCGGGTCATACTTTCGCAAATTGTCAGCCAATACACTCCCCACCCGGTCCGCATCATCCTCCTCCATGGTCATCAATCTGTTGGCAGACTCCAGGATCTTGGTGGTTGCCACGTCCGCAGCATCTGGAGTCTGCCTCGGCCTTTTGCGCCCTCTTCTTGATGGTGCTTCTGCTGTAGTTTGAGCGCTTGCTAGAGGTTCAGCGCTGGTCGTGGCGGTTGGTGTGGGGGTGGAGCAGAGGGCCGGTGAAGGCAGCTGTGATGCCACCTCCAGCGATGCCGAAGATTCCTCCTCGGCAAATAGCGATGGCTGTAACAAAACAAGATGATGTATCACTATCGATTTTTAAGACTTCCATATATTTTTATATCTACGCAGAAGAACGCAGCCCACACACCACTGAGAAGAACCAGAATTAGGGCCACAGAGAAGGTCAAATTGACGATGTATAACCAAAAGGGGGGGTATCGCCCCCTGCAACTGACCTCTCTGTTGTGCCCAACAGAGAGGTCAGTTGCAGGGGGCGATACAGTATAAAAATTGTGAACATGTAAAATGAAAAGGGGGGGTATCGCCCCCTGCAACTGACCTCTCTGTTGTGCCCAACAGAGAGGTCAGTTGCAGGGGGCGATACCCCCCCTTTTCATTTTACATGTTCACAATTTTTATACTGTACTTGCTGTTATATTTATCTGGTTTAAAAAAAAAAAAGTAAAATAAAATCCGTCTACTTACTGTGCCGCAAATGGTGTCATCAGAAACCTCTTGGTTGCACGCGGAGGTGGAGGGGGCAGGCTGGTTCCTTGCAGTGTTGCTGACCGAATCCCTGGGCAGCTCCTGGTCCACCGTGAAGGCCAGCAGGTCGTAGTACCACAGCCTGGGCACATAGACTTGGTCTGCCCCTGCCCCAGACCGCTTTGAGGACTCCACCTTATTTAGTTCCTTTTTAAATACGGTCCTCATATTAGCGATCCGAGTCCGGACCCACTCTACATTTGCTGTGGGGTAGTATGTCTGGCTCACCCTCACCAGCTCCTCCAGAGCAGATAGCCTCTTCTGCCGATTCGAATGGTCTTTGGATTTGGTATTCCAGAGACAATTCTGATCCCTGTAGGCCTCAATGAAGTCCTTCATAAATTCGACATTTTTTTCTGCCATGGTTGAATTTCTGTTCCAAAAAATAAAATAAAAAGGCATATTATTTTCTTGATACACAAAGCACACCATAAACCATTTAATGTACAGGTGTTCAGTCTGTGGGCCACTAGATATACTGTAGCTATAGTACAGGAGTTGAAACTCTGTGGGACATAGGATACACGGTCACTACAAGTCCCAGCATACCCATGGCCCACATATTGAAGTCCCTGTCATAGAAAACTACACATTTTGTTTTAATACTCACCGAAAGAAATGTCGATAAATAGTCCGGAAAATTCGCAGCGCAGCTCCGATCACTCGAACAGCAACGACGGAATATTCTTTCGTGCTGAACGTGGCTTGAAACACAGTGATTGGATGAGCGCAGGAATCTCCGCCCCACTCACGTGCTTCGCGTCACACAGACACGGGACATCGAGGAGCCATGTCGGAGGGTCTGGCGCCACCGCATATGGGGGAGGCCAGTACAGCACCTTTGTTTTCCAATTCAGCACTGATAACAACAGATAAAGAAATCGCTGAGAGACAGGACAACAAGGAGAAAAAAGTGACGCGCGCATCCGCCATGTCATCTGCAGAGGTGGAACTGATGGTCAAAATGCTGGATAGAAGGGACTACGATTGTTCGAGAAAAACATACCCCAAGACAAATTATAGAAAAGAAATTATTATGCAGCGTGTATGCAAGGAGATAAAGGAGAAGTTTGGGAAAAGAAGGTCCAAATACCAGCTACAAAAACGGTGGTCGGACCTGAAGCACAAGGAGCAGGCCAAGCTCAAGAAAATTCGTGGAATTATTAAATGAAGTGAGTCCAATGCCCTAGGTGGCTTTATTAATATACTGTCTTGATCCATTACATTTTGTGTTTTTTGCTGACATGTTGCTTGTTTTTACTCAGAGGAAATCCAATCCAGGAGAAGACATGAGGAAGGCAGAGACAGGGCCTCCAACCTGAAAATAAAGAAGGAGAGTACAACAGGTAAGGTTTTGTACCAGCACACCAACAGAACAACACATGTTTTATACACACAACAAGGGGTAGTAATATGTCACTTTACCTTGTCACTATAGATGATATCCAGGCTGCGCAGCCGATGGAAGGGACCACAGAGGGCCACCAAGTGATTGCGATCACCAGCAGTGTAGATGGTGAGTGTATACTGCAAATCATCTTTATGGGATAGTGACGTATCATTTGTGGAAAGGTAAACATTTCTTTATCTGTACTTATTATAGATATCATCGAGATTTCAGATGTCAGTGCAGAGGGGGAGAAGAACACACCATCACCTGACACGTCCAGCGACAAAAGCACAATGCAAGAAAACATGACACAAGTCCATAAATGTCTACAAGAACTAAGCGGGAAAGTCCATACCGTAGCCCAAAAAATTACGAAAATCCAAAAAGGCAGTAGTACACTCTTTATATGAAAAAATTTATAACGGTTTGCATTATAAAGTCAAAAAATAGTTTGTGTACTTTATTTTACTTTTTTCTCCTTCTTGTTTATTTGGAGGCCAGCAGCATGCACCTTAAAATGGTGCATGTCATGGCAAGCAGTCCCACGGCAGCAATGCATCACATGTGAGCAGGCCGGGATGTTCCCATGTGATGCGTTGCTGCCGTGGGACCGCTTTCCACTACATACACCACCATGTTCAAATGTGTTTTTATGTTTTTTGGGTGGGTGGGCTTTCCTGCTACACCTTCACACGTGGCACTTATGTCATGGCAAGCAGTCCCACGGCAGCAATGCATCACATGTGAGCAGGCCGGGATGTTCCCATGTGATGCGTTGCTGCCGTGGGACCGCTTTCCACTACATACACCACCATGTTCAAATGTGTTTTTATGTTTTTTGGGTGGGTGGGCTTTCCTGCTACACCTTCACACGTGGCACTTATGTCATGGCAAGCAGTCCCACGGCAGCAATGCATCACATGTGAGCAGGCCGGGATGTTCCCATGTGATGCGTTGCTGCCGTGGGACCGCTTTCCACTACATACACCACCATGTTCAAATGTGTTTTTATGTTTTTTGGGTGGGTGGGCTTTCCTGCTACACCTTCACACGTGGCACTTATGTCATGGCAAGCAGTCCCACGGCAGCAATGCATCACATGTGAGCAGGCCGGGATATTCCCATGTGATGCGTTGCTGCCGTGGGACCGCTTTCCACTACATACACCACCATGTTCAAATGTGTTTTTATGTTTTTTGGGTGGGTGGGCTTTCCTGCTACACCTTCACACGTGGCACTTATGTCATGGCAAGCAGTCCCACGGCAGCAATGCATCACATGTGAGCAGGCCGGGATGTTCCCATGTGATGCGTTGCTGCCGTGGGACCGCTTTCCACTACATACACCACCATGTTCAAATGTGTTTTTATGTTTTTTGGGTGGGTGGGCTTTCCTGCTACACCTTCACACGTGGCACTTATGTCATGGCAAGCAGTCCCACGGCAGCAATGCATCACATGTGAGCAGGCCGGGATGTTCCCATGTGATGCGTTGCTGCCGTGGGACCGTTTTCCACTACATACACCACCATGTTCAAATGTGTTTTTATGTTTTTTGGGTGGGCTTTCCTGCTACACCTTCACACGTGGCACTTATGTCATGGCAAGCAGTCCCACGGCAGCAATGCATCACATGTGAGCAGGCCGGGATGTTCCCATGTGATGCGTTGCTGCCGTGGGACCGCTTTCCACTACATACACCACCATGTTCAAATGTGTTTTTATGTTTTTTGGGTGGGTGGGCTTTCCTGCTACACCTTCACACGTGGCACTTATGTCATGGCAAGCAGTCCCACGGCAGCAATGCATCACATGTGAGCAGGCCGGGATGTTCCCATGTGATGCGTTGCTGCCGTGGGACCGCTTTCCACTACATACACCACCATCTTCATGTGTTTTTATGTTTTTTGGGTGGGTGGGCGTTCCTGCTACACCTTCACATGTGGCACTTATGTCATGGCAAGCAGTCCCACGGCAGCAATGCATCACATGTGAGCAGGCCGGGATGTTCCCATGTGATGCGTTGCTGCCGTGGGACCGCTTTCCACTACATACACCACCATGTTCAAATGTGTTTTTATGTTTTTTGGGTGGGTGGGCGTTCCTGCTACACCTTCACGCAAGCACCTGTATGTGATACTCTGTTCAGGTCCGACCACCCAAATAAACAAAGTGTTCACAGTATTTTTTGTCAGTATTTCTTAATAAATGTTAAGTGTTTATGCAGAACAATGAACATCACATATCTATCTATCTATCTATCTATCTTCTATAACTATATCTGTCAGGAATGCACACACAACGATTATTTATTTCAAAAGGAATGCACACACAACGAATATTCTTTAACAGCATGGCGCGGAAAGTACGGGGGAGAAGACTTCCTGTTGTTTACATGCTGCGCTGATGGAGGGATGACGCAGCTAGTCAACACCCACATGGGCGTGCTGCTTTTGGAAGGAATGATCGCAGGAACGGGCTGCATATCGATCGAATGTGCGTACACATGTCACTTTTCTTTCGATATGGAGCCGTCCTGTCGGAAGAATATTAAGCAGCAAAGAACCTGCGACCGACCGACCGTGGACGGCCAAGAGCGTTTTTGGGCGTTTATCGATCGCAACGAAGGGATCGGGACAGCGTACACATATATACAATCGAACGGCCGTTCGTCCGCAGATCGGAAGAACGGCCCGACGATTGTACATATGTGTACCCAGCTTTAGAGTCGCTGAGTGACAGAGTATTAATACCAATGCAGTGTCATCTGAGAAGAATAGACATCCTCTTCAATGCCTGTCTGTACAGGCAAACAATCAAGGGGAAGGAGAATTGGAGATATTACCTATACATAGACAGCACTTATTTATTTATCTTAAATATGATACGTGTTATAAATATATAACAACTCTCTCTTTTTAGTGGGGCACACTCGATGTGTTATAATTTTTCAAAAGTAACCTTTAATATGGTAAAGTATAATATAATGAATAACCAACAAACAGGACATCAACATATATAAATACATATATGGAAAAATAACCCCGTTAGTTTGTGATTCAATACAATCAGTAATCTGAGTGGCTAGTGAAATAACTTTATACCATTTTGTGAAAATATGAGTATAGTATTGACACATATGTTATAGTAAATCACAAAACAAGATACAAGCAATTAATGAATTCATATATTCATGAGGGACCCTCACCAAGGAATCTGAGTGGAAAAATAGACTCTTAAATGAGCCATCATTTACTATATATCGTACAATCTCATATGGACAATGTGCAAGGTTATTATTCTGCAAAATTGGTTGTACTGAAATATACAATACTCTGTCTGGAACACACAAAAATCTCTCACGCGAATTTAATCTGTACAGTATGTGAGAAAGATTAGCTCACTAGTAGGTAGGGGAGAGATTTATGAATAATTCTTAAATTTCCGAAATAAGTATATAGAATAAACCAGAGAATAATCAACAGTATAATCTTTATATATTCTATTCTATTATGCTATTAATTAGATCAATGACTGCACAGTATTATTTGCAATAATGAATGTATATAAATATATATAGGGTATAAATTGTATTTAAACAGCAGTAACCGGAGAGATATAGAGATTTGTCATTTTGAAAAAGAGGCTCCTCAATATCTAGTTTGCCATACCTGCTGCTACTTGCTAAAGCCCTTATTCAGATCTGATTGCAGTACAAATTTGTTTGGAAAATGGGCAAAACCATGTGCACTGCAGGTGGGGCAGATGTAACGTGCAGAGAGAGTTAAATTTGGGTGGGGTGTGTTGAAACTGAAATTTAAATTGCAGTGTAAAAATAATGCAGCCAGTATTTACCCTGCACAGAAACAAAATAACTCTCACAAAAGCTGGGTACACATATATACAATCGTCGAGCCGTTCTTCCGTTCTGGGACAAACGGCTGTCCAGATTGTATAGGTGTGTACGCTGTCCCGACTCCCTCTGTCCAAAAACGGTCTTATCCATCCATACTCGGTCGGTCGAAGGTTCAGTGCTGTTTAATATTCATCCGACAGGACAGGCCCATATCGGAACAAAAGTGTAGTGTGTACGCACATTCGATCGATATGCTGGCCATTCTCGTGACTATACTGCCAAAGCTGGAATGTCCATGTGGGCGTTCCATAGCTGCATGATCTCTCCTACAGCACAAGAAGCGTTCACCTCTCCCCATGTATATTTAAATAAATAATCGTTGAAATATGTATGGCTTCATTCCCATTCAATAGGGAGTATATATTAAATATCACTGGCTGACTGTAGTCGCATACCCTGTCTTTATAGCAGTTTGCCTTATCTGTCCCTAGCCACCCTGCCGGCTGACTGTAGTCACGTTCCCAGTCTTCATACCAGTTTGCCGTATCTGTCCCTAGCCACCCTGACGGATAACTGTAGTCGCGTACCCCGTTTTTATACCAGTTTGCCGTATCTGTCCCTAGCCACCCTGCCGGCTGACTGTAGTCGCGTACCCCATCTTTATACCAGTTTGCCGTATCTGTCCCTAGCCACCCTGCCGGCTGACTGTAGTCGCGTACCCCATCTTTATACCAGTTTGCCGTATCTGTCCCTAGTCGCCCTGCTGGCTGACGCGTACCCCGTCTTTATAGTGGTTTTCAAATACAGGGTCGAAAGTCAGTTTTGTGATCTGAGAGCAGTACATGGCTCCTTGTAGGCACGTTGTTTGTGCCACTGAACACGTGCATGGGCAGGACGTTCAAGCACTATTAACCAATCACACAACTTTCTCTGCATGCAAGCAACAGGTTTTCTATGTTTGTGACACTAAAATGGCAGGAAAGTCCACTTTCTTCCCCCAGGACTCTAATTGTCCTCAAGTAAGGATATTTCAGGAGTTAGTATCACGAGATCTAGATCAGCTATATAAGAGAACTAACAAGGGATACAAGAACAGGAACCTACAAAGAGAGGAGATATGTGCTCTGAAAGAAATAAAAGAATGGGAGAATATACAGATTAAGCCATCTGACAAAGGCGGCAATGTCGTTATATGGCCGACTGACATGTACCAAAAAGAGGCTTTGCGGCAATTGGAGGACATGACATGTTACAAGAGAATTCTGTTTAATCCCACAGAAAATTTCTACACACTCCTAATGAGAATCCTGAATAAAGCACTTGGGAATGGAGTCATTTTCCAACAGGAATATGATTACCTTAAAGCTGATCACCCAAAGACTCCAACCTTTTACCTTTTGCCAAAGGTTCATAAAAATATCTTGGAACCACCAGGCCGCCCGATCGTCTCGGGGATAGGGGGCATATCTGAGAACCCCAGTATTTTTGTCGACCTGCATCTACGCCACCACGTCCTAGGACTACCATCCTACATACAGGATACAGCGGATGTCCTGCGGAAACTCAATGATATAAGATTAGAGGATAACCATATACTTGTAACACTGGACGTTGAGTCCTTATATACGAGCATTGAGCATCAGGCTGGACTGGCAGCAGTGGCTTATTTTTTACAGATGGAAGGACACAGCGAATTCCATGATTTTTTGATAGACCTCTTGGACTTTATATTGTCCCGTAATTACTTTACGTTCAACGATCAGTATTTTTTGCAGACCAGAGGGACTGCGATGGGGGCCGCTTGTGCCCCCACGTATGCCAATCTATTTTTAGGTTGGTGGGAACGGGAACGAGTGTTCTGCGATGGGAACGATCGATATACCAGCCACGTGATAGCGTGGTGGCGGTATATCGACGACATCTTACTAATATGGGAAGGAGACCAACAGATACTCCTAGATTTTATCAATGTACTAAATCTGAATGATCTTAATATTAGGCTGACCCATCATATTAATACGGAATCAGTTCCCTTTCTGGATCTTAATATCTATAGAGGGAAGGATGGAATTATCCAGACTCAACTATATAGGAAACAAACATCTACTAATTCCATACTCCATCAAACGAGCTCCCACTTTCCTCCGACGGTGGAGAATCTCCCAAAAGGAGAGTTCCTACGGATGCGGAGAAATTGCTCAGATCAGAAGGTTTTTGAGGAGCAATGTCGAGATTTGACAATAAGACTACAGGAGAGAGGATACAGTAAAAGATCCATAAAAAGAGCTAAAAAGACAGTTACCCAAACTAAAAGGGAATCCCTTATTTTCTCCAAAAAGAAAGAAAAGACGAACATCAATAAGATTAGATTTGTGGGGAACTACTGTAATGAATGGAAACAAATACAGCGGATCATTCAAGAACATTGGCCCATTCTTTTGTTGGATGAGGATCTATCGGAAATTCTGGACCCTAAAGTAGCCATGAGTTGGCGCCGTTCCAAAAACTTGAGGGATGAACTGGTCCATAGCCATTTTGTAAGGAACCGACAGAAACAAGACGTTGCGGAAGGATCCTTTGCATGTGGGGGCTGTAAAGCATGTGAATACATGCTAAAATGTGGTGAAATGCAAGATCGATATGGTAACACACTTAAAATCCGACAATACATTAATTGTAAATCTACAGGGGTTATATATTGCATTATATGCCCCTGTAATATGAAATATGTCGGTATGACAACCAGAACACTAAAACAAAGAATCCTGGAGCACGCCGGCTCAGATAGAAATGCAGTATCCGACCTAGCAAAGGTTAAGAAACTCACGTCAGTCGCCAGACATTATAATAGAAATCATAAAAATTCATTTAAGGGTACTAGAGTTGTAGGCCTAGAACGAGTCAAACTGGGTATCAGAGGGGGGGATCTCCAAAAAAATCTACTGCAGAGGGAGAGCGAATGGACTTTCCTACTTAACGCCCTGTCACCCCATGGATTAAATGAATACATAAATTATCAGGCATTTCTGTGAGAACATCACAGAGGACAGAATACACCCAGATGATTTCAAAAATCACAACTTCCCAGAGTTACATATGATCTGGGACTATAATAGCCAATTATAAAATTCTCTTCAATATTTATCAGGTTATGCATAATCTTGTATATATCAAGATATATGATTTGGGGCTATAATAGCCAGTCAAAAAATTCCTTAGCATTTATTATGTTATGTACAATCTTGTTCATATCAAAGTTCACTATTCACTTGCACATTAATTTTACTAACAGTAAGAGCCCTTACTGTACTAACACCGATAAATGGTGGTCAGAATTCCGCGGATAAGTAAAGGCCTGCGGTATAACCACCATACACTGCACAACTGAGATTACAATACACATACACGCAGAATCACACTCAATATTGAGTGGGTAAGAAAAGATAATCACTAGATAGGGATGGGATAGTCTCCCTCTACTTACACTTCCTTACACTTTTCATATACTTGTATTTCTATAAGATAAATACAAATACACTTTTTTCTTATATTAATATATATTTGACCTCACTTTATTATACTATATAAAAAATTCCTTTATGCTTCCTTTTTCTTTCTTTAATCTTTTTAATTTTTTGAGCACTATTAATATATTTTTTCACGGTTTGGTATGTTTTGCTTCAGCACCCTCACCACAGTCACTAGGAGAACAAGCTTCACACAAGATAAATTTAGTTACATATAACAATAACAGAACTAGAGATATACTTAATATTTCTCCAGAAACTTAAAAATTAACTTTTCTCTCTCAATTACTAATAAATTATAAATACACATACCATACATAAGAATTAAGCAAGATGGTGCACTATATTAAAAATGGTTTCCATGGGTGGAACTAGCAGAACTAAATAAGATACCCCTGATTTCCTAGGACAACCAAGATGGCCATATAGAGACAATCTAAGAGCATACGAGCAGTATATAAATAAATCTCCCTATTTGGCGATATACACAATAAGGAAACTTTGGGAGGGAAATAAACCAGATAGATTAAAATTATTAAAGACATATAGGAGTCCATAATATAGTGTCTTTTACTGTCACCGAGCAGCATAGGATTATGTGGTTATATGACAACTAAACTGCACTTACTACCCAGTAAAAGCTGATACGGCTACATACTTGGTAACATACACAGTGATGGAACTGTAGCCAATGAGGGTAAGAGACGCCACCAGTAACCTTGGTAACAGGCCGGAGACACGGCCGTAGACAGCGTAATACACGCTGAGACAGGTGACGTCTTTCCCATAGGCGGAGACGCGACCACGCACCACATGATTGACACTCACAATAGTGACGCAGTGGTGCATCATGGAGACTGTTGCTAAGACCGACAAGCTTCCGGCTGGAGAGACGACTGCATATCACGTACCTTGCGTATACATGACGCGAGGGTCACGTGACTAGCAGCCGGACACTGATAGGTAGTATAACGCAATACACCGCTGTAACCACCAATGAAGTTAGGAGGCATGGAGGGGGCTTAACCAATGAAACTAATAGCTACTCTTTCCCCGCGAAACCTCGGGGCTTAAAAGGACACAGTGTGACACAGAGCAGGTACTGGTGAACAAGCAGGGGCGAAACGCGCGTCCAGACGGAGTGACTGTCACGGAGGGGAGGCTGCCATTTGGGGCATAGAACACTGAGCAGAAATACGATGAGTATCACAGGGAGAATATACCTCCCATTTACCTGTTGCTAAATTGATTCTCTCCATTTCTTGAATTGTTTACAAGGCATCTAAGCCTCTCATGTATAGCCATTTGTCATATCGTTGGGGAGATATAGGAGTATGATTCTTGGTGGGAAGAATGGTACTATGAGAATATAGAAGGCACTTCACTTAGTCTATAACTGACACATGAGGAAATGTTGAAATTATATACCTTTATACCAGGATTGTATTTGCCTTTCACTAAGGGACTCTCATTGAACCCAGTCATCATTTGACCCCTTGCGCTGGTTCTTACTAACAGGGGTGATATATGAGACTGATGAGCAACAGCAGATCCCTACTTTTTACTTCCTTCTAAAGTGCCCTCACTATTTTGGCCTCAGCTTTAACATTCTCTCATTCGGTCCGTTCACTGCCCTAGAGGCACACGGCCGAAAAGCAGAAATGGTTGAGCCCAAATGAGAGCATCTCATATTCTTATTTTTAATTTTGATTCTACCCCGCATATATATACAGGTTGTGAATTTATGCTCAGTATAGATATGATATATGAGTAAAAGTAAATTTATGCTCAGTGCAAACACGACACATGAGTACCAAGCCGAACCGCTAAAAGTACCGCAGAAATATATACTGTGGGTACCCCCCATGACAGTCACCAAGAAACATCATATTTTCGCCATAATTTTATGGTCTTAGACTAAATATTTTTTGATTCTTTCCACATTTATTATACACTTTATTTAATTTTAAACACACGATATTTCTTCTTTTTTGTCACGCAAACAAAAAAACAAAAAATTAAAATCAGCCAGGCGATTATAATGCCTCATGGGATGATATCCCTCTATTGAGAACATGCTTTGACCACGGCTGACACAAATATTATTTGATAAAGTTTCAATTTGATTTAACTGATACTTTATCAATTGGTCCTACTGAGTCACATACAGATCTAATATCTCTCCTCTTCTTGTCTTGAACCAAACACACCCTTATAACAGTGTTGGAAGGTGTTCAGAGAGTCCCCCTATAACAAAAACTTTTAATAAATATATTAAAAAACTTTTTTAAACCAAGTTGTGCCCCAACAAAGAGAGTCATCTGTTTCTACTTTGTATATAAATATGTTTGTGACAGAAAATAATCTTCATTCTGGAGAAATACGTGGACGTAAACAGCAGAATACACTTTCCTTTCACTCTTTGCTTACCACACAACCACTACCACAGTTTATTGTTGTTATGACAAATGCTTTATTGATGTATTTGTTATGTGTATCATGAAAGTAATGTCCATTATGTTTTATTTTTGAACAGACATTTCGAAAATGGCAAAGAAATTCATTGAGGCCTACAGAGACCAGAATTGTCTCTGGAACAGCAAATCCAGAGATTATTGAAATGGGCAGAAGAGAGCTGTAGCGCTGGAGCAGTTGGTGAAGGTCAGCTTACCTTACTACCCCACGGCGAACATTGAATGGGTGCGGGCAAGGATTGCCAACATGAGGACAGTGTTCAAAAAAGAGCTGAACAAGATAGAGGCATCCAGGAAATCAGGGGCTGGTACAGACCAAGTTTATGTGCCCAGGCTCTGGTACTATGATCTGCTGGCATTCACAGTAGACCAAGAGCTGCCGAGGGACTCCATCGGCAATATGACTGTGGCCCAGGCTGCCCCATGCGCCACACCTCGCACCCCTGAACCTGAGGAAACCCTTGCTGGCACAGTAAGTACACAGATTACACACATTTGAATTATTTATTGAAAATTAAGACAAAAAGTACAAATAAAGTACAGTACAAAAGTAGCATGTCATAGCAATTTAGCAGATCATGTCATCCTGCCAATACACTGTGCCTACACAATTAAAGTACTGCAAGTACTCTTCTCTGGTCAATTTTGCATGCATAGTAGCATTTCTTGTATTTAGATTGGACTCCAAGCATGTTAATCCTACTGGCTCCTCAACTTTTTCACTGTCATCCATACTTGAAATATTGGGGTGTGCAGACTGTGTTTTTCTGCGTAGATAGTTGTGCAGCACACAACAGGTCATAACTACCTTGTCTATTTTATCTAGCCGCAGATTTATGGCACTATGAAAAATCCTAAACTTATTGCTTAGTATGCCAAATGTATTTTCAACCACTCGCCTAGCTCGTGACAGGCGGTAATTGAAAATTCTGTGTTCTCTATAAAGCGACCTTTGTGGGTAGGGTTTTACAACATTGGCGTGCAAGGCAAACACTTTGTCAGCCACAAAAACAAAGTTTAAACCATGCACATTCTGTGTCCGCTCTGGTAAATGAAGTCCATTGTTTTTAAGTTTGTCATGGAACACGGTCTTTTCCAAAGCCCCACCATCAGAAACCCTGCCATTTTTGCCAATGTCCACAAAAAAAAAAAACAATGCTAAAGAAGCCCTTATAATTGTAGAAAAAAGAGCCACTATTAGCTGGGGGCATGATGAGGATATGCTTTCCATCGATGGCACCACCATAATTGGGGAAATTGCAAAGATTCTTGAAATCTTGGGCAATAGCTTCCACTCCTCAGTAGTCATAGGGAACTGAAATATAGAAGTAAAGAGGGTTTAAAAAAAAACAAATAAGTGATAGCCTTCTCTATTTGTGGAAGAGGAGTGTTCATCGACACTGGATGTGGCGTCACAGCTGCCTTCAACCCTCCTCTGCTCTATGCCTACACCCACACCAGCACTCAGCAAGCCACGCAGCAGCCTGAAGCTCCATCAAGGAGAGGCCGTAAAAGGCCAAGGCAGACACCAGATACATATGAGGTCATGACTCGCCAGATTCAGGAGTCTGCCAATCGACTGAGGGCATTAGATGAGGATGAGCAGGACCATGTGGGGAAAGCTACGGGGAGAGATTAAGCAATTTGGGACTATTTACATTAGAAAAGAGACGTTTAAGGGGGGACATGCTCAACATGTACAAGTATATCAAGGGCCAATATAAGGAACTGTCACGCACCCTCTTTTCTACTAGAAAGGAATCTAGGACGCGAGGGCATGAGTATAGATTAGAAGAAAAAAGATTTCATTCAGCTAGTAGAAAGAATTTCTTTACGGTCAGAACAGTCAAACTCTGGAACTCTCTTCCCAGAGAGGTGGTAATGGCTGGCTCATTAAATGCGTTCAAGGCAAAGTTGGACAAACATTTACTGGAGAAAAACATCCATGGGTACAAATAAGAAATATAATTTGTCTGTAAAATACCAGAACCTACCAAATCAGCAATGGATATCTATACCAGGTTGAACTAGATGGACGCAAGTCTTTTTTCAGCCTTACCTACTATGTAACTATGTAACTATGTAATGCAATTGCCAAAAAAACTCAGAAAATTTGAGACTGAGCGGATCATCAGCGACACCCTGTACCGGGCCAGTGTCGGGACCCTTACCCGACAAACCTGGCTCACAGATGTCCCCCCATGTCACGGGTTGAATTCCAACCCATCAGCCCTGCCCCAGTACCACAACACCACCAAATGTATCACCCTGGTCATTATCCCCACTATCCCCAGTTTGATATGTGCACAAATCACACTTCTGCGCAACCACGACAGCAACTGGCAGGAGGTTCAGCCAGTGGTCCCTTCCAATACGAAGATATTTTCTGAAGTCATCGGAGTTGTTCAGCCATATCTCCTGTACCAATGGCATATGGGAGAAGATGTCTCGCTCAGAAGCCAGTCTCTGGTCCAGCAGCTGCGATTGTTGCTCCTCTTTTTTTTTCTATAGACTGTAATGTTGTGGCCATAGCAGCAAGAATGCAAGCACAAACCTTTATTTTCCTCAACCTCATGATGAAAGTGGTAGAAAACAAAAGGAACAAAGGTACGTGTTCTCTGCACAGCCAGCACTGATGTAAAAAAGGAAATCACTTTTGTTTTGGTTCTGTGCTCACGCCTCTTTGTTTTTGTATGCCCGTAAACCAGACCATTATGATAACTTTTGTTTATATATATATTGTGTTAATAGTCCAAATCGAGAGAGTGTGTACGGTGGTACAATCTTTTTCTTGTGACTGTTTGGACGGGAGTACATCGGACGTCGCAAGTAAAATTGTACAGGTGTGTACGCGCATATCAGCTGGTGTTTCTGGATGGTCGGTCGCATCTACGGTCGGTCGAACGGTCACAAGAAAACAGGGATTGTATAGATGTGTACCCAGCTTAATCTCTCTGCACATATTACATCTGTCCCACCTGCAGTGCACATGGTTTTGCCCATTTTCTAAACAGATTTGTACTGCGATCAGATCTGAATAAAGGCTTAAGTGTGTATGTGGTTGTGTATGGCAAAAGTATTCCACCTAATGAGAGTACGAAGGCATTTGAAAACCAAGTGTGCCCACAAAAAGAGAGAGTACTTTTCTCTTTCCGTCCTTCCTGTAGAGGAGTAAGTAAAACTTACGGTACTTGTTTCCTATCTGGGCGCCCAGTACGTTACTTGCGTTCCTATGTATTCTCCGTACTGAAATCGGATCGCATCGCATCGGATGTCACATATGTATACACACGATATTGAACGATGCGATGCGATCCGATCCGATTTTGTTCCCGCTTCTATGGTTGGCCCATAGAATGGCCCATCTGATTACTACAGTGTTTATTTACCCTTGAAAGCCCTCCCCTTGTCACATCTGCACAGAAACAATGAAAATAAAGTGTTTTAATATGTACATGCTAATCCTGCCCCCTTCAGTTTCTGCACAGTTACACATGACATCATCATTATCAGTGTCATGACAGCTGCCCCAAGCCGGCCCCCTGTCACATCTAATCTTTGTGGGTTTGTTGGTGATAAGAGAGGTTGATATTGTGAGAGCTGCTGATTTTTGAGAGATAATTGACGATTTATTGGAATTTGGACTGAGTTTCATTCCCCAGACTTCCTTTGCTGATTCCAGTATCCATCTGAATTATATTGGTGAGTTATATTGGTGAATTATATGTGTAATAATAGTGGTTAAAATATATTACAGATAAAGTAGTGATGGTGGATTTTTCATTTTATTTTATTAGTGCTTTGGACTGAGTTTCATTCCCCAGACTTCCTTTGCTGATTCCAGTATCCATCTGAATTATATTGGTGAGTTATATTGGTGAATTATATGGGTCTTAATAGTGGTTAAAATATATTACAGATAAAGTAGTGATGGTGGATTTTTCATTTTATTTTAATAGTGCTTGCATATATTACAGATAAAGTAGTGATGGTGGATTTTTCATTTTATTTTATTAGTGCTTGCTTCAGAGATGGCATCTGCCCCTAATTTGTTCTCACTGCCTACAACGGAGGAGGATGCAATTACGTTTTTCCAACGCAATAGTCTGATCCCTTCCGTCATGACATGTGAAAATGGGCATAACATGAAGATGTCAGTGAAAGAGATGAAGTGGCGCTGCCACGTTAAAGTGTGCCGCAAAAAAGTGAGTGTCCGGGCCACCTGCTGTTTCCCAGGAAGCCGCATGCCACTTGTCATTATGGCAAGATTTATTTATTCCTGGACCAAGGAGCTCACTTCAATCCAATATTGTGCGGAAGAACTTACTATGTCCAAGAAGACTGCTGTACTGTATAACCGCACTATGCGAGAGGCCTGCACTTGTGACCTCCTGTCGCAGCCACAGCGCAGAATTGGTGGTCCAGGAAGGATCGTAGAAGTCGATGAATCCTTATTTGTGAAGCGAAAATATAATGTCGGCAGGATTCTCCCACAGCAGTGGGTTTTTGGGGGCATTTGCCGTGAGACAGGCCAGTGTTTCCTGTGTATGGTGGAGCGGAGGGATGCTGCCACATTGGTGGCCGCCATTATTGAAAATATTGAACCAGGGACTGAAATATACAGTGACTGCTGGAGGGGCTATACAACCCATGAACTCACACAAGCTGGTTACTTTCATGCCCAAGTTAACCATAGATTTAATTTTGTTGACCCAAATACAGGTGTGCATACACAAAATGTCGAACGCATGTGGGGTGCGTGCAAGTGGCGCAACAAACGCCACAGAGGAACAGCACGCCACATGCTCAAATCATACCTCCAGGAGTTTATTTGGAGACAGACATTAGCCAGGGATAATCTTTTCCAAAGGGCACTTTATGCATTAACCCTCCTCCCTAAGGATGAATAAACCATTAATTGTTCTGTCTGCATTTAAAGTTATATCTTAATCACATAATATAAAAAAAACATTGTTAAAGCAGGTAATCTTTACTGTCTCAGATGGATGATATCATTGATACGGTATGATATGCTTGATTACAATCTTTTCCTCCACCCCTTTCCACCCCCCCCTCCTTCCCACTGGCCTTCACTTCACAATGTGTGCTGAGTGCAGTTAAATAATTTGCCTCATCTTGCGCAGTCACGCTGCGCTTGCCACACTTCTGCAAAACATGTTTAGTGTGTGGGCTAAAGGGGGGTTGAATATGGTGTTGGATTGTGGATGGGGGGTTTTGGTTGTGGTTTGGGGGAGCAGTGTAGGCTGGGGTATGGGGTGTGCTGGGGTATAGAGCACATTACAAAAGCAGTGTAATATCAAATTGAGTGTGGTCGCATCTTATGCCAAAATCTTATGACTTAAGATGCGATGACACACGATTTCATATCGTTTCCCATAGGTTTCATATGTTAAGTCAGTCGTCTCAGTCAATACATATAGCTATGAAATCACGTCGCGTCGCATCGTCTGTATAGAGGCGACGCGATTTCCCGCCCTCTTGTCAATCACATTGTACAGGCGCCAAAACGTACATGAAACCAGGAAATCACACAACACACTGCGCGACAGAATCGCTGGCTGGCTCCCTGGCTGACTGACAATAAAGTAAGTACTTGAAAGTGTAATCCAGCACATAGCTGCACGTTTGGGGAGATATGGGGGTGGGGGGATGGGGGTGGGGGAGGCATGCACAGGGTGGGGGGCATGTTTATGTGGCTGTGGGGAGAGGGGGTTGTGTTTGTTGGGGACTGAGGTGCATGACTTAAGGCCAACATAGGCCAAGGTCTACATGGGTTTAGGTCAACAGGCATTCGGTTCCCAAGAGGGTTGCACTGTATATTGAGCCGACATGTGCCAACAGGCAGTATTTCATGCCCTACCATACACTAGGACGTTATTGTAAAAGAAAATAGTGTGTGCAGTTCAACTTCAACTGTCGCCATGTTGACTGTGTCAACTTTTTCACAAAAACACAGTGAAAAACTCCTGTTGACCTAATGCCTGTTGACGTAAACCCATGTCAACCTTGGCCTATGTTGGCCTTAAGTCATGTCAATATTCAACCCTGTCGACCTTATGGTGTCGACTTAATAAATGTAGATCTAAGTCTGGTATAAGGACCACAAAAGTTGATTGCAATTTTTATTGGACTGATAATGTTAATTTCCCACCCCATTACCATCGACACCCCCACTATCCACGCGTACCCGAAGCGTGGCGAGCGCAGCGAGCCCCGCGAGGGGCGGCAGTACGCGTCCTCCGACCTTTTCATGCCCTACTATCCACGTCGGCGTGGAAATGAGAATATAATAGTGTGGCGAGCGCAGCGAGCCACCGAGCCCGAAGCGTGGCGAGCGCAGCGAGCCCCGCGAGGGGACGCGGATACCTTCACAGTTAAGCGCGTCCCTTCGCGGGCTTCACAGGTGTCCGTGGCGACCCGGACACCTGTGAAGGCCGCGAAGGGACGCGTTTACCTGTGAAGGTATCCGCGTCCCCTGGCGGGGCTCGCTGCGCTCGCCACGCTTCGGGCTCGGTGGCTCGCTGCGCTCGCCACACTATTATATTCTCAACTCCACGCCGACGTGGATAGTAGGGCATGAAAAGGTCGGAGGACGCGTACCGCCGCCCCTCGCGGGGCTCGCTGCGCTCGCCACGCTTCGGGTACGCGTGGATAGTGGGGGTGAATTTCTATCTCATTGAATTATGATTAATGATGTGTTTTTTATTTTTTGGGGGAATTGAAGTTGCTGTTATCGGAGATTTTCGACGATTTTACTACGAAAATCTACATTTCGTGTTTGACCCCTAATAAGGTAAGTCTTCCTTAAATTGTGCTTCTAATAAATTTGTAAATGTAACCCAAATGCATTTTTTTCACAGTGTACCACCCCCACTATCCACGTGAACCCGAAGCGTGGCGAGCGGCGTCGGTACGCATCCTCCGACCTTTTCATGCCCTACTATCCACGTCGGCGTGGAGTTGAGAATATTATAGTGTGGCGAGCGCAGCGAGCCACCGAGCCCGAAGCGTGGCGAGCGCAGCGAGCCCCGCGAGGGGACGCGGATACCTTCACAGTTAAGCGCGTCCCTTCGCGGGCTTCACAGGTGTCCGTGGCGACCTGGACACCTGTGAAGGCCGCGAAGGGACGCGTTTAACTGTGAAGGTATCCGTGTCCCCTCGCGGGGCTCGCTGCGCTCGCCACGCTTCGGGCTCGGTGGCTCGCTGCGCTCGCCACACTATTATATTCTCAACTCCACGCCGACGTGGATAGTAGGGCATGAAAAGGTCGGAGGACGCGTACCGCCGCCCCTCGCGGGGCTCGCTGCGCTCGCCACGCTTCGGGTACGCGTGGATAGTGGGGGTGAATTTCTATCTCATTGAATTATGATTAATGATGTGTTTTTTATTTTTTGGGGGAATTGAAGTTGCTGTTATCGGAGATTTTCGACGATTTTACTACGAAAATCTACATTTCGTGTTTGACCCCTAATAAGGTAAGTCTTCCTTAAATTGTGCTTCTAATAAATTTGTAAATGTAACCCAAATGCATTTTTTTCACAGTGTACCACCCCCACTATCCACGTGAACCCGAAGCGTGGCGAGCGGCGGCGGTACGCGTCCTCCGACCTTTTCATGCCCTACTATCCACGTCGGCGTGGAGTTGAGAATATAATAGTGTGGCGAGCGCAGCGAGCCACCGAGCCCGAAGCGTGGCGAGCGCAGCGAGCCCCGCGAGGGGACGCGGATACCTTCACAGTTAAGCGCGTCCCTTTGCGGGCTTCACAGGTGTCCGTGGCGACCTGGACACCTGTGAAGGCCGCGAAGGGACGCGTTTAACTGTGAAGGTATCCGCGTCCCCTCGCGGGGCTCGCTGCGCTCGCCACGCTTCGGGCTCGGTGGCTCGCTGCGCTCGCCACACTATTATATTCTCAACTCCACGCCGACGTGGATAGTAGGGCATGAAAAGGTCGGAGGACGCGTACCGCCGCCGCTCGCCACGCTTCGGGTACACGTGGATAGTGGGGTGGCGTTAACAATTGTGGGGGCCATTTCTGAGTTCACAGTGACTATTTAACAGTGCATTCCATGATTACATAAAGCAATGTTTTTGTTTTCTTTGCATTTATTTAGACATGCCACGCACATACAGCAACAAATTCTGGTCTGGATTCCTTGCAATCTTCAAGGAGAACAGCTGCCTTTGGAATGTGGAAAATCCTAACTATCGGAACCAGGGAATGCGGAATCGGGCATACAATAAATTAGTGGATTATAGCAAACGTAAAAACAGTGCTGCAGACTGTAAATGGGTTCGGCGTAAGCTGACAAATATGAGGACTGTGCTAGTGAAGGAGCACAAAAAAGTTTTGGAGTCACAGCGTTCAGAAGACGAGACTGTTCCCCGTTACAAGCCAACATTGTGGTATTACGAGGAAATGAAGTTTGTCGTGGAACAGACACCAGGGAGAACACCAGAGGAAAGTTGTAATGAGGATGCCTCTCACTGCAGTGATTCTGAGAGTGCAGAATTAGTAAGTGTTTCATATGCCATTTATTGTATGAGACCAACTGTAAATTTGTATTTTTATGTAATTATGTTTATTTTTTTTTTTCACTAGCAATTTTCCCCTGAGCCACAGGAAGAAGCTGGTGAATTAGCAGAAGCAGCGCCTCCTCCTCCGTGTGAGGCTTCTAGAAGAACTGCTGCTTCTTCAAGGAGGCGAAGGAGTAGAGAAAGCTCCCAGCCGACCAGCTCTCTTTCTAGTGGGCAACAGTGTGGCTGTATATATGCGGAGGAAGCACGGAAAAATCCTCCAGATTCTTTCCAACGTTTTGGAAATTACGTCATCGATGAGATGCGGAATATGGATCCACACCAGTTCCGCATTTTCAAGCGTCTACTGCATGTTGGTCTGATCCGCGCATCAGACAAGACTTTGGTTGATGCGTGTGATATCGTACCACATGCTAGTACCCCAAGTCAATTGCCCCCACCACCCCAATACCCACATCCACATCCTATGTACTATGCGCCGGTTAATCCTCCGCCTCCCCCTTCTTTTTATGCGGCGGGACCCCATATCCCATCTACCTCTGCCACTGACTCCTCGACATTATCTGGGGTTGTGTATACATCTTTGGTGAGTACACAATCACCTTCCTCAGATGATGCGCGTTTCTCTTAAATTCTCCCCAATTTGGCATTTTAATATTTTTCCTAAATTATTATACAGCAATGCTGTTGTTGTTCTCCCTGTGTTTGTTCCATGGACATTCTTTATTTCCTCTGTTGTACCACAATTTTGGCTTATTCGGGACACAGTCCCGAACTTCTGAACGTTGTGAATCCCTACTTTTTGTGCTCCTTCACGAAGCACTGTTCCTCATATTTGTTGATTACGCTGAACCCATGTGCAGTTTGCGGCACTGTTTGTATGTTTGTATGCCCGATTCCAAGTTCTCTGGTTCCGGCTGTCTCTTCCCAAAAGGCAGCTGTTCTCTTGTTATTTTGCAAGGAATCCAGGCCAGGGCCTGAAATGGTTCATTAAAAAAAAAAATTAATATTCAAATAAAATCATTTGAATGAAATTAATGTGTCGTCTCATTATTTTATTACAATTGTATTGTAAAACCATTAATAAAATTGTTAATTTTATTAATGGGTACCAAAGTGTCTTCCCTACAAAATGTAGTCGGATCGTATCGGATCGGACGGCATCGTACAGCATTGTGTACCGCATGCGATGCGATCCGATTTAAAATGAAATCGGATCGGATCGGATCGGATCGTATGCCATCGTGCATCATCGTAGACCAAATCCGATGCGATGCGATCCGATTTCATTACGGTGCCGTACGTAGAAAAGCTGGGCGCCCAGTTAGGAAACAAGTACCAAACTTACACATAATGTATGTGTGATTATACTCCACTATGCACATAATTATTATCTGTATACTCATAGTGGGGACCTTAATGAGTTATTCAAAGGCCCTTGTAGAGAAATAAATAATATTGGTAATGTCATTGTTGCAGTAGTATACAAAAAGTTGATAAGTAGACGAATATCCACATGACACTTGTATCATACATTGGGGGAAATTTACTAAAGAAAATACGGCAATTCGTATTCGTATTGATCAATATGAATACGAATTGCTGTATTTTCGGGATAGTAAATGTCAAAAATAAGTGTATTTCTGGATACAAATACACCTATTTTTTACAAATTTCCTTTAGTAAATTTCCCCCATTATCTGTAATGCGATGTACACAGCAAATGCATATACATATTTAGTTGCGGTGCCGGCGGAGGACTGTGTCATCTCCCAGCGGATTGCAGCCTATTGGGACCAGAAAGCAGGGAGCTCTGTTTCGCAGCACCCATGGGTGTGCGCACACACACCCGTGGCAAGAGACAGCTGCACCCCTGACAAAGGAACACATCTTCAGGCCTCATCATCTTCCGAACCATCCCACCACCGGAGCAGACCAGAGATCCTAGGCAGGAGGTGGCCCACGACTACTTAATCAATATAGCCTGCAGCCACCCTGGACAACAGGTATTGCCTGGTCTCCCCATTAACCCTGGTTGTCCCTCCTTGCCCTGCTACGTAGAATACTGATCCCACCTCCCTGCTTTCTCCTTGAGACACACTCTATACTAAATATTGGATGCCTGTTGATGTTACCCATTTATTATTGCAATCTGTCACTGCCAGCTGACTTTACTCTGCCACTATGCTGTATTGCCTGTGATTACTATCCACAATCTACCCTCTCAGGGGCCGCCCCCCCTTCAATACACGACTGATTCAGTCCATCTCTCTCTCTTCGCTAGGGAGAAGTGCTTTGTATACTCTTGCTATTGTGACCATTATTATGTGACTGGTCACCAACGTCCACTCACACGTGCAGTCTCTCATTTGCTAGTAGCTGCAGCTGCTCACACTGCTCACATTTAGCTGTCGGGACTTGTGTATGGAAAAATATTTAGTGCCTCTCTCGATGTCCTCTACTGGTTCTTCTCAAGCCCCACATACCGACTCTCAGTGTGGTTACTCATCAGACTCTGACCGCTTGGTCATCCGGCTAACCTCACAAACTAAACGTTAAGCAACAAACACGCCCCGATCATCTAAAATGAAATTGGCCGATGTTGCTCCAGTTATCGGTCCTATGCTAGATGAAAAACTAACTTGTCTCAAGACGGCCATCGACTCCACCCTCGCTCAAATCACCCAACATTCACACTCCCAAACAAAGAATCTCTTCTCTGGAAGACAAGCTACATGTGGCTCAACGCTCCGTGATATCGCACTCTAAGGATTTTTTCACCCTGACCGAGAAGCTAGATGATTTGAAAAATCATATCTGTCGTAATAATCTGCGGGTGGTGGGCATACCAGAATCAATCCGGGGACATGAGTTTATGGACCTCCTGGCCTCTTGGATCCCAGAGCAATTGACCCTGAACCTCAAGGGACAACCGTTGGCGATTGAGAGAGCGCACAGAATTGGACCTGACAGACCCAACACAACTGGTAGACCACGCCCTGCCATCATGTGTATCCTTAATTACGCTGACAAAGTCAAAGTCCTGGAGCACTACAGAAAAACAGACAGTCTCACGTACATAGGGGACAATCTCCTTATTTTCCAGGACTTTTCTAACTTGGTGGCTACCAAACGCAGAGACTTTGCTCCTATTTGCAAGCATCCTTTTTGGAGAACCCTTCCGTGGGCTTATTCAGACAATGTACTCTTCCCCGACCGCCCAAGTGATGGCTAATGGTATTGCTTCCCCCTCTTTTTGCCTTGAGCGAGGAACACGACAGGGATGTCCTCTCTCCCTCTTACTTTTTAATTTGGCACTTGAACCACTTATTCGTTATATCCTGTCCTCCCCTAATCCCTCGGGTATAACAATAGGTAATAGAGAGTTACATGTTGTTGCCTTTGCAGACGACATTCTCCTCTTCCTGTCTGACCCGAAACTCTCTCTCCCCCTTCTTATAGACACTAGCACGCGCTTCTCTTCCTTTGCCGGCTTTTTTATTAATTTCCATAAATCAGAAGCTTTAGCTATATACAGTCAGGCGAGGTTGGATTGGTCCTATCCCTTTCCCTGCAAATGGGCCCCCCCACCTACATCACCTACTTAGGAATAGCTCTACCGCCTCACGAGAGAGCGCACAGAATTGGACCTGACAGACCCAACACAACTGGTAGACCACGCCCTGCCATCATGTGTATCCTTAATTACGCTGACAAAGTCAAAGTCCTGGAGCACTACAGAAAAACAGACAGTCTCACGTACATAGGGGACAATCTCCTTATTTTCCAGGACTTTTCTAACTTGGTGGCTACCAAACGCAGAGACTTTGCTCCTATTTGCAAGCATCCTTTTTGGAGAACCCTTCCGTGGGCTTATTCAGACAATGTACTCTTCCCCGACCGCCCAAGTGATGGCTAATGGTATTGCTTCCCCCTCTTTTTGCCTTGAGCGAGGAACACGACAGGGATGTCCTCTCTCCCTCTTACTTTTTAATTTGGCACTTGAACCACTTATTCGTTATATCCTGTCCTCCCCTAATCCCTCGGGCATAACAATAGGTAATAGAGAGTTACATGTTGTTGCCTTTGCAGACGACATTCTCCTCTTCCTGTCTGACCCGAAACTCTCTCTCCCCCTTCTTATAGACACTAGCACGCGCTTCTCTTCCTTTGCCGGCTTTTTTATTAATTTCCATAAATCAGAAGCTTTAGCTATATACAGTCAGGCGAGGTTGGATTGGTCCTATCCCTTTCCCTGCAAATGGGCCCCCCCACCTACATCACCTACTTAGGAATAGCTCTACCGCCTCACCCCCACAACATATATGCATACAATGTCACTCTAGTTCTCCTTAAGATCAAAACTGAACTTAATTTGTGGCAGAATCTACCACTTAATCTACTAGGCCGATGTAATTTATTTAAAATGGCCAGCTTCACGAAATTACTATATGTATTGCAAATGACTCCCGTTTTACTCTCTAAGTCCGATATAACTTCCCTTCACTCCATGCTCACCAAATGTATCTGGAATTCTAAAAAGCCTAAGCTCAGCCTCTATAAACTATCACAGACCACCCAACGAGGCGGAGTTAATCTGCCCAACAAAAAACACTATAACCTAGCCTGTATTCTCCGCTTCGCGGTGGACTGGGTCAATAAGTCTGCTGTTTTCACTGACGCTGCCTTAGATTAACAACTATGTTCCCCTCTTTCTCTTAGTATCCTTCATTCTTGCACATCCATCTCAATTAAAACTGACCCAATTTGATAACCCTTTACTGTCCTCTACTATATACGCTTGGAGACGTGCAAGAAAATCCCTTTGTTTACAACATTTTCAATCCCTATCCCTCCCCTTGGTGGGAAACCTAGAGTTCCAGAATGGTACAGCCGAGCCGCCTTTTATGGCGTGGTGGTCTTCTGGAATCTTATGCATACAACACTTGCTCAACACTTCAAATGTCCCACTCACATTTGATGAAGCTATGCAACATTTAAATCTCCCTCTTAACCACGCCTTCCCTTACCTTCAAGCTACCCACTATTTGTTATCAATTTTGACTAAATTATGACCCCAAGATATTACAAACCCTCTAGATTCGGTAATCTGTACCAAAACACACTCTATTTCCACTATATATGCTCGCATCCGCCTGGAACTAGACCCTGACATTGACCTCCCAGAGCTCACTAGATGGACCTCTCACATCCCCTCACTTGACTCTTAAGCCATCTTAGACACTTTTTTAACTAATCTCAAACTCATCCCAGCTAGTTTCTATCAGGAAATGCTTTATAAAATATTTCATAGAGCCTATTTCTCACCTAAACAATACTATTTGATGGGAACTGTGGAGAGATCTTACTGTCCTAAATGCCATATACCAGACGCTGACCTTTTTCACTGTCTCTGGCAGTGTCCGCATGTACACGCCTTCTGGCAAACATTACACAATTATGCTATAACCACTCTACGGTTATCATTTCAATGTACTGACTCCTGGGCACTATTTGGTTACGTTGCAGACCAACCCAACATCCCTAAAATTGACAAAAAGCTCATTATACTTACTTCGACAGTAGGTAAGAAAGCTATCCTACAGCAATGGATACAGGCCTCAGCCCCTGACATGGGAACCTCACGACTTCTCTTTCTATTCACCATGGACTGGTTAGAATCCTCACTCCACAAACATCTATTGACCTCAAAGTTATTTAACTGCTGGGACAAATTTATCTAGACCCCTAACCTTTCATACCAGGCTGGCGATTAGGTGCTGCTTCCAAGACACATCGTGGTACTCCCTTCAACTACTAAAAAACACTCCTCCTATTACTATTGACTAGATCTCTAGATACTATTTTACATCTGCCTTCTACTATGTTCCTTTCCCCCATTCCTTCTACCCACTCGATACCTCCTGTTTTCCCTATCTCTATTTCCTGCTGATTGGCTGGATCTGTCCGTGGCTGGGCCGGCGGCCTGGGTCGGTTGTTGGGCAAATATTTTGTTCTATTGTTCTGTAAGTCACTTGGTCTGTATTCGACCGGGTAACTTCTTTTTTTTTCTTTTTTTTCCCCTTGTTTTTCTTTTTTTTCCCTTGTTTGTTTCCATTTATTTTATTGTCATGTTTTTAATTTAATTTTAATTTTAACACTATAGTGTTTATATGCCTATGTTGAGTGGATTGCTTAGAGATTTTTTTCTCCTCCTTGCTTTTTAGAAATGATAGAAAGCACCTCCCGTCCCTACTTTATTCAGATAGGAGATAACTATTTCCTCTATAGTGCTTTTGGTTTAGAAAATGTTGAAAATGGTTTTTGATCCTCATTGATATTTTGTTGTTTGAGGTACTGTTTTTGTTTATTGAGGCTCAATAAATTATATTTTAAAAAATATATATAATTAACCAAAAGGGATATTGAGATTTAGGATACCTATTAAATGATATAGCAACACCCATATCCCTTCACATATTGTGGATAAATTAATATTTAGTAACACTCCAAATAACAGTTAATCTCTTGAGTTCGGAATATCTCATCAACAACTATTTTATTTTAATAACAGAGATGGCACATTGTGAAAAAATACTTTAATAATAATTTACATGTGTTGGCACATTGCTCTAATTTTTCACTATTCATGAGTTCTTCATATTTTTCTTTTATTTTTGTGCATATTAAGCAGGCATTCTCAACAGGGACAATTATCATCATCTGGGTTTTTCTCCTGTCCCTGTTTACTTATAGTTTATTTGTCACCATTCCGTAGGTGTCATTGTTAAGGCCCCATACACTATGAGATTTGTCTG
Organism: Crinia signifera; assembly: GCF_055691185.1. Classification (NCBI taxonomy): domain Eukaryota; kingdom Metazoa; phylum Chordata; class Amphibia; order Anura; family Myobatrachidae; genus Crinia; species Crinia signifera. The sequence continues at coordinate 93,646,682 of NC_139223.1, read as the reverse complement.
ACCTGTATAATCGCATCTGATTTCTCTTGAACTTCCTCTGCCTGCTCCCCAGAGCCTGGCATACAATTTTTTTAGCTACAATTTTCATCAGACAAATCACATGTGAGCAGGAGAATTTTATCATCTGTCCTACACATGTGATTTGGGATGTTTTCACAAGATTTCTTCGTCTGATCCATCGGAATCTGGTGAAATCGGGTCATATTCTCATAGTTTGCATCATTTCAAAATGCATGTACCCTATAGTTACCATAGGTACTCGCCCAATGCTGTCTTTTACCTCTGTGAGAAGGTGTTAGTGGCTGAATCTTGCAAATCTACAGTACATACAGTACATACAGTATGTGTGCTCTGAGAAGTCTTAAATCAAACAAGTTACTCTACACAAATTAGTAGAGTATGCACTCTGCATCAAATAAAGATGCCTGCCAGACAATTTTTGCTGTTTTTGGTTTTAATTAATGGTCTTGTTATAATTTTAGATCCAGTCCAGCTCTGACTTGTTTTCCAAAATGGACAAAAAAAGCTAAAATCATATAATTTACTCCTCTTTTCATCCCTAGAATACGTTTTACTTAAATATAGTTAATTTCCACTAATTTCCAGTTAAATTACCACATAACAGCACAAAATCAGTTTTTTTCATCCACGTTAGGCCAATGGCTGCAGTGAGCAGGCTGATTACTAAGCCTGGAAGGACTACCTCCTATCACTTATTAGGGGATTGATGATGACAGTGTTAATAACAGTATAATCTTGTAAAATAATATCATAACATGGAGGAGGTGCCTAGTGTCACACTTTGGGGTTTTTGTGGGACTGGCAGGGAGGAGGCAGCTGAGGAAGTAAGTAGTGTTTTCTCATGTACCCAAAGTACAGGATAAACGGAGGAGAGTTGAGTGAGGTTTAGAAGATTTAATGATAAGGTCTTGCAGTACAGTCACTGAATAAACTAAAATAGAAACAAGCAACAAATACAGATAACATAAAGAATAAGGCAACAGTAAAAACAGTAGCACTTCATATATCAATGGATGGACTGTTGCATAGAACTAGGATGAACAACTGTAAAAGAGGTTGGACATGACTGGAGGATTTGGAGACCACTGTAAGAGTTTAAAAGAAGAGGGGGAAGATGATACCCGCACCAGTGTTTTAGTAATGAGACTTTCTTGTCTCTTCCAATACCGGAATTTTTCAGGAATAATGTTCCTACAATCTAACAATTGGAGGTGCTACCTACTACTTAAATATAGACACATAACAAAAACAAGGAAAGAAAACATAATGTAGGTGCACTGAAAGTCAATTAATGTTACATAAATTTAACCTTTAATAGTTTTTCAATAAAAATCTGTGAAATATAAAAATTTTATAGAAAAGAATAAAGAGCAGAAATAAGATTACAATAAGATGGCCACAGCTCAACTCTGTCCTATACAGTATTTGCAGGGTTATGTTTTCCCTGTATGTTTTCACTTGTGTCCTATTTGGATACTTTGGGTGACATTCTATGGTTTGCGCTAAATGCGCATGTTTTATTTGCGCACGACATCGCCGCAAATCGCCTTTTTCAAAATCGCACTTTTCAGCCAAAATTCGATTATTTAATGTGATGCGCATTGGAGGCTGAAAAGTGCGAAGAGGGGCGATTTGCTGCGAAGTGGTGCGATTTTTAGTAACAAAAAAGTGCGATTTTTAGTAACACAAAAGTGCGATTTCTTCCGCCGGTCATGTGCGAGTTTTGGACCAACCGGAGTGCGATTTACAAAACTGTCTCCGCATGAGTAAGAACCCCACAACCTATTGGCCCACCTGTGTCCCCTCCATTATGCATCACACCCCCTATATAAAGGGGCATTGGCGCCATTTCACTCTTTGATAGGAAGTAAGGAGCATGGAGAGGAGCAGTGGAAGTGTGAGTTCAGGAAGAGGTGTTGGTGGCAGAGTGAGGAGTGGCAGAGGGAGCAGTGGCAGAGTGATGAGTGGCAGAGGGAGCAGTGGCAGAGGAAGCAGTGGCAGAGGGAGCAGTGGCAGAGGGAGCAGTGGCAGCAGCCAGTCAAGTGTGAGAGGCAGCAGTGTGGCAGGCAGCATGGCCACAGCAAGGCCAGCCTCAGCCCAGACCCTGGCCGTCCAGCCCCAGAAGGAGGAGGTTGAGGATCCGCTGGCATCCCCATCCTACAGCCAAGCCCTAGACCATACCCCACACCAGCTGCAGGAGGGCCACATGTCAGAGGTGGAGGAGGATGCTGGTGAGGAGGAGGAAGACACTGGCATGGAGGAGGAGGGCGACATGGCTGGTGGTGAAAATGAGGAGGAGGAGGAGGAGGTGGTAGCTGGTCGCACCAAAAGTGGCCGGATGGTGAGATTTTTGTATGAAGAAAATGTAGCACTTGTCCGGGCTATCATGCCAGTGTTTGAGCGTTTGCTAGGAAAAAGCAACTACAAGACCACTGCACAGCGCAAAAGGGCTATATGGAAGGACATCACCCAGGCGGTAAACGCTGTGAGTCAACACAAGCGCCTGGTCCGCAATGTAAAAAAGCGGTTCAACGACATCAAACGGCAGTTGAAACATAAAATGGCCCTGGAGATGGAGGAGGCCACCAGGACTGGAGGAGGAAGCCCCACCACTGTCAGCTACAATGCGTATGAGGTGAAGCTGAAGCGCATCATCCCCCCTGAGGTCCTGCCTGGCATGCATGTGGCGGATTCTGATAGGCCACAAACGCCAACCAGAGCTGGTAAGTGTGACCCCATGCAAACTTTAACATACATGCCAATGTATTATACCTGTAATGTGCACTTGTATTGTTATGTTTTTTTAAAGTGCTGCTGTGGAACTACATAGCCCAGCAAGGTCATGTACAAGAAAATGGCTGCTCCTACTTTGAAATTGCTGATAATGCTGGGCCCTGTAGTTCCACAACTGCTCATATTGATTAACAGTGTACCATTCTTTCTAGCAGACTAACATGTATGTGTACAAAAACCCTGAGGTGAACTGGTGGTTTAGCTGCCATGCCTACATACCACCGATTAACCAATAGTTGTCATGTGTACAATAGTTTACTACTAAGCTTTAAATAAAATATTTGCCTATAAACCAAAAAAAAGGTGGCCAGAAATAATGCAGTCCTTATCCATTGGGTATTTTCCATTATTGTTAATTCAATGCATGTTTTCTGAAAATGCTTAGCCATAGCAAGGTCAATAATGCCTGTCCATCTTTCCTTGCACAGATTGTCCGTCCCGAAGTGCTGCGGCATCCAAGAACAGAAGGCCCGTTGCTGCTGAATCTGCGGAAGCAGGTAAATGAACAAACAACACCCCATTACACATACAGTACACACACCCATGTCACATCAACAATATCTCACACTACATTCAGCTCCTGCTGCTACATTGCAACAGAAATCAATGTAATCTGAGCTAGGCATGTCATATATTATTAATGTCAATGTTGCATGCTGTTTCGGGGCACATGTGTAAGTTCATAACACCCCCAGGTATGTGCGTCAGCCATCTATAGCCCTATGTAAAACAGTGTAGACGACAGTGTGGCCTATATATGCATCAATACTTACCTCTTCGTCTGTATCCACAGGTGCTATACAACTAGGGAGCAACACAACAGATTCTTCAATACTGGTGCTAGACGAAATGGACATCATTCTTGATCCGGTCGACACCTTTGCGGCAGAGGAAGAAATGCAGACCTCGTCACAGAGTGATCTTCCCCCAAGTGGGGTGTCTCCCAACCCACCCCCAACCACCCACCCACCCCATACAGCAGCTAGTGCTTCCCAAGTAGCTAACTCCTTGGTTAATTTCAAGGACAAACAGTTAGAATTCATGGCCTCCCAAAGCCTCCAAATAGGTAATATACAGGGGTACATGCGTGACACCTTCCTTCAGTTACGCAAAATTGCACGTAGTGTACGGGTAGGTGTAGGCACTCATGTGCGCATTGCCAACAGCATTGACACCCGTTTTGCCGAACTAACTGCTGCAATAAGGGAGCAGAATAGGCATATTGGAAGCCTGGCGCAAAGTCTCACAGCTCTAACCCAAACATGCACAGCGCAGACCAATGCCTTACTAGCTATGCAGGCCCAAATACAGCAGCAGGAAGCCAATGTTGGAGGTGGCACTGCATCAACCCTCAGCAGTGTATCCAGCACCCCAATAAGTGTCTCCCCCACTTCCCCACCCCGTCGGAGTGTTAGGACCCGTGGTGGGCTTGGTGCAGGGTCTAGAAGTGGTGTAGGGCTGCCTGATGCTGGGAGAAGGTAGCTGCTATATCTGTTTGTTTAGTTAGTGAAATGCCAAACATCTTTTTACATGGCCCCACAGTTGTTATTTACCACATGTCAAAATGCAGAATGCTTCACCAAAAAAAACAGAAGTAAAAATTGCTAACCGCATACCATTGTGTTTGTGTCTTTTTCTCAATATAAATTAATGTGTGAATTATAACATATTGTAATGGTATATGACTATGGGATTGCACTAAAGTAGTGTGGTATAACTCCTTGGCTGGCAAAGGTTGCGGATCTACATATTCCAGCAGGCTCTGACACTCATGGTTTGGACTGTAATGGTTGTAGTGTGTCTGGGCATGCTGGCACATGTAGTTCCACAACACCAGTGAGCCATGTTTGACTGCAAACTTCATTCATACATGTATCAAGAGTACTTAGAAGCTACATAGCAGCAAGGGATAGGTCAGCACCACCATGTGCATCCGTTGGGGACTGTGTGTTAGGTTAAATGTGGGTGGAAACAGATGGTATTGGTCAATAATTTGTTTATGAGTACACTTACAACACTGGTACATTTTGGAGTACAGGGCACATGTGCTTAGCAGAAAAGTTACGGCTGCTGATGTATGTCCGCAACAACTTCTTTCTAGCCAGAAACACTTGAGTAAAATGCTTAGAGAAAGTGGCCTGTGATACCCCCAAGGACCATGAGGTCACAGACTAAGTGGAGGCTGTGGACAAATAGTAGAGGGCACACATTAATTTGTGCTGGCCAGACACTGCATAGTTGTCTCCCACAAAATGGTAAAAATCATCTCTCACCTGCTCATATAACTCCAACAGGGTAATGGGGTTCAGTGTAACCATCCCCAACCTGTTGATCCGACAGGTAGTCCAGGTACAGGCGAGCACCATACATACGTGTAACCATCCCCAACCTGTTGATCCGACAGGTAGTCCAGGTACAGGCGAGCACCATACATACGTGGGGTAACCAGTAGTGGGGGGGGCTACCAGGATCTGTTGCGCAGCTTCCTCCCTCCTGCGTAGCTCCTCCAAATGGGACACATCACAGATAAGCAACTTGAAAATAGTCATCAAAATGTACATGATTTAAACCCTCACTGGTGTCCTTACTGATGTTGGGGTTTATGTAGGGGTGTTTGTGAGTGATAATGAGGGCACCTGTGGTGAAATTAACCATGTGTGCACTTGTCCAAAATGAGTTCTGTGCAAAATCGCCAAACAGAACCAGGTCTGAAATAAGTGCGAAAATTAGACACCTAAAAAGTGCGAATTGCGAATGCGCATAGCATTAAATAAGCGATTTGTATACCTTTGTATTGGAAAACATCTGGATGCGCTAAAAGTGCGAATTAATCTCGCGCTTTTGGTCCGCATACCTTAACGCACATAATATGCGATTTCTGTCCCTTAACGCATCACATTAAATTGGCGATTTTAATGAAAAATGCGATATCGCCATTTTGTGGTCTAAATAACGCAAAAAAACGGAAATCGCAGAGCTTAGAATGTCGACCATAATCTCTGATTATTTTCTCAGAGATAATTGTTACTTTACTGTGTATTGTTTCAGTAAAAAGTGATACTATCTTGTGATTTGCAATCACTGTCACTGAAGCTGGTTTCACATTGCAAAAATCTGCTTTCAACTCGTTTTTATAAATGTGTTTTTAAATGGGTCAAAAGCCAGATAAACCCCTTTCATATTGCATGTTGTAAAGGTATATTGCCGTTTCAATACTGTTTTTGTACCTTCAGATTCAAACCGTTTCACCCATAGAAAGCCATACAATGTCATTTTAAATGTTTTTTTTCCTGCTTGTGGGCGGGGATCAAGTGTGGTTATCATTTGTAGCAAATACCGTTTCTGAGCTGTTCAGACTGCAGGAAAAACGGCTCTGAAACATGTAGGATCCTGCTTTTAACACGTTTCAAAATACCGGTATTTTGTAACCGGTAAATTGATTGTGGAGCTTTCATATTGCAGCTGGTACCGTTTTAAAGCAGTTAAAACTCGGCAATATGCCGTGTTAAAACGGCAATATGAAAGGGGCATTAGGCTGAATAGCCTTCCAATAGGTTTTGTATGACTTCTGTGTGTTAAAGCTTAATGAGTTCTTAATTATTTTATTTTGCAGCAATATTTCACTGAGGTTGTGTACTTATATGCATGTATGATTTTTATAAGGCAGTTCAGTAGAGAGGCGTCTATTTTCACCTGTGGATATTATACTGTCTGATAATTGGACAGTGTGTATAGATAGCATCAATCATCCAATCTCTGCTATTACTAATTCCTGAATAAGGTATTTAATTACGTAAGCCGTCCTGCATTTTTATAATAAAGAGATGGTATTCCAGCTTCACACAAAATGTTTGAGCTAACAGTATTGTTGTGTAACTGCCGCTGATTTTTGGACAGTGTGTATGAATAACACCAATCCTCCAATCTCTGGTATTCCCAAATTTTAAATAAAGCTTTATTTACACAAGTATTTTTGAGTTTTTATAATAGAGAGACAGTGTTCTGGTTTCACATAGAATAATACTGCTGAGCTAAGGAATGTAAGGTTTATCAGCCACTTTATATTTGTCGGCTATTACCCCACTCAAACAGTATCTTAAGGTGCATACACACGGGGCAATATGATCGCTGGCAATATATTGCTAGCAATATATTGCTCAGCAATCATATTGCCCAGTGTCCCGTTTTCATCTGCTACCTGAGATGGTCGCAGATGAAAATTTAAACACTGCTAGGTGAAGAGGCAGGGGATGTCGCTGGTCGGAGGAGCATGCTCCTCCGACCAGCGACCATTCAGGGGCTGAAAACGGGAGCGCGCACCCGGCGATTTATCGCTGGTGCACACTCCAATCACTGGCAATATGGTCGCTCAGCGACCATATTCCCAGCGATTTCAGCCCCTATCGCTGCCGTGTGTACACAGCATCAGTGTAACTGCCGCTAATTATTAGGCAATGTGTGTGGATGACACCAATCATCCAATCTATCCTACTCTCAGTTTTTGAATAAAGCTTTATTTACACAGGCATAATAGAGAGATAGTATAACAGCTTCACACAGAATAATTTTGAACTAAGGGATATATTGTTAATTAGCCGCTTTATTTTGCCGGCTATTACCCCATTCAAAAAATATCACTGTGTAATTGCCATTAATTATTGGAATATGTGTATAGGTCATGCCAATCAACCAATTTCTGCTATTCCCAATTCTCGAATAGTGCTTTTATTACACAGGCAGGTTTAGGTTTTTATAATAAATGGACAGTATTCCGGCTTCACACTGAGTAATACTGCTGAGCTACTGAGTATGTGGTTTTTTAGCCGCTATTTATTTGCCGGCTTTTACCCCCGCTCCTACAGTTACATTGAGAGATCATTGCTGCACCAGATACTCCTATGGTCACCCTATCTGGAGATGTTGCCTCCATCCCGAGCCTGCAATGCTGCCTGCCGCCATGCACACCCCGTTGGATGCTCCCTGCTGTGGAGGTAAGCCCCTGGTGCTTGACACCTAGATTACTATATTACTAACAAATGGAGCAGATGCCTTCACAGATGTCACGATTTACTGTAGGTCAAAGTAACTTAAAATCCAAGAAGTGGATTTTATGCCCAGGGAACAGAATGGCTTACTTTTCATCGTGGGCAAGAACTGTAGCTGCTGGTGGATAACTTACTCAAATTACAGTACATCATCAACATCCTCTTCTTCAGTACCAAATGTTAGTAGTACACACATATGCCATCATCCTATCCCACTTGCACAAAAACATCCTCAATTTCTATTATGTCCCCATAACCATCTTTACTTGTAATGCTCAACAAGTGTGCAGTAGAGGTGAGGATAGTGTAAGAAATGTTAAGCACAAGGACACCCATAGACTCTTCCCAGGGATTTGTTCTACTGCCTTACTTTCATTTTTTTTACACCTCTACTAGACTGATTCTTCCAGAATCATGATTCTTCCAGAATCATGATTCTTCCATAATCATGAGAGGCAGGTGAAGATGCCTTATTGACAGTTGCAGAACCACCACCACTCCTATATAAAGTTCAATGCTGAGTAATTCCTTGCCACTGCATTTTTTGAATGAAATGCTGGCAATTTTATGTTTTTCTGTACCAAACTTTAACTTTATTAGAGGTGGTTTTTTTCTTTACCAGTGTGTTGTTGTTTTTTTGCTGTTGCCTCACGTGACTCAGACTGTCTATGTCCTTTGGCTTTAGTAGATTTCTTTGTTGGAGTACTATCATCATCATCATCAACATGACAGCGCTGACTAAGGGAGACACGCTGACTGAGTGACGTGCCGGTAGTGCCAGAAGTTCCAGAGGAGGAAGCAAATGCCGGGGGCAGGGCGGTGCACACGTGCATCACGTGCAGGCATACAGGGCATCAGGCACCGGACTCCGGGCACCGGCGGAGGGGAGAGGACCTGGAGTGAGGGCAGAGAGAATGCCTGGAACTCAGTGACCGGGACAGAGACCCTGCACCGCCGACATTGTTGCCTCCTGTATCGGGCAACAAGAGGGTTGGTGCAGAGGGAAGTGGAGAATCGGGAGCCAGAGAGGGAGCCGGAGCGTGTGAGCCTGCATCTGGGCAGTGTCTGGGCCGGGCTGAACAACCAGGCCAGCCAAAGATGCTACTGCTGGGTGACCAGGGATAGGAGCAGACCAGAGGACCAGAATTAAAGCCATGTTGTTGCTGCTGCAGACTCACCAGGTGTGAGGACACCAGGAGTGCAACACAGCTGCAGGAACAGATAAGTATCAACTATCTAATATTATTATTTTTTTGCTTAGCTGGTATCAGGGGGTTAGTCTCACTCAGTGCGTCGTGCAAAATGTATGTGCACCTGGAACAAAAGTCCCAGTGTGAATACATTTGCAAGAGATGTGAGCGAACGACCCCTGGAAGCCCAAGTCACTGATCTAGAGCGGACCGTCCAATGGCTGAGAGATATTTCCAATCTCAAGCAAAGCTTAGATAGAAAGGTGGAGGAGTTGCAGATGAGGTCACCGGTAGACAAGGACGAACAGGTATCCAGCTGGGTCATGGTCAGAAGGAGGACAAAGAGGGTTAAGAGGGACAGGCACGACATATCTGATCTATCACACCCAAATAAATTTGCCCGGTTGGACGAAGTTTTGGCGGAGTATAGCGAAGAAATGACGGAGCTGGAGGACACTGTTCCCTCTAGCAACCAGAGGAGCGGTCCCTCTCGCTCAATCGGGATTACAGATAGTAAGGTACAAAGTCAGATAATGGTGGTAGGGGATTCTATCATCAGGAGAACAGACAGGGCAATCTGCTATCAGGACCGTGACTAGGCTAGAACATCTAGGGTAATATTCTCAGAATTATTACCAGTGCCACTCGGTAGCCCAGGGAGGCAGAGGGAGATCAGGGAGGTAAACGCGTGGCTTAAGGACTGGTGTAGGAAGGAAGGATTTGTGTTCATGGAACACTGGGTGGACGTCTCGGTCAGGCGCCATCTTTTTTGCAGTGATGGATTAACCTTTTTTCTTTGTTCTCCACTAATACTATCTATCACTTTATTTGTGAATCCATCACGGTACCGAAGAGAAGCATCACGGGAATTAACACTCTTCTCCAAAATATAATGTACCCTTAGTAAATAATCATTGATATTGTCCCCATTAGTGAATACATCTAATAATGCAACTATTCAAAAAGAAAAAAATATATATTTTTGTCTAGGGGGCTCCATACCAATATATGGCAATTACAGTATCAGGACATTCAGTAGAAAGGCTGGTCACATTAAGTGGAGCTTACTAATGAATGAATAAATGTAGTCTTAATAAATAATCATTAATAGTGTCCCCATTGGTGAATAAATCTAATACAGCTTGAGTATCCCTTATTAAAAATTGTCGAGATGAGAAGAATTTTGGATTATGGATAACAAATTATTCAGTGTTTCAGAATATTTTTATATTTCAATTAAGTATCTTGAGTTATTTTGAACTGATGTTGTACAAACACAACAAACACATGAAATACATACTGTACAAATATATTTTATATGTGCATGAAACAAGGTTTCAGAACATGAATCAAAGTTTGTGGACTATCTCAGGCACTGTATTTGAATGTCAAGCAAACATTTTCTTGCACAGTTTTGCCATGCGAAGGGGGGCGGGCCTCAATGGGAACGGCAGGTGGTCTTAAAAAGACATGCAGCGCTGCGAACTTTTCAGCTCTGAGTGTCAACCAGAATAACCTTCCATGTCCCCAGTAGTGCCAGTTACAGATGTCCTTAGTAGTGCTCTTACTAAGAAAAAAAAGTAAATTCTGGAAACAGTTTTTTGGAATAATTTGGACAACTGATATTCTGGATAAGGGATACTCCACCTGTAATGCCACAATATAAAAAAAAAATCTATCAACTTTTTGTCTAGGAGGCTCCATACCAATACATGACATTCAGTAGAAAAGCTGGTCACATTAGGTGGAGCTTAATAATATTTGAATACATGTAGTCTTATGGCATGCATACTTGCCACAGTTATTACTAAAGTATTACTAAATATGATTAACTGATGAGGCTAAATAGCTAATATATACAGTATATGCTTTGCTAATACAATTTTAGTCCCATAGGAAACAATATAGTACATACTGTACTTTTACATACAGACAATGTTGTATGTGTGCAAAATGTATTTAATCTGTCTCAAAATCATGTAAAATAAAATCTGTAGTGATATGCATTTTCATTAAAACCCCTTACTTCCTGCTCATTATCTCCTGTTAAGGTTTAGGAAAAGGTAATGTTTCAGCTAACCAGTTATGTGGTAAATCCATAATGATAATTATGTTGAAATCAGATCAAGGTGAATAGCATCATTAGTCATAATGTGTAAAGGAGATGAGCCATAATATTGGAGGGACATTATACTGTATTCATTCAAATTGCAAAAGCTTCTGCAATAATTTACAATTTCCCATCTAATTTTTCTTTAGTTAGTTGATGTTATTTTTTCCCATACTCTAGCAATACAATATATTTGCTATGTACAATAAAGGAAATTATTGCTTAAGCTCATAGTGCCACATACAAAAAAATAAAAAGATGCAGATGCTCTTTAATTATAATTGTAGTACATTTTTTATGTATAATCTTGTCCAGGCATATGGGATAACCCACCATTTCCAAGTAACCTCATCAGGTAAGCCCCTAACACTCTAAGGGGTGGTATTCAATATTCAATTGTTAAATCTCACTCAATCTTCCATCCAAAGTGATGAGAGATCGTGGTGCAAAATTAATTTGTTCTTTTTTTGCACATATCTTGCTCATTATGGCCAGGTTTGTATTCACGCACCTCAGCCCCCCCGCCCCCCAGATAGTGAGCCAAAATGCTGAAAAACAATTGAATTCCATCCTGGGGGGAGGGGTTATTCTCATTTATTCAAAAGGTGCTGAATTCGGCCCTATTCAGATGGTTGGTGGACTGCGCATGTGGAAGGTCTTTTTAGAACCAGAAGATTCACACAGAGTAGTGCACTCTGGGGCATGTAGTGGCGGGATCGGGTGTTGCCCTTGGGAATGCCCAGCATTTCATGGGTGTCCCCATGAAGATGCTGGGTGTTCCCATGGGAATGCGGGTGTGCCAGGGGCGGACAGCTGACATCCCATGATATCAGCCGCCTGCCCTGTCTTCGGCCAGAAGCCCGCAAATGTAAGTCTGTCGCCATATATTTGTAAACCTTGGAGAAATTGGTTGCTGACCATTGAATGATTTTTTAATGGCTGTGGGCACATGCAAGGGGATACGGCAGTGGGAGGGTGTGTAATCACCTGGGCAGTTTTAGAAGGACTTGGCTTCGCAGCTTACCAAGTCAATCAAAATCAGGGCCTTAGACCCCAACAATCACCAAGTCAAAGTCTATATATATATAGATATCTATATATATATATATATAGATATATATATATATATATATATATGTAAAAAGAATTTAAAATCATGCGCTATAACCATCCAGCTTAGACCAGTAAAAGTCCACTGATGATATTAAATCAAAAGTTCAGACACCATCCACTATAAATAGTGGTGCAGCAACCTTTCTCTCGGGAGCAATCTCTGGAATCCACAGAGGAGAAAAGATCGTATTACATCCATGTGGGAAGCCCTTAGCTTGACTTGTCTTGATTGACAGGTCGAGCACAATAAAGACTGGACGGACGCGCGCAGTAGCCACGCCCTTTGACAAAGTCTTATGATGAAACGTGTCAGGGCGTGGCCTACGACGTGTCCCTCCAGCTTATTGTTCTCCGGCCTCCCTGGGCTCGTGGCGTGTGACGTCCTCTATCAGCCGTCCAAGCAAGCCAGCTTGGCGGCGTCATCTGAGGATTGATCCGGCCATTCCCCCCGAGGATACCGTGAGCAGTTTTGTCGTGGCTATTTGATTGTGCCATGTGGTAACCTGCCCACAGTCTCTTGACTTGTTTCATCCAGGAGACTGTTTTGTCTTAATAAACTGTATCTCGTTTAATGCACCATGAGGCGCACCTTCTCTATTCTTTTATATATATATATATATATATATATATATATATATATATATATATATATATATATATATATAAAGAATGGTCTGTACTCAATGAAGTCAGCATTTCTTTATTGCGAGTGCCGTCATTATATCTACAGCTGAATTTCCCCTATTGTTGGAGGGCACCAACCGCTGGATGTTTTATTAACATTGGGAGTGCCGACCAGAACCCAACAAAACCATCATATCAGGGCTGGGGTCTTTGTTGCAACCTCTGGCGGTGTTTGTAGATGGTTATCTGCAATTTGATGCCATGTATCCCCAGCTACATCAGGGACACTGGCGATTTTTTTAATAAGTTGAGTCAGGTTACTGACATGGGACCTGTCACCTTTCTGGTTACTTTAGATGTGTGTTCCCTTTACACCGTCATACCCATGATTTGTGGTGTAGTGCGGTACGAGATTGTTGATGTGTGGAGCACATTGCGCCCATCCGGTGGAGTTTATTCTTGAACCGCTAAATATGATTCTATTTTACAATCACTTCATGCATGGTAAGGAATATTACATCCAAAGCAAACTTCAACATCGCGCCGTCGCAACGATGGGCTTCAACGTTGCACCGTCTTACGCCAACATTTTTATGTACAGTTACAGGTATGAACAATGGTACAGTTTTCAAGTCTATGGTCACAATATCCGTTATTTTAAATGATTTATTGATGATAATTTTATTTTGTAGAATGGCACTAAGCTGGAGTTTGAGGACATGCTTTTGGAGCTGAACAACCTACCCACCACAGTTCGTTTACTGGACAAATCGAGAATGAGGAGATTAATTTTTTAGATTTTACTATCTTCAAGAAAGATAACAAATTGGGAACCACTTTATATCGGGATGTGACTGATCGTAATACTTTAATTTTCACAACCAGCAACCATCCACCAAGATTAAAGGACAGCATACCCATTTCACATTTTATGCTAGTATACAGAAACAATTCTGATCCACTCAGAGCAAAGATCCAGATTAAAGAAAGGCACTCCAGATTTTTCATCCGTGGATACGCTTGAGTCCTGTTAGAGAAATTGCGCTATATAAATTAAACTTACTTACTTACTCTTAGAGACTCCTTGATGATTGCCTGACTAATTCCGAGAACAAGATGACCACAAAAATGTCACAGACCAGTCCCTCCAATATTTATGTGAGCCAGTTCGATGAGAAATCCACAGAAATATCCAGATTGATATGCAAACATTGGTCCTTGGTGGCCTCGGACCCGGTACTGGGTAAAGTCTTACTGACAAAACCAATTATGGTGAACAGATGAGGCAGAAACCTCAAACAATTGCTACGGCAGAACCTGCAGTACTACACAGAAGATTGCACCTGGCTCCTCTCGAGAAAGCCCGGGTGTTTTAAGTGCTCAGGATGCACAACATGCAATTCCCTGATTCCTGGGGCGACTTTCCCTCACCTGCACAGTGGGCATCAGATCAATATACGATTCAAACTGCACTGTTTTGCTTGATCATGTTATCTATTTATTACACTGCACATGTGGACTCACATATGTTGGTTTAACTACCTGTACATTCAGGAAAAGGATGGCAAACCATTGCAGTGCAATCAGTAAAGCACTACTTAAAGGGGTGTTGGATAAACCGGTGGCACAACATTGTGTCACACATAAACACCAAGTGGCCTCAATTAAGTGCTGGAAAATCAACTGAGTCCCTGTTCCACCAAGAGGGGGTGATTGTGCATTGATCCTAAAAAAGGGAGGTTAAGTGGTTACTTTATCTAAACAAGGTAGCTTCACGTGGTCTAAATGGTAACAATACTTTGAATGTTTTTCTATGATGACTTTGAGGTCTCATTTCCTGTTATTGTTGTTTACACATGCTGGAGCTTTCATACAATGTCATCCTTCCTCAAAAGGTCAACTAAAAAGATCCTATTTGGTCTACCCTGTAATTATCTTTGTCCTTCAGAGACAATAAAAAAAAATCTTTTAGTCTTTCATATAAGACACATTTTTCATCTTTCATAAGATAATTTTTTTTTTTTCGTGTTAAAAAAAAAATGGGGGTAATTTTTTGCACTCCATTTGGCATCAATACGCCTCTTGAGAGAATATTGTCTTTTTTGAATGGTGGCTGGGATGGTGGTGCTCCATTGGCATCAAACAGCAGTACAATAATAGATATATTTTTTTTCCCATACAGTATGTTTATTATAATTGATGTGTTTTTTCATTGTGTTTTTATCAGCTATTATACGTGTGTGTAATATTTAAAGGATGCTTGATATAGTTCACAGGTGTGTACTACAGCGGTGTTGATATTTATTTTTGCATCACTTTCCATGCTGTTTTAGTGTACTAGGCTATAGGTATATCTTTTTACCCCATTAGATGGTGACATATCTGGGTAATTGTCCTATTTTTATAGAATTCTTAATAGTATTACTTTATGTACACTCTTTACCACATTCTGACCCACCGGACCATCTATTCAGCGGGTGCAGCCATTTGCGGATTCTTCTGCTCGGCTCACTTCCGCTTCCGGCCAGCAGCACTGATGGATTAGCGGTATTTACTGCATTACAGCACAGCTAGCGCTTCTGTAAGAGCACGATAATGGCACCCAGAGACACCATACTAACTGGGTCTGTTTGGTTTGCTTTACACAGTGCTTTTTGTTTGTTTTAGTTATACCGTCATTTGCAGGTCACGCTGACATGCAGTAGTGGACACCTTGGTGCCCTTTTATACAGGCACACTAGGTATAAATAGCTGTAGGCCAGCAGCAGATTCCTTGCTGTAGGAAATGCTGCATGGTTCTGCTGTGCTGATTATATTGGATTGAATATGTTGCTTTACTCCTGATGACGGTTCCCAGTGGACGGAATTGTTGAGTATTCTTTATGATGTTCTTTATGATGTTTCCACAGCTGGTTTTTATATTACAAAATAACTAGAGAGTGCTTCCTAATTTCTTGATGTGAGTGTGATCATTTCTCTGACTATATATATATATATATATATATATATAGATACAGAAGTACCAACACACTCGCCATTCCTAGGTATGGGGTGCAAACAGCACCCACATCCCAGGGTGGGGTGCGGTGGCCTGTGACCACACACTCTAGTAAATACAAACACAGGGGGCCCAGCACTCACTACAACAAACTAACTCACCTTAACATTCAAATAATCAATAAATAAATAATGGGGTTTTAGTTCATGAATTGATCAATGCATTTAAGCTAATATATGTTATATTATGATGCCATGCAGCAGCCCAGCCATAGCAATTTTAACTATGTGTTTGCGTGCTGTTATTGCAAGCAAACAGTAGTGCTGTTCAAACATTCTTTATTCCTTTTGTTCCTCACAATGTTGCTTCTGTAATATTGTCTTCTCAAACCTGTTACATTTCTAGTGCTTAATTTACCAAATAAATACATTACCATCCAACTGTTGCAGGACTGCCCCAGTTTTTTGGGATGGTCCTGCACAGGGCTGGTAGTGCCCTGTGGTGGTGGGCAGTTGGGAATCAACCTAATACCCTCCCCGCATAGCACTCATCTGGCCAGAACAGAAATTTAAACCCCCGACAAGCTGCATTAAAGTGTTTAGTACTGGACTTTGAAAAGTCCCAAGGGAGGAGCTGTTGCGGCTAGGCTTGTGCATTCTCCAGGGAAGGTGGCATTTTTGTTACTACTGGTTGCTGCCCCTACTATCTCTTTTCCCTACACTGGCACTACTGCTGCAGGTTGGGATCATTTGGTCTTCAGCAAGTTGGTCGACAAGCATTAGGTCGACACCATTAGGTCGACATGGTTCTAGGTCAACATTGGTTCTAGGTCGACATGGGACATGGTCGACATGGGTCTAGGTCGACATGGGTTTAGGTCAATGGCTCAATAGGTCAACACAAGCATTAGATAGACAGTGTCTTGGTCGACAGTCAAAAGGTTTTTCACAGCTTGTTTACCCGAATGTCGACACAGTCAACATGGACAGAGTTTCCAAAGCACCACATCCCCTTTTTCTATCCAGTTACAACTGATGCCCCTTTCCCACTGCAGCCTTAAAACGGTATATTGCCGATTTTTGAGGGCAAAATACCGTTTAAGGCTGCAGTGGGAAAGCGCCAGAGTTGAAATACCCTTTTAAAGTTAAACGGTATTTCAACTCGTTTTCCAAGCAGGGTTTTAGCCGGTAATCTACCATTTAAGGTGCAATGGGAATGCATCTTAAACGGTATTCTTACACATTTGACGATTTTCAGCTGAAAATCGCCTAGTGTGTATGCCTCAGAGATTGCCGACTAGCGATGATGCGCGCTCCCGCATCATCGCTAGCAAAGTGGGCAGTCTGCTGGTTTTACCAGCACATCTAGCGATGATGGCTGGTTTTTCTGCCATCATCGCTAGGTGTGTACGGCCACCGGGCTGAAAGATATGAGACTTTCAGCCCAGCTGACCGCCCTGCACACTCCCTCCCTCCCCCTGCTCCATACTCAACGCCGCTCACCAGCGCCGCCCCGCTCGTCCGCACCGCCCCGCTCCCTCCCTCTGCCAATACTCACCCGGCCCCGCTCCAACGCTGTCTGCTCTGGTTCACACTGATGCACGGAGAGCAGGCATCTGACAGGACGCCCGGACATGGCACACATCTGACAGGTCGCCCCGCCCCCCGGCTGACTGGCCGCTCCCTCCTCCTCCCTGCTGAGTATCGACACAGCCACTGCCCACCAATGTAATGTATATGCCAGTAATGTATACATTGCTGGCACCACTGCCCACCAACGTTATGTATTAGCCAGTAATGTATACATTGCTGGCACATGCCAGCAATGTATATATAACTGGCACCACTGCCCACCAACGTTATGTATTAGCCAGTAATGTATACATTGCTGGCACATGCCAGCAATGTGTATATAACTGGCACCCCTGCCCACCAATGTATATTTTGTTTCTACCTATGTGCACGGCAGCAAATGAAATCGCAGCCGTGCAGCTGGGTGGGATTTCACTCTGGCGGTGCGGCATGGGGTGGTGTTTACCCAGGGCTGTGCCATACACCGCAGCGCCCCAGGCGGGGGAGAGGTGGCCTCGCTTCTCACCGGGGGAGGGGGGAGAGGTGATGCGGTGGCCACCGCCAAGTCCGGGGGTGGGGGGTGTGAAGAGGCCCCTGCGGGGGCCGAGTCCGGGGGAGGGGGGGGGGACAGAAATGCACTGAATAAAAAGGTGGGTGTGCACCTTTTTAACCCTGAAAAGCCCATTAAAGTCACAGGCACTCATTTGTGCTGTAAAAACGTTTTGAAGAGCTACTGTAAAACGTTTTACCTGTAATGGGAATGGTACTTAAATGGCATTTAAAACTGTAATCTGTTGCAGTGGGAATGCTAAATACCGTTTAAGATTACCTGTAACTTAAAACGGGTCTGCAGTGGGAAAGCAGCATAATTTTCGTAGCTGTCTAAAATTTAGCTTTTATTTTTAAGAAAATTTTAAAAAGATTTTATCTAAAACACAGAGGGTGCAATTAGGAAAGGAAAAAGTGAATAAAACTGTGCTCTGATGTGTATTATTTTCTTTGTGTTTTTTTGTTATGAAAGTTCACTAGAGCCCTACTTGGGGAATTTTGATATGCACCTAGATATAGCGCTAGGGACCCCCAATATACAGAGAAGCCTTGACGCGGCTTGGGGGCATGTCATACACCTGCGCAGGTATATATAACCAATATCTCTGAATTCTATTATCATGTAGTGTTCAAGATTGGTTACAAATACTATTCAGTGTGCTGGGGGAACCAATGTCTTGTTACTTACTCAGTATTAACCCCTTCCTTGCATGCACCTGAATAGTATTACTGAACTAATTTGAGCATCTACCACTATCTGTATGTATATTGCATATTGTTCTGAAAAATAAGATCTCCCTTCGGGAATTGTGAACTGTGGTACCAGGCTTATGTGTTATTGTATTGTAAGTGGCTGTCTGCCCTATATAAATAGTAGCTGCCTGTGGAAATGTTGTTACACAGTGGGGGTTATTCTGCTTCACTCAGAAAGGCACAATCACTCTCTAATGGACAAAACCATGTGCACTGCAGGTGGGGCTGATGTAACATGTGCAGAGAGAGTTAGATTTGGGTGGGGGTGTACTTCAAATTGATATCTATATTGCAGTGTAAAAATAAAGCAGACAGTATTTACCCTGCACAGAAACAATATAACACCCAAATCTAACTCTCTCTGCACATATTATATCAGCTCCACCTGCAGTGCACATGGTGTTGTCCATTAGAAAGTGATTGTGCCTTTCCGAGTGACTCAGAATAACCCCCAGTGTCCTGAGTCCTGATCTTTCTTTGTGGCCTCTTTGCCAATACCTTCTTGTTGTAACCATGTTTTGTTATTATGTTTCCTTTTGGACGATAAAATGACACAGTATCTTATGGTGTGTACACACGGTACAATTCAGCATGCAATTTTTCCTATATAGTTAAAACTTTTTCATGTCCGTGAGGGTGAAATTTGGGGGATTTTTTTCTCTATTTTTTTAATATATTATTTATTCTTTTTTAGGTACAAATACATATTTTTGTTTAGACTGCAAGTTTTATTTTCCTATTCATTTTTATTTTTTTAATTAAGAAATGTCACAAAATTGTTATTTTCATTGAGACCTTTTAGTATATCCATAAGATAAATCCTTTTTTGTCTCCCTTTTTGCCAATTCCTTATTTGTGTCTCCTCCTCTTATCCCCAGGTTTACCGTCTCCATGCCAAAGGCTCTCAAATATCCTGGGTCCCCTCAATGCCTTTCCTCAAAGTGTCAGGCCACACTGGTAAGTTGTTTAAACTTGGTATAGTCTTTTTTGGCATTTTTGATGTTATTAATTTTTTCCAGCAGTCATACCTTACATTTTTGACTTGTTATCCCTATATATACATTGTAAGCAGTACAATTTCATCAACAAAACAATGCATTTTGTTAATATCAAATATATGGAAAGTGATTGTTTTGACTGATTAATCCACCCTAGGTAATGGATATATAAGTCAAGTGGTGCTGTTATATATAAGTCCAGTAGGGCTGTCCTCTGCTGCTGTTTAAATGTCCAGTAGTGTCGTCCTGTGTGGCCATATATAAGCTTAGTACTGCTGTCCTGTTCTGCTGTAAATAAGTGCAAAAGTGCTGTCCTGTGCTATTGTACATAAGCCCAGTGGTGTTGCCCTGTGCACCCTTAAATAGGACCAGCAGTGCTGACCAGTGCAGCCATATAGAAGTCCAGTGGTGCTGCTGTATATTAATGCAGTGGTGATGCATGATAAAACTATATCAATGTCGTCTGCTAAGGCCAATGCCCACTGTCATAGAGGACATGTAAAGTCCAGAAAGCTAAAATTAACCAACATTTTTTAATTAACAGATGAGAAATATTAAATTTGCAATATGCTATTCACAACACTAGATGACAAGGAAAGGATAAGGCCTTGGCCTATGTTCATGATTAGTGGTTCAGCATACAGATTAACATCATGATTAGTGGTTCAGCATACAGATTAAAAAAATTAAGCTGGAAAAAGCACTGAAAACAACTGTGCCTTCTACAGATACTGTATTTCACAAATCCCCAAGGAGCTCCATAACAGTGGTCAGGAAGAGGAGGCTCCTTCCACCATGTGCACACCCTCCGCAAGTTGGGTTGAAAATATCCCTAAGAGCCAATATTTGAGAATTTGACAGAATTGTTCAGACAACTCTGAATTTGAGAGACAAATAGATGAACTTACTATAGGGAAGCAGGATACCCAGAGGAACTTCTATCTAGAACTAAGAGAGATATACTAGAAGTCAACCGTGACTCTCTATTGATTAACAGCACCAAATATAAAAATTCTGATTTTCTAGAGAATCCGACACCTGTTTTTGTCTCTAAATTCAATACTTATTCAAAACAGTTGAAACAGATCATACATAAGAACTTTAAAATCTCTAAAAGCGACAAATTCTTGGCAGATTCATTGGAGGATTCTCCAAGGGTGGTTTTCAAAAGAAACACCACTATAAAAAATTATCTTGCACCAAGTCATTTTCTGCCAGACCCTAGAAGTATAAATACATCCTCTAATTGCCGTAAAGGTTGTTATAAATGTCGACGATCAAAATGTATAATCTGTAAATTTATCAATAATAGTACACATTTTTCTTCTCCAACTATTGGCACAGTACATACAATTGAGAATTGTATTAACTGCACCTCTTCGTATGTCATTTATTTGATCACTTGCTCATGCGGTGTTCAGTATGTAGGCTGCACGACCGTTCATTGAACGTGAGGTTTTTGGAACACAGAAGAAATATTCTTAAACGTGTCACTACACATAGCCTTTCACAACATATTAAGTTTAAGCATCAGGGTGATATCGATGGTCTGACCATTCAAGGGATTGAGACCATTGATGCCACACCAAAGGGGGGAGATAGATTTAATCAATCATGCAGGAAAGAGGCTTATTGGATATTTGCATTGAACAGCCTACACCCGGCAGGTTTAAATATACCTTAAATATAGCTGAATAACATCTGATATGCAATCCCCTTTCCGCAGTTTTTCAATATTGACTGTTTGTTCTGGTCTATAGGTTGGATCCTAAGCCCATTAATATATTTGTCTGTATTTTTGGGATTTATTTATGATTTAATTTATATATATTTTAAGTATGATATGAACGATGCACAATACTATTGGCTTATGCAATCGTGCAGAATTAACACATATTGGCTCATTTGCATAAAAATGTGGTAAATCCAAAGAATCTACTAATTATGATAAAGAACATTAAACTGTTGTCTTTGCAAAATATTGATGCGAAAAAAAAATCAATTTTACATATATGCCCATGAGGCCGTGGGAATGTGGGATTAGAACCTATGGGGGAAATTTACTAAAGGAAATGTGTAAAAAATAGGTGTAAAAATAGGTGTATTTGTATCCAGAAATACACTTATTTTTGACATTTTCTATCCCGAAAATACGGCAATTCGTATTGTTAGCACATCAATACGAATTGCCGTATTTTCGGGATAGAAAATGTCAAAAATAAGTGTATTTCTGGATACAAATACACCTATTTTTACACCTATTTTTTACAAATTTCCTTTAGTAAATTTCCCCCTATGTGTTGAGCCACCATGTCCCTCATTGAGAATAGCTGTTTTTTCTAATACTTGCCTATCAATATGGTTACCACCTGTGTCATTTGTATTGCTTTATTGCTCTTCCTATATATTCTAATAGGATGCCATTCCTCCTTTTGTCTGTTCTTTTTTTTGTATATTTTTTGTTCATATTATATGTACTTTCTCTGTCAAATTTATTATATTTTACAACTGAATATTGCGTTATATGATCATGATATCGTATCACCCTTGGAAAATTGAACAATAGCTCATCCATGACCAAGGAATACACTCCCCTCTTAACCCAAATCACGGAGGGTTAACTAATCACCTGCAGTCACTAATTAGTGACTCAATACGATTGGATATTGGCGTTTTAAAAACCTCCATCTGTGTTCTCTGTTCATACCCTTCTGAAGAAACCGCTACACACAGTAACAGCGGAGAAACGCGTCAAGCCACAAAGACAAGGTCCACTTCTGAAGTGATTGTATCTCCAGCAGCATTTATACAAAGCTCCCACAGCGTCTTCACTCTCCCAACTGATTCTCTGCAAAACCAAGGTCTCCCCAGCGTTCATTGGCACAAAAATCCTGGGTGAGTTTACCTGCATCATTCACTGGCTGCTCAAAGTCCCCGACAATTCAGCGTGTCTCTTCTGAGCTGTTGCCGGAAGTGGACAGCTCGCTCTCTGCTTACATACAAACCAGCTGGTCGTCAACAGGTGACGACAGCTGGTGGAGTAGCTAGAGCAGTCTGCACACAAGACAGAGCATATATATAATTATCGGCTATTCATGACCCAAGTGTTTCTTTCACTAAATCTGTCATCCCCATAAATGTTGAGCTGGACATTACCCAAACTCTGACCTAAAGAGGAGCTTATTCTAAACACCCAATATTGGGACTATCATTTGCTGCTATAAATCACAAAGGAGTGTAACGTACCTTTTTTACAATTTGTACCAATTCCAATTGTCTGGCGCTCTCTGGATGTGTGTGGTTATACATACACATCCTCTATTTACCTCCGCAAGTGCTGGTTGGAGCACCACCAGTCCAGTTGCTGATATTTACATTGAGGATGTCACGGTAGAAGTACACCAGGAGGAGTAATTTGATGGTGAATATTCTGATGGTGATGTGGTTTGTTTAAATAAGGCACAGGTGGTGACAGTTGTTGGTCGTGGGATGAAAAAGCCCATTGTCATGCCTGAGTAGAAGACCAAAAAAATCTACCTTTTTGGTCTGGAATAATTTCTATCTAAATCCGGACACCAACTGTATTGCCACTTGTAGCATGTGTAAAAGTATAACAAGTAAGGGTAAGGATGGTAGCCACCTAGAAACATCCTCCCTTATAGGTCACTTGCAGTGCATTCATCATAAGTCATTGTCAAAGTTCAAAAACTTTGTCTTAGAGCATACGCAGTGCAGTGACCCCATAAACCATTTTTTTCTGTTATATCCCAGCACCTGCAATCCACACCACCTTGTCAAATTCTGCCTTAATCAGGATCAGGGGTAGTCCTGCAGGCTATTTGTTAGGCATGACTGATTTCTCTCCCATTCAGGATTCCTCTGGAGGATCCTTTAGACGCTGCACCTAGTGCTGCTCCCACTGCTGTTGTTGGTGCTGGGAGTTGATCATCATTCCAGATGGGGAGTTGGAAGACCACTTCTACTACATTAACTAAGCAATTGAGTGTCCAACAGTCCTTTGCAAGGATGAAGTATGGCAGCAGTCACCCTGTTGCAAAGCAGATTACAAAGGCAATAACAGCTATGCTGGTGTTTGATGTGTGGCCAGTATCTGCCATTATTGCAGTAGGATTTAGACAGTTGATGGAGGTACTGTGTCCTGGGTACCAAATCACATCTTCCACTTCAATAGGCAACCGAGCAGGTAACCGAGGGAGAGATGGAAGGCAGGTGACATCAAGATGATACCACGGTGGCCTTTTGGAGAACCAGAGCAGGACCGGATGCCAACAAAGGATCTTCCTGGAGTCTTCTGGGCAGTCACCCAGAAACCCCCTGAGCTAAGCCCACAGAGCACACCAGAAAGCCTCCTTGCCTATAACAGCCCTGTTCCCTTAAGACTGGACAAGTCTACCGGTAGTAGCATCCTGCTAGGACTTACGTCGACAGATAGCAGTGTAGGCTTAACCCAGGAAGACCTGAGCAACCTACCAGTGAGGGTTAAATAAAGGAGGACTATACAATGACCACAGTACGAAGGGATTTATGTTTCATATCCATTTAATCAGGAGGCAGTCAAATAAATGAATAGTAAACTTAAAATTAGAATATTATGAATAGGTATAAAATATGAACTATACACACCTGCCAGGAAGTCATGTTTTCAGATGAACTCGATTAGGTTCTGGTCATGTGACCCGGAAGAGGGGAATAAATATGTGCCATATATATATATATATATATATATATATATATATATATATATATATATATATATATATATATATATATATACACAGTAGGAGCAAGTTTCATCTTTGCTCCTTTGGCCATGGCTAGCCATGGCTAGCCATGGCTATTCTATTGTTCTCAGCTGCAATACAATACGTATTGCAGCTGAGAACAATAGAATAGCCATGGCTAGCCATGGCTAGCCTTGGGTAAAGGAGCAAAGATGAAACTTGCTCCTACTGTATATACTGTATATAGAAACCAGATCGGCGGCACTCACGGACGAGTGTAACAAATTACACAGATTCACTTGTAGTGATCAACGTTTAAAAGCTTTAAGCTTTTTCATCAGGATAACGAGGATAAGAAAAACGAGGATAAGAAAAAGCTTAAAGCTTTGAAATGTTGATCACTACAAGTGAGTCTGTGTAATTTGTTACACTCGTCCGTGAGTGCCGCCGATCTGGTTTCTATGTATGGCACCCATCAGCCGGTGGGATTTGTCGCAGGAGGGCACTGGGTGTCATTACTGCAGCAGCGACGGAGTGCCGGCATACCAAATATATATATATATATATAGCAGGTCCAAAAAAAGAGCACTCTGGAGACTTGTCATACAAACAAACAACTGTATTGAGGTAAAAACGTTTTCGAGACCTCGTTCCCTTCCTCAGATACCTACAGGTATCTGAGGAAGGGACCGAGGTCCCGAAAACGTTCATACCTCAATACAGTTGTTTGTTTGTATGACAAGTCTCCAGAGTGCTCTTTTTTTGGACCTGCTATTATTATTGAAGTGGCACCGGAGCAGCTGATCGTTTGGAGTGCCGGCATAAGTGGATATATATATATATATATATATATATATATATATATATATATAGGATGCTTGTATGAGCCGGCACTCCTTGTTTGAGGATAGCTGCCCAGGTGCCTCCAATGCAAATGGGTACAAGTGGAAAAAACGATGCGGCACTCAAAGGGTCTTCAAATGGATATATTCAAAAGGTTGCTCAGAAATATACAAACAACATGGGATTTAGCCCCGACGTTTCAATGCCGATATTGGCATTTTTCTCAAGGGCCCATGTAATGCTGAAGTAGTTCAAACACATAATGACAGTGTGTGTGATTTTTATACTAACCTTGCCGGGTGCTGGGCGGGAGCCGGGTGCAGCGTGGAGCGGTACTCACGTTTCCGTGTGTCCGTCCGTCCACTGCTGATGAGGTTTGCCTGGCTTGGTTTCTCCGTTGCCTAGGTGACGGGATCCGTTGCCGGAGCGTCACTATGGGGTTCGGACTGCCTCTGCCTGCGTTCGCCTCGCCGGCTCCCTGCCCAGCACAGAGCTGCAATTTAAACAAAATGAAACATAAGCACAATATGAAGCACTACATATGCTGTTATTAATACTATTCGTACATTCGAGGAGGGCATGATGTAGGGACGTTACTGCCATGAATATAAACAATAAGTTAATGGTTCTTTAGGAATTAATGTGGTGATGTAATAGGTTGCACAGCGACTGGTTCAAGGGGAATGTTTAAGAGGAGTAGAGTTGAAATTTAGCAGGGAAGACACTCTATAGTGGTGAAATTTCGGGTAGTAAAGGTTTGAAATGTAGCAGAGAAGACATACTATAGTGGTGAAAAAAGAAAGAAGATTGGTTTCAGATAATTCCGAAGCCATATGCGACTGTCAGTAGTTGCCTCTAAAAAGGAGTGAAATTTAGCAGAGAAGACACACTACAGAGATGAAAAAGGAGGAATATTTTGGCAGTGTTGAAATATAGCAGATAAGACACACTGAAGTGGTGAAATTGGAGAATTATAGTGTTGAAATGTAGCAGAGAAGACATACTTTAGTGATGAAAAAAAGAGATATAAGGTAAAGCATTACCTATATGTTTGATAGTGTTGGTATCAGAGGGTCCACTGGGCCCATAATAGAGATGAAATTTAGCAGAGAAGACACACTTACAGGGATGAAATAGGAGAATATTAGATGTGAAATGATAGCAGAGAAGACACACTTTAGTGGTGAAAAGAAGAAGAAATATAAGGTAAGTTAGTACCTAAATACTTCGATATGAAATTTAGCAGAGAAGACACACTTAAAGGGATGAAAAATGGAGAGGTAATAGGGTTGAAATTTAGCAGAGAAGGCACACTATAGTGGTGAAAGAGAGAAGATGTGGTCAAGGGGTGAAATTTAGCAGATAAGGCACACTTTAGAGATGAAATAAGAGAATTTATACTAATGTGTTCTAGAGAGGCTTGTGGTATGGTCTTCAGCCATAGCCTCAGGAAGGCACAAGATATGGTGCAAGTGTACATGATGATGTCCTTAGAAAAAGGTATTCCAGCTGAAGCGTTCGTTAAGGCCGTTTGGTGCTGTTGTGCCCAGTCGAGAAATCCACTTCGTTTCAGTCTGTAGTAATGCTTTATCCCGATCTCCTCCTCTTCTGAAGGGTGGGATGTGATCGATAAGCATGAATTCCAGATCTTTTAATGTGTGTCCTGCTTGTAAGAAGTGTCTGGCCACTGGTTGTTCGGCTTTGCCTGTACGCAGGGCTGTTGATATGGCCGATCTGTGTAGACCCATTCGTTCTCTGGCTGTTCGTATCGTTTTACCGATATATGTTAATTTGCACGGGCACGTAATCATGTAGATAACGTGTGTGGTTTGACACGTTAGGACATGCTTGATATGATATGATCTGTCTTGGCTTGGATGCTTGAATCGTGCACCCACTTTCATGTTTTTACATTTTGTGCATTTGATGCACCTATAGCATCCTGGTGCGTTTTTTTTGAAAGGTTGATGTCGGTGGATTTTTCGTGGGTTTAAAGCCGGTGACATCAGCATGTACTACAATATCTCTGATGTTCCTACTACGTGTGTAGCATGCCATAGGTTTTTTACGTTTTAACCCCTGTAGCTGTGTATCGGATGTTACTATAGGCCAAAGAGCCTTACTTGCTCTTTGTGTCACCGCGCTTGATGTAGAGAATTGCTGCTTCCACGGTAATATGGACTCTTTGGTGTTCCTGGGGTTTGGTTGTAACAATTGGCTCCTGGGAATGGCTCTCACTTCTTCTTGTTGTTCACGTAATTTCTTTAGGTTATAACCCCTGCTGGCGAACCTGTTCACAATTAGTTCCATTCCTTTATTGGACGCCTCTTCTGTGTTGCAGATACGGGCTGCTCGCATTAGCTGCGATTTAGGCAGGCCTTCTCTGCTATCATTTCACCTCTAATATTCTCCTATTTCATCCCTTTAAGTGTGTCTTCTCTGCTTAATTTCATCTCTATTATGGGCCCAGTGGACCCTCTGATACCAACACTATCAAACATATAGGTAATGCTTTACCTTATATCTCTTTTTTTCATCACTAAAGTATGTCTTCTCTGCTACATTTCAACACTATAATTCTCCAATTTCACCACTTCAGTGTGTCTTCTCTGCTATATTTCAACACTGCCAAAATATTCCTCCTTTTTCATCTCTGTAGTGTGTCTTCTCTGCTAAATTTCACTCCTTTTTAGAGGCAACTACTGACAGTCGCATATGGCTTCGGAATTATCTGAAACCAATCTTCTTTCTTTTTTCACCACTATAGTATGTCTTCTCTGCTACATTTCAAACCTTTACTACCCAAAATTTCACCACTATAGAGTGTCTTCCCTGCTAAATTTCAACTCTACTCCTCTTAAACATTCCCCTTGAACCAGTCGCTGTGCAACCTATTACATCACCACATTAATTCCTAAAGAACCATTAACTTATTGTTTATATTCCTGGCAGTAACGTCCCTACATCATGCCCTCCTCGAATGTACAAATAGTATTAATAACAGCATATGTAGTGCTTCATATTGTGCTTATGTTTCATTTTGTTTAAATTGCAGCTCTGTGCTGGGCAGGGAGCCGGCGAGGCGAACGCAGGCAGAGGCAGTCCGAACCCCGTAGTGACGCTCCGGCAACGGATCCCGTCACCTAGGCAACGGAGAAACCAAGCCAGGCAGACGTCATCAGCAGTGGACGGACGGACACACGGAAACGTGAGTACCACTCCACGCTGCACCCGGCTCCCGCCCAGCACCCGGCAAGGTTAGTATAAAAATCATACACACTGTCATTATGTGTTTGAACTACTTCAGCATTACATGGGCCCTTGAGAAAAATGCCAATATCGGCATTGAAACTTCGGGGCTAAATCCCATGTTGTTTGTATATTTCTGAGCAACCTTTTGAATATATATATATATATATATATATATATATATATGAAAAAAGTGGTATGGCTTCTGCGCCTTCAGTGTTCTAAGACAATCGATGTTACAACAATCCTTCTAAGAATATATAAATGCGCGTACCAGCAATTAGCTGAAAATTAGCATTTAGCAGTATCTCTCTCCTGGGCGATCTCCTTCCCTTTTCCTTCCACTCTGCCCGTCTCATTGGAACATATCAGACATAGGGGAAGTATCCGGGGGAGCGGGTCATTATATATTCGAGAGATAGTAAATATGTGACTTTTGTGAGAAAAAATAACTCAATGATATAGGTTCTTGTGCATAAAACAATAAAAATAATTTGGTGAACAATGCCACCTAGTGGTTTATACTGTTTATATTACACAAAGTGATCACCTTTGTGGGAAAAAGAAATTAGTAGATTTGTTAGTGTAGAACTCACACTTGGATTATATGTATCCAGGTGATCTTTCCGGCCGGTGTTATCCGCAGCCCTTAAAACAAAAAGTCTTCAAACACGGGAAAAACTCATAGTGTGATATTGTTTTGTAAGATAGACATTTATTTAAAACAAATACAATTCACATAAAAATATATATATATATATATATACTGTATATATATATATATATATATATATATATATATATATATATATATATATATATATAAAGTAGAAACAGTGTGGGTGAACCCGTACATTAGCAAGAAGTTTTTTATAGCTTATCTGGTTGATATAGCTATATAGCTTATCTGGTCCCCCGCTGGCATCACAACCAGATAAGCTACAAAAAACTTCTTGCTAATGTACGGGTTCACCCACACTGTTTCTACTATAGTACCCTGCTGGGTATTCTGATAGGAAGAAGGAGGCGGCACTCGTCGGACTTTCAGTTTGGTGGTTTATAGTAGTGAAAAGGTTGAATACATTTACAGCAGATCAAGACGACGTTTCAAGACCCATAGTGGTCTTTTCATCAGGTCTCTGTGCAGAGTTAAAGTGCAATATCATAAACAAAAGTGTCTTACCTCAGGAGAGACTTATATGTGTGCTTTGTAGCGTGCATGTAGACGTCAGTAGCAGATCCACGGGACTTCCGGGTAGGCGGAGACAAAATTCTGCCTCCACATCATGTGACCCCGTGATGTCACTGTGGGGCTACGAACTGTGAATAAGATAGTGGTAACAATTCAGTGAAAAGATAATACAACTGTTGAAAAAACGTGAATCATATAAGTGAAAACAAACACATCTATCAAAGTACATATTAAAAGCATATTAGGGGTACAATCTGAACTTGTACGGAGCTTGATAGACTTTGCGTATAACGCTGGACCTATTTGCCGGCACTGGAATGACAGCATCTGTCACATAACTTCAATTACATGTACTGTAGGTACAGCGGACACCAATTGATTGTATTAGTGCATATTCCTTCTAGCCCGCAATGTAAAGCGGGGCATGAATATGATTTACGCTTATTGCACTACGCTAATGCCGTTAATTACCGGCATGTATTAGGTGTTACTGTGACGCTGTGAAGAAAAAGCCTGATAGGTCTATGTTTCGAGAATTTAAGCTATGCTAAATAAGTGGCTCCATACTGGTACAGAAATCCCCTAATGTTAAAAAACAGAATGGCGAATAATCGTTAAATGCAAGAACTCCCAGTCTAGATGTATTGGTACACGTATTCATATATATATCTTTTTTATATCTTTAACGGGATTTTATCCATCCTAGATTTCAAAAGCATCAACGCTACTGTTTCATCACCAGAACCTGTATGTGTAATGTAGCTAGTCAATTCTACAGCCACTACAATCACCGGTATCAGACCGCAAGGGCATGCCTTCTGAATTATATAGCAGGGTTATACGCTTATTCAATTCACTGTAAGCTAAAGTTTGGATGACAATCTAGATTTCATATCCTGAGGGGCTATGTATGCTCACAGTCTCACAGAAAAATGTTCGTAATGTAGGAATCCATTTCGATTCACATTGTGATAATTTTTTCAAACGGTCCCCTCCTCTTGGCAGCGGTGGTACATGATCGATTATTTTGCATCTTAAACTAGCAAGGGTATGTCTGAAATTTCTGAAATGTTTAGCGACGGGTTGATCGATGTTTTTTGATTCTTTTCCTTGGATTGCCGTCCGAATGGCCGCCCGATGTTGCGTCATGCAGATTCTTAAATTGCATGTAGTCTGTCCAACATATACCAACCCACATGGACATGTGATGGTATAGATCAGGGGTGGGGAACCTTTTTTGTGCCAAGGGCCGTTCGTATGGGGAAAAAATCCTTCGGGGGCCAAATGTAAAAATTTCTCTTACAAATTGTTCTGCTGCAGCCGTCCCATGCTCCGGTGGCTGCCACTGTATATGACTGACAGTCTCCGGCTGCTGTTGGTTAAGAGGAATCTTGCGAGAACTACCGACCTCTCAAGAGAATTCCCCTGTACTTGACTCCCCGCAAAGCCACCGGGCGGGTGGGAGGGCCACTCAGAACGGCTCCGGGGGCCACATACGGCCCCCGGGCCTGAGGTTCCCCACCCCTGGTATAGATGATGAAGGACATAGTACATGTGAGTGTGTACTTAATCTTGTA
This sequence comes from Crinia signifera, assembly GCF_055691185.1. Classification (NCBI taxonomy): domain Eukaryota; kingdom Metazoa; phylum Chordata; class Amphibia; order Anura; family Myobatrachidae; genus Crinia; species Crinia signifera. The sequence continues at coordinate 93,615,314 of NC_139223.1, read as the reverse complement.
TTTTTGGCCTGTGTGTGGGTTTTTCACATATGTGCCTGGCTCCATGGCACTACAGTACATGATGGGCACCTCACACAGCCACGTATCTTGGTAGGTAAAAAAGTTGTGGGTGCAATTGGGGTAAGATTGGTCTTCACGAGCATATCTCTAATGCTTCTTCCTCGTCGGTATGCAGGCATTAAACGCTTGTTCTTAAAACAGGGTAATGATGTATCACTTAAGACCATTGGCCATAATTGATTGGTTGTTTTGGAAAGAACCTCACAAACTGGTGTGTAGCTCGTGACAAAGGGGATTTTATTATCCACTGATTGTTTATTATTGATACTTTTCAATAATGTTGATCTTGGCTGGCGCATGATTTCATCTTTGGGATCCAGGATATGGATCGTAATACAATATTACATGCAGCCAGTTATCACCCTAAACCACTTAAGTTTGGATTGCCCTACTCTCAATTTATTAGAGCATGTAGGATTTGTAGTGATGTTGTAGAGGCCGGTTTACAGATTGATGCCATGATCCAAAACTTTTTGGTTCGTGGTTATGACCTAGATTTACTTATAAGTGCCAAGCTTAGTGCCCTATCCTTACCCAGGTCCTCCCTACTTATGCCCAAAAATAGAGAGACGGCAGCCACCAAGAGAATGCCATGGGTCAACCACTATAGTACTGCCAGTGATAGGAAACGCAGGATTTCTAAGCATCACTGGCCTCTTGTTAATACCGATGATTCCTTAGGGTTAAAAGATGTTTCCCTGATGCCCTGTTATACCAGGGGCAGGAACATTCGAGACTGGGTGGTCCGGACGGACATCGCCCCGCTCTCTAATGTTCCTGTGAACACTGTTTTTTTAGGCCGACGCAATGGTTGTTTTAGGTGCCTAAATTGCACCACTTGCAGAAACTTGACTGTTGGTGACTCTTTTTGTCACCCTTTTTCTGGTAAAAGATATTCCATCAGACATGGTGTCACCTGTACCACCCGCTTCATCGTCTATCTTATTTCATGCCCGTGTGGGCTGCATTACGTGGGTAAATCTGATAGAACCCTGCGTGATCGGATGGCTGGGCATAGGGCTGCTATTCGTGCTGCCCTATCCTCCGGCACCAGTGACCAGCCAGTAGCAAGACATTTTGCGCTGGCTGGTCATAGTATGGTATGGTACATTATAATTGACCATGTCCCACATAATTTTCGTGGGGGCAACAGGTCATTGACTCTCCTCCAGTGTGAATCCCGTTGGATTCACTGCTTAAGGACTATGGTGCCACATGGTCTTAATGACCATTTGGGTCTCCATGCATTTTTGTAACTTATTGTATTTTGCCTTGCTATAACATACTCGAGTCTGTTCCTTTAATATTTGTAATTTATCTAAATACTGATACTTTGTCTTGATTTCTAGGTATCCTGTACTTCTGCTACTGTGTTTTATTGTATTTTTGCATGTGTCACTGTATTTAATTTATATATATGATTCTGTATTCTTTCCATCTGTTGTAATCTATGTAAACATTGTCATGGTTCAATTGCTGATGCGGCACCCTTGCCGGTCCTCCATATTCAGCCGTTTTAATCAATATTATCAGCGCTGTTTCCCGACGTACGGTTGCTTTGTTTGACAGCTGTGACGTGAATGCACACAGACTGTTGCCGTGGTGCTGGTGTTGTTTATTGATACCAGTTTCCATGGTTACAGCTCCGGGCTTTGGCGATTGCTTGATGACGCAGTGTGACTGCCGCGGAAAATGTGCTGTAGCGTGCACAGTGAAGTAGGGATATAAGGTAAGCTGTGAGTTGTTCATATTGTGCCTGATGACGATTTTGAAATAATAAAATCGAAACGTTGCATGACGTTCCTGACTTAGTATGATTTACTTACCGTGTGCCGCCTACTCCAATTGGAGTCAGTGTTTCTGGATATATATATATATATATATATATATATATATATATATATATATATGGCTCTCAGTATTCAAGGGCGAGTGGGATGCGGTCATTTGGTCTACAGCATTATGGTCAACAGTCATTAGGTCGACATTGGGTCGACATGGGAAAATGTTGACATGGTTCTAGGTCGACATGGTTCTAGGTTGACTTGGTTCTACGTTGAAAGGTCATTAGTTCGACAGGTCATTAGTTCGACAGGTCATTAGTTCGACAGGTCATTAGTTTGACAATGTCTAGGTCGACAGTCAAAAGGTCAACATGGGGATTTTCACTGTTTTTCACCTGCCGAACTAATGACCTTTCAACCTATAACAATGTCGACCTTTTCCCATGTCGACCTAGACCCATTTCGACCTTTTCCCATGTCGACTATCATGCTGTAGACCAAATGATCGAAACCCGGTTAAGTATGAATACCGGAGTCTGCCTCGGCCACTCCGTGGTCACTGATCATCCTGGGGCTGATCAACATCAGTGTATCTGGTTGCCGTACACTGTCAGTTTAGATGGATCAGTATATGATGTCCCGGCTTGTGTGTTTGGTTACTAAGCCAAAGAAAGAGGTATGTTGGACATTTTATCTAGAGCATATAGGTGCCATCTTTATTAGTCTCAGGACATTATATAAGTGCAAAAAACGCTAACATGATTTATTTTTATATACAATAGTCTTGGCCAAAAGAAGGGTATATTTTCATCAAATTTATTATGATACAGTTGTTTTTATAAAACATAAATTAATTAGATTCTATATTCACTATGTATCACAAGAATACCAGCAATTTTATATACCATCTTAGATTATTTCCCATAAATAATGGGTTGATAGTACTCTATTGAATCGCATTCAAACATTTTTAACATTCAATAAAAGGGAAGGGATGGTAAAGTTATAAAAAATTAGAGATGAGCGGCGGGCACTTTTTCGGGTTTTGGTTTTGGATCTGGATCTCCCTTCGTGTTTTGGATCTGGATTGGTTTTGGCAAAACCACCCTTGCGGGTTTTGGTTTTGGATCTGGATTTTTTTGGAAAAATGCTAAAAATTGCTAAAATAACAGAATTTTGGCCTGTTTTTGCCCCTAAAGTGTTATTAAGCTCAATAACATTAGTTTCCACTCATTTCTAGTCAATTTTCATCACTTCACAGCTCACAAAATTGTTTTCATTTACTGTAGTTGGCCCAATTTCCCCTGTATGAGTTTCCTGTGCAGCCGCCGGTTTGTGCAGAGACTGACTTCTAATCTGCGGCAAGTGTTTATCTGTTCTGATCAGTTTAAAATCGAATACGACTCTGGAAACATTACCAGTTGCCTCCTTATCCATCACCTAATGGGTGGAGGGGAGGGGGGTAATTGGTGGCAGATAACCGAGTTCCTCCACCTCTCTAGGACCCCTGGTTTGGAGATCCCTATCTAGTCTACCCTTATAGACCCCTATCTAGGTTGTGAGGTCTATCAGTCTGCAACATCTGTCACCCAATTTACCGCTAAGGTTGATTCGTTTGATATGACTGGCTAGGCATGTGTTCTCTTACCTCCCTCACCACTTCACGTGTGTCCCTCCCGAAGCCGCAAACTCTGTCTAATTGGATGACCATCCCCAGCTGTTTGGACTTCCTCTCCTCACCATTCATCCATCATATCCCAAAAAAATATTTATTGCTCCAAAGAGCCCAAAAAAGAAGAAAAAATAGCAAGAAAAAGATTTGCTGGGACTCTCCCACCCAGCCATCCATCCGGGACATCCCATCCAAAAAAAGAAGTACGATAGGAATGGATGAGACCATGGATGTCCATGAGGACATATTTTCATCCATATTGGATGATGTGGAGAGAGAAATCACCCATCTCCCCACCATTCATCCATCAAAGAGGTAAAAAATTGGGACACTACAAACAGCCAACAAATGATGCAGAAAGAGGTGCAAGAAAAATATTTGCTGGGGCCCTCCCACCCAGCCATCCATCCGGGACATCCCATCCAAAAAAAGAAGTACAATAGGAATGGATAAGACCATGGATGTCCATGAGGACATATTTTCATCCATAATGGATGATGTGGAGAGAGAAATCACCCATCTCGCCACCATTCATCCATCAAAGATTAAAATATTTATGACGCTACAAAGAGCCAACAAATGACGCAGAAAGAGGTGCAAGTAAAAGAATTGCTGGGGCCCTGCCACCCATCCATCCATCCGGGACATCCAATCCAAAAAAGAAGTACGATAGGAATTGATGAGACCATATATGTCCATGAGGACATATTTTCATCCATAATAGATGATGTGGGGAGAGAAATCACCCATCTCCCCACCATTCATCCATCAAAGATTTAAAAATTTATGACGCTACAAAGATCCAACAAATGACGCAGAAAGAGGTGCAAGTAAAAGAATTGCTGGGGCCCTGCCACCCAGCCATCCATCCAGGACATCCCATCAAAAAAAGAAGTAAGATAGGAATGGATGAGACCATGGATGTCCATGAGGACATATTTTCATCCATAATGGATGATGTGGAGAGAGAAATCACCCATCTCCCCACCATTCATCCATCAAAGATTTAAAATTTGTGACGCTACAAAGAGCCAACAAATGATACAGAAAGAGGTGCTAGTTAAATAATTGCTGGGGCCCTGCCACCCAGTCATCCATCCGGGACATCCCATCCAAAAAAGAAGTACAATAGGAATGGATGAGACCATGGATGTCCATGAGGACATATTTTCATCCATAATAGATGATGTGGAGAGAGAAATCACCCATCTCCCCACCATTCATCCATTAAAGATTTAATAATTTATGACGCTACAAAGAGCCAACAAATGACGCAGAAAGAGGTGCAAGGAAAATAATTGCTGGAGCCCTGCCACCCAGCCATCCATCCGGGACATCCCATCCAAAAAAGAAGTACGATAGGAATGGATGAGACCATGGATGTTTTTGAGGACATATTTTCATCCATAATAGATGATGTGGAGAGAGAAATCACCCATCTACCCACCATTCATCCATCAAAGAGGTAAAAAAGTTAGGATGCTACAACAGCCAACAAAACTACGCAGAAAGAGGTGCAAGATGACATTGTCCTTGGGCCCTCCCACCCACCCTTATGTTGTATACAGGACATGCACAGTTTAACAAACCAATCATTTCTGCGACAGGGACTTCAGAGGCAGGGACTGTCAACTGTGGCTGAAATGATTGGTTTGTTTGGGCCCCCACGAAAAATAAATGGCAATGGGCATTGCACAAACTAGCTTTACAAGATGTCATCCTCAGCATCAGATTTCTCAGCCTCATCCTCTTCTTCACACAAAATTAATTCGTCATCGCTGGAATCAACCAATACAGGAGGACTGTGTGTATTAGGAGGACGTAAGTGCTGGTGAAGGAGGTCCAGTTCGTGGAATTTGAAATTCATTTTTATGAACATCATCTTCTCCCCGTTTTGTGGAAGTAACCTCCTATGCCGATCGCTAACAAGGTTCCCAGCTGCGCTGAAGACTCTCTCAGAATATACACTGGAGGGTGGACAACTTAAGTAAAGCATAGCCAGTTTGTGCAAAGGACGCCACAATGCCTTTTTTTCTTGCCAATAATGGAATGGACAATCTGACATACCTATATCGATGCTATTGGCAAAGTAGTCATCCACCATTCTTTCAATTGTGATAGCATCATAGTCAGTAGCAGTCGACATGTCCATTATGCTAGGAAGCTCCTTCAGTCCGGACCAGATGTCAAATATATTTCCGGACTGAATAGCAGTGGGTCTCTTAGGAAAATCTAGCTTTTTCCTTGCAACCCCAGTGGTAGAAATTGAAGGAGAAGTTGTGTGCCTGCCACTTTCCGCTTCAGCTGACAATTTTTGGAGCAAGAGGTCTTTGCACCTCTGCAGATTTGTTCCCATTGGTAACAAAGACACAATGTAAGACTTAAACCTAGGATCCAGTATTGTCGCCAATATATAATGATCTAATTGTAAGAGATTGACGACCCTTGGAACCTTGCTAAGTGAACTAATAGCGTGATCCACTAGTACTACATATTTAGCAGATTCACTCTGCTTCAACTCCTCCTTCAATTTCGCCAACTGGTTTTGCAAAAGGCCTATCAAGGGAATGACCTGGCTCAAGCTGGCAGTGTCAGAACTAACTTTGCGTGTAGCAGCCTCAAAGGGCTGCAGGATCTTGCACACCACAGAAATTATTCTCCACTGAGCTTGACTCAGGTGCATTCCCGTTCCTCTCCCTATGTCATAGGTCGAGGTGTAGGTTTGGATGGCCTTTTGCTGCTCCTCCATCTGCTGAAGCATATAGAGGGTGGAATTCCACCTCGTGACCACCTCTTGCTTCAGCTGATGGCAGGGCAAATTTAGCTTTTCTTGCAAGTCTTGCAATCTCCTGCACGCACTTGCAGAATGGCGAAAATGTCCACAAATTTTCCGAACAACTGACAACATCTCTTGAACACCCCTGTCCTTTTTCAAGAAATGGTGCACCACCAAATTTACTGTGTGAGCAAAACATGGGACATGTTGGAATTTGCCCACATGTAATGCACTCACAATATTGGTGGCATTGTCGGATACCACAAATCCCGAGGAGAGTCCAAGTGCGGTAAGCCATTGCGCAATGACTTACCGTAGTTTTTCTAGGAGGTTTTCCGCTGTGTGCCTTTTACTGAAACCGGTGATGCACAGTGTAGCCTGCCTCTGAATAACAATGGAAGATGATGTTGCTGTTGCTGCTGTTGGTGCTGCTACTGAAGGCAATACATTCACCCAGTGAGCAGTCACAGACATGTAGTCTTTTGTTTGCCCTGTTCCGCTTGTCCACATATCTGTGGTTAAGTGGACAGTGGGTACAGAGGCATTTTTAAGGACAGTAACAACGCTTTTTTTAATGTCCGTGTACAGTCTGGGTATTGCCTTCCTGTAGAAGTGGAACCTAGATGGAATTTGGTAACGGGGACACAGGATCTCTAGCAACTGGGTAAAACCCACAGAATTAATTGCGGATACTGGACGCATGTCTATTACCAACATAGTTGTTATGGCGTCAGTAATACGCTGTGCAACAGGGTGACTGCTGGCATACTTCATCCCCCTTGCAAAGGATTGACTTACAGTCAGTTGCTTGGCTAAGTGATCAGGACTAGCATTCCTGGTCCCCTTCCTGGAAGCAGCAGCAGCAGCAGAAGCAACAGGTGTAGCTGTTAAGGATGCTTCTGAGGAATCCAGGATAGGAGAGGATTCAGTCAGGATCATGGCATTGGGTGCAGGACTACTTCCCAATCCCATAATCTCTGAGGATGTGGATGATGCAGGTGTTTGAGGAGATTGCAGGCCCTTGGATTTAACAGAGAAAGGGGAGCAGGACGGTGACACTGGGCAGGCTGCTACATGTTTGTTCACAGTTTCTTTTGACAAAAACTTCTGATTGATGCACTGCAAATGACGTAACAGTGAGGAGGTCCCAAGGTGCTGCACGTCCTTACCTCTACTTACAATAGCTTTACAAACGCTACACACGGCTTGACAGTTGTTGTCCGGATTTGGGTAGAAATAATTCCATACATACGAGGTGGATTTTTTGGTATTTTGCCCTGGCATGACAATGGGCTTTTCCATACCCCGGACAACAACTGTCTCCGTTGGTGCCTTAAAACAAACAACATCATCCTCAACATCGTCATCATCCGCATCCCTCTGTGTTCCAGCTTCACCAACAGAATCCGCATCCTCATCCAATTCCTCAGAAGCATCCTCAATAACCAGGTCTGCATCTTGACTGTGGATGCTCTGGCACACACTTGCAGAGGGCACGCAAATGGTGGAATGAACCTCCTCTTCATGAACAGTATTTGAAAGGTCCGGCTCACATATGGCATCCGCGGACACACTTAGACTCTCCTCTGGGATTTGTGACACTTGTGAACTCGCCTTTGTCTTAAAAATGTTCATTCTTTTTTTTTGTAGTAACAGAAGGGCTACCATCATTCTTCTGAGATGCTGTACCATCAGTCAGCAACAAAGGCCAAGGCCGTAGCCTTTCCTTCCCACTGTGTGTGGTGAACGGCATATTGCCAATTTTATTTTTCTCCACACATGACTTAATTTTTTTCTTATGGACCATTGTAACATGAGATTTCTGCTTTGCTTTTACATGGCCTCTAGGCCTTTGACCATCGGCCTTGCCATCATGAATCTGACTGGTGGTAGCAGCTTCAGTACTTCTATCAGGTTGCTGATCTCCCACTATTTCCTCCTCCATCATCCTCCAAAAATTTGTTTTTATTTTAATACTTTTATTTATTTTTCTTATTTTTTACACTGGACACAGCCTGTGACACTGGACACTGCCACTGGTCACTGGACACTGCCCCTGGACACACACTGGACACTGGATATATGCCGTCACACTAGAAACTGGATATAGTCCGTCACACTGGACACTAGATATATATGCCGTCACACTGGACACTGGATATATGTCGTCACACTGGATACTGGAAATATTTCGTCACACTGGACACTGGATATAAGTCGTCACACTGGACACAGGCTATATGTCGTCACACTGGACAATGGATATATGTCACGCTGGACACAGGATATATGCCGTCACACAATGGTTAGATGTCACACTGGACACTGGATATATGTAGTCACACTGGACACAGGATATATGTCGTCACACTGGACACAGGATATATGTCACGCTGGACACTGGATATATGCCGTCACACAATGGTTACAGGTCACACTGGACACTGGATATATGTCGTCACACTGGACACAGGATATATGTCGTCACACTGGACACAGGATATATGTCACACTGGACACTGGATATATGTCGTCACACTGGACAATGGATATATGTCATGCTGGACACAGGATATATGCCTCACACAATGGTTACATGTCACACTGGACACTGGATATATGTAGTCACACTGGACACAGGATATATGTCACACTGTACACTGGATATATGTCGTCACACTGGACACAGGATATATGTCGTCACACTGGAAACAGGATGTCACACTGGACACTGGATATATGTCGTCACACTGGACACAGGCTGTATGTCATCACACTGGACAATGGATATATGTCACGCTGTACACAGGATATATGTCATCACATAATGGTTACATGTCACACTGGGCACAGGATATATGTCGTCACACTGGACAATGGATATATGTCACACTGGTCACAGGATATATGTCGTCACACTGGAAAATGGATATATGTCACGCTGGGCACTTGATATATGCCGTCACCCAATGGTTACATGTCACACTGGACACTGGATATATGTTGTCACACTGGACAATGGATATATGTCACACTGGACACTGGATATATGTCGTCACACTGGACACTGGATACATGTCGTCACACTGGACACTGGATATATGTCGTCACATTGGACACTGGATATATGTCGTCACACTGGACACTGGATATATGTAGTCACACTGGAAAATGGATATATGTCACACTGGACACTGGATATATGTTGTCACACTGGACACTGGATATATGTTGTCACACTGGACACTGGATGTATGTAGTCACACTGGACACTGGATATATGTCGTCACACTGGACACAGGATATATGTCACACTGGACACTGGATATATGTCGTCACACTGGACATATGTAGTCACACTGGACACTAGATATATGTCGTCACACTGGACAATGGATATATGTCACGCTGGACACTGGATATATGTCGTCACACTGGACACAGGATATATGTCATCACACTGGACAATGGATATATCTGTCATACTGGACACTGGACATATGTCGTCACACTGGACACAGGATATATGTCGTCACACTGGACACAGGATATATGTCGTCACACTGGACACAGGATATATGTCGTGACTTGTGACACTGGACAATGGATATAGGTCATCACACTGGACACAGCCCCTTGTATTACTGCAGCCCCTGTACACAGTGTACTACTCAGCAGCACTGCAGCCCCTGCAGCACTGAGTTAGTTAAATCACACAACACAGGGCTCAGGGCTAAATAAATCACAACACAGGGCTTAGGGCTAAATAAATCAAAACAGGGCATGGGCCACAGGACATTCCCTGGACAGTGGACACTGCAGCCCCTGCGTGTGAGCACTGCAGCACCTAGCTATTTAAATCACACTACAGGGCTGACTCTCACTCGATACAAGTCTACAACACAGTGCACGGAGCACAGGGCAGTGAGGGCACAGGGCAGGTCACGGAGCACAGCATGGCACGGAGCACAGCACAGGGCACACGGAGCTTCCCAACCACCCTCTTCCCTCTCCAAGATTGGAGTGAAGATGGCAGGGCGCGTGTGCGTCTTTTATAAGATCCTGCTCCCGCAAGAATCCGACAGCGCGATGATGACGTTTGTCTCGTTTTCGGTCCGGAATTGGGGTGGGAACTCCCGAGCCGCCTCGGATACTGACCCAGATCCCGAGATTCGGATCTGATGGATCTCGGTGATCCGGACCCGGTCATCTCTATAAAAAATATATATAAACCCAAAGATTATAGGAGGGTTCTAACATACGGAAAGACAGATGAGGAGTACGGATGGTGTAATGGTTAGCATTACTGAATCACAGCACTGAGGTCATGGGTTTGATTCCCACCATGACCCTAACTGTGCAGTTTGTACATTATCCCCGTACTTGCATGGGTTTCCTCCGGGTACTCCAGTTTCCTCCCACAATCCAAAAATATACTGGTAGGTTAATTGGCTCACAACAAATTAACCCTGGAATGTTTGTGTGTACATGTGGTAGGGAATATAGCTTGTAAGCTCCACAGGGGCAGGGACTGATTTGAATGTTCAAATATTCTCTGTAAAGTGCTGCTGAATAAGTGTGCACTATATAACTGTTAATAAATAATTGTGTTATTATTATTTCCTTTCATTTGTATTATTATTTTTTTTATTATTATTATCAATGATTTTAAACATCTGTGCACATACATGTACATATAAAGGGAGGGGGGAAGCGATGGACAAATAAATTCTAAATGTCAAATTATGAAAGGGTTCAAAAGTTAGGAAAGAAAGTTAGCGGAAATTTAGAACATATTTGTTATTTAATCTGATCACAAAATCTCCAGGATGTACGGATAGAGTGGCCACATCAAGGCTGAACATCACAGTGCGCAGCAAAGGTGACAACATCCATCTCACAATCCCGAGAGACTAAATGACCGAATTCAGTTCTAAAGTTTCATTTAAACCATCTGGGTTAAAGAGTTAAACTTTAAAGTCCAAAAAGTTTTTGTTGGCATAGCTTATTATACTGTGTCTGTCTCCTCCCATTAAAGTCTTGACGTCTCTCTCTAGGCCCCCAATAGATAGGCTCTTTGGATTGCTCTGATGTTGGAATTTAAAATTATGAGATACACTATGTCCCATAAAACCTTTTAAAATATTGCGACGATGTTCCATAAAACGGGCATGTAATGCTCTTATGGTTCGTCCAATATATGATAGATTGCACTCACATCTTAATAAATAGATAAAATAATCTGAGTTGCAGTTCATGAATGACCCTAGATTGTGTGGTGTTTCAAGTGGAGGAAAAAACATTACACAGTATAGTCCATCTTGGTATATATGAGCACACTAGGTGATTCATCTCACCCTACGTGCGCTCTTCACACCGTCGTCAGGGACCCCCCGTAACGTGTAAAGGCCTTTATTGCTTGAAAGATGATGTGTGGAGGAGAGGCGGGTGGGGAAATACTGAGGGTGCAGGAGGGGCGGGTGTGTTGTTTTGATGTGGATGTGGGGGTGCAGTATTGGGTGGGTGAGGCGGTGGCATGGGTGAGTGTTGGGTGCGAGTGCGCTGTGATCCCCTCTCACACACGCACATATAGTGTATATGAACACCCCCAAACACACATACTGTATACACACATCCCCCACATGCACATATACTGTATATGAGCACCCACACACACAAACACACACACATACTGTATACGAACCCACACACACACACACACACACACACACACACACAGACTGAATATGAACCCCACTACACACACACACACACACACACACACACACATAGGTGTTTGGATGTTGTTGCAGGAGGGGGAGTCACTGTACTAACTTGCGCTTGTCGTATCCGGTCAGCGTGTCTGCTGCTTGTAAGCTGCTTGTAAGCTGCAGAGGAGGCGATGGGTGCAGGGACTTGGTCAAATCTGTCCCACTTGTGTGTATAATGCTTGGAGTGTGTAAGGTAGGAAGGGGGGTGGAGTTTGGAACTCCTCCCAGCGTTATACACACATGAGAGACAGTTCTGGCTAAATATATAGGTAATAGTGTATTACGTCTTCCCACATTTAAAGAATCCTTTGGGCCTTTCAATAAGCCAAGATTTTTGTTTCTAAATTGTTTGAATGGAGTTTTTTTTTCTTTCTTGAGATGACCATGGGCAAATAATGTATTTAGAGTTTTATTATTTACTGTATATTATGTGAGGTCTTTCTGGGATAACATTTGACAGTATTTTGTCCTGTTTCAGAATCTTATACAGTAGTTGTATTATCATTTTGATGTAATTAGCTGTTATACTTGCTGGTGAAAGCTACTGTACAGTCTATCTGTTTCTGTTCTGTTATTTTTATTGTTATTATTGTTTTTTTTATTGTTTTTTATTAGGAATTTATAGGTCTTCTCTGTTCATTTTAAGTACCTCATTGTAGGCCCTTTCTAAAAGATCTTTTGGATATTCTTGTTCATTAAATGATTCCAATAATTCCAGTGCTTGTTCTGAGAAAGCCTCTATATTTGTAAAGTTGTGCCTGAGTCTTATCAACTGTCCCTTTGGTACAGTATGTTTAGTTTCCAAGGTGCATAATGTGGGATCTTGAAATGTATGCATGAATTTGTATGTATGGTTTTGACATATTTGGATGAAATAATTCTGTAAATTATTACTTCAAGGGTCATGTCCAGAAAGTTCACAGTTCTCAAATCATAAGTGTGGGTAAAGGATAAGGGATACAAATTAGAACTTAGTGCATTAACAAACTGTGTGCCAGAAAGTGAATCCCCTTCCCAAATTATAATAAGGTCATCTATATAATGGAGGTAGATGTCCAGGGTCGCGCCCCATCGACCTACACACATGGGTCTCCTACACCTCACCCATGTATAGGTTGGCTTAACTGGGTTCGGACCTGGTCCCCATGACCATCCCCATCACCTGAATATAATATTGGCCGTGAAAAATAAAATAATTATGTGATAAAATGTATGCTATACTCTCTAATATGAATTTACACTGGGTTGCTAGGCAATCTTGTATCTGCTCAGTGAACCATACTTGCCCTTGACTACAGAGAGCCTTTCATATACTGTATAAGGCTTTTATTCCCCACTTCCAGGTCACATGAGTGGGACCTAATTGAGTTCATTTGAACACCAGACTTCTCGGCAGTTGTGTATATTGCATATTTTATACCTATTCATAATATTCTAATTTCAAGTTTACTATTCATTTATTTGACTGCCTATATGACTGCCTATATGAAAAAATAAATGTATTACAAGATGGTTGATTTGATTCATTTTAATGATTTCACAAGTGAAAGCCACTCTCAATCAATTGAGGGGTATATATTGAGCTGCTTTAGACTAAGAGTATACATTTTCTCCTGAGGAAGCCGGAGTGTAGCATCCAGGGAAATGCATTGAGCACCTTATACACATCCAACTGAAATCAACACCCTCCATTGGCTGTCATTTCCTGAGAACCCACCTCTCTAAAAATAACTGGACATTGCATTTGGGACATTTTGCCATTGCCCCTATTAACCAGATAATTAAGTGGAGTTTTTCCCAAGGAGTCCTGAGCTCTTGAAATTATGAAGCACATCAAAGGGATCTGTGGGAGGGACGTTTGTGAATGTGGGACACCAAAATCCTCCACAATCCACAGATGATCATTTAAGGAGGGTAAACAGCCACTTGCCTATTGGACTTTATGTATTTTTATTTAAAAATGTTTTTGTTTTTATTTTGTTTTTAAACCCCCTTTTTTCTGTTGGGGTCTCTTTTCTATTGGATCATGATTATTGGTTTTATTTAACCACTATGCTGTTATTTACTTGTTTGATGTACACAATAGTATTTTTAATTTTATTTGGAAATTTGTATATTTGGTAATAAGAGAAAAAAGGCCCTCCTCAACTGCACTGGGGTTTAAAGAAACTGCTATATGTGGAGAACCTCTATATAAAATAGTGAGTGTGGTATGCCTATCCCTTGCTCCAGAACACTTGTTCTGCATACTGTCACACTTTCCCTTATTCTGATCGGTGCGGCCAGATCCGATTATGCGGCCAGGACCGTGCGTGCGAAACCCCGCCTTCCATACGGATCGCCAACTCCGTCCGTACACGGTAAGAAGCTGGCCGAACGGACCGCACGTGTATTTTTCACGGAATACGCCTCCTCCATCTAAGGGAACCTCCCCCATCATTCGATGGTCGCAGACCATCGAATGCAGGACCGAGTGCTCCACCAGCTCCCGCAACCTCAGACCACACGGACATTTTTCCGTGTAAAAGCAGGGATCTGGGCGGGCAGCTGACATCCGGTGATGTCATATGTCCGCCCCCTACACGTGCGTCACGGCCGCATTACCATACGTACGCCCAGCGTTTGCATGGGAACGCCCATGAATATGCATATGGTAATGAGCCCAAATAGCCCTTCACGCCCCTCTCCACCCCCTGTTCGGAGTGTTCACATATCATGCAGGATTTGGCCGTACGCCCCGCTCGCACATGCGCAGAGATGCCTCTGCACGTGCGCAGACACAAAACATCGGCGGGCCGAACGCACGCGGATATATCCGCACCGACCAGAATAAGGGCCACTAGGAGGGTAAACCTTAAAGAAACTGCTACAAACTTTCTATCACCCATAGTTTGGTGAGTGAGGTACGCCATCAATTCCTCTATTGATAAAAGAAACCACAATAGGTGTTTTTCCACTTTAGAAGTGGTGAGTAAGGTATGCCCTGTCTTCATAGATAAAAAAAACTCATCATAAGGGCTCTTCAACCTTTGGGAAGACTATAAATGAATTTATAACATGCCAATCTAAATATGTTATTTATTTAATGGAGTGTTCATGTAAGCTATTTTATGTTGGAAGAATAAGTCGATCTCTAAAAATACGCCATGCTGAGCATATTTATAATATTCGCAAAGGCTTAGTCACCCATACCTTTTCCAACCATTTTAAAGATTATCACCATTCAAAAGAATGTTTTATAGTAAATTTCTGGGGCATCCAATTAATCTCCCCGAAATGGCGTACAAGGGATATAGATAAGCGCTTAGCACAAAATGAGATGAGGTGGATACACCATTTAAATACCCTTGTTCCCAAGGGTTTAAACAGAGATTTTGAATTGAAACCTTTTTTTTATCCTAATTTTATTTTTCATCTTTTCCATGACCGCCTCTCCATGCTCTTGTAATGTTTTATTGGATGTTTTATTATTATTATTATTATTATTATTATTATTATTATATCGTGTCCACCTACTGGTTTTACATAGATAAAAGCATTGTCTTATTTACTATGGAGCATAGGCATGTGGCTGGAATGCAGGCTTCCGTGCTTTGGAACGCACGCTCTTCCTGCTTCCAGCTAAAAACTTTTGAACATTGGTGGAACGCATCCAAACTATAGGATGAAATGCACGCCCATTTTACTTCCGGCAGTAAGCAGAAGTGACATGTTAATGGGACACACACCGTACGATATTTAAATCGAGTAGTGGTAAGAAGGATCCAGGTGATCCTGTTTTGCCCCGGGCTCAAATCAATATGTTTTTAACCTTCAACCAACTATGAGTGTACATCTGAAATAAATAGTGTTTCTTAAAAAAAACGTTATGCACTATTTATGCATTTTTATCTTTTACATGTTTGGAGGATCCAACCATCTTCAATTACTCCCAGTGGGATCCTGATTGATTATTTGGTGACTATAAGGAGGGCCTTTTGTGTGCTTTGTGACAATCTTATTCCATTTATCTTAGACTATAAGTGGGATACACCCTGAAGGTATACTAAAGGAAATATTTATAATACCAAATATATAATTCAATACTGCACATTGGAGTTTTCTTGTCATCTTCCCTGTCTTCCTCTATATACCATACCCTGAGTTATTAATGAGGAATATAGGAAGACAGCAGAAACCTTGGCAAGAAACCTTGATAGGAGTTCACACCACCAACCCTATGTGAGTTACAGTACGCCGACTGTTCAGCCACTTTATCTTGATAAGATATAACACCTTGAGTCTTGAAATAAACCGTGATATGCTTTGCTACATATGGCTTCTGTGAGTTTTGGGTACTCTCCTGAGCAACCTTAGTCACTTTATTTTAAAGATACCTTGATGTATGTCTCACTGCAGCTTAAATGGGGAGTGATATATGCTGTATCAGAATAAATACCCACTTTATTTTGATTTAAATTGAGGTAAACAAATCTACACATTATTGTTTTAATTTGTTTTTATTTCATTCACTTTGGAGCGCATTATAAATTTCATGGCATCCTGAACCTGAAGAACATCACATTGTCTAGATGCAAAAGAAACCACTACAGGGTTGAAAACACTCCACTTCTGAGTGAGTCGGGTACTCCCATCACCTTTATGGCACCTTGATTTTATCCTTATTACTTATTCACCTAACCACATGTTTATCTTATGTTCCACTTTATGACCGTTATTGAAAATACAACCATTGGGAGTCATCACAGCAAGGAGCAACTCTTTATTGAGAAAAAGGACACTTTACATACAAGAATTATATAAGGACTTCTTCATTCATTAGTCTTTCTCTTTTGTTATTAGTTTAATTATTATGCCATGTGCCTCCTGAAGAGTCTCTTCCAAACCCCTCTGTTTTAGATCATCTTCCACAATCATCTTCAGACCCCATCAGCCAGCATACCAATATGGAATGGTAATATACAAAAATTCAAACTTTATACTTTCAAAAAGTATGACCTCATCTTGAATTATATGTATACAGCAAATACGGCTCAAGTTTTAGTTTTATGATATTATTTGTAATACAGTATATATAAAAAATATTTTTATTGTGTTTACCACATATACATTTTTTGTAATTAAATTGACTTTTAATTTGAACTGTCTTGTGTTATTTCAGCCAGCGCTGGCACATCTTCCTTTTTTCTATACAACATTTAGGGGAGTGACTACCCTGTGCTAGCTGCTGTTAATTGCACAACACACAACTACCTTTTCTCTTTTCTATTTGGAATAAGTCAGTCTGTTGCTGCAATTATGAGCTGTTTTTCTGAATTATATTGAGCGTAATGACAGGGGCAGACATATGTCAATGTGAACAGATTTAAATGAGAATACACCAGTTGTAGACAGTAATGATTGGTGTAAGTTTTTTTTTATAGATTGGAAGATCTGATAAATGAAGAGTCAAGGAAGTTGTGAGACACCACTAGTTTCAGGATGAATGGGACCAACTCCTTGACTCTTGTTCTATCTATGAAATTATTTGTTAAGTATAGAATGACGTGGAGAGAAAGTGGGCGACCCGCACCATCTGTGGTAGATTTTATTTGTTTACAATTATGAATGGAAATGGTCCCACCAATGGGGATTTATTATATATAAATCTGCCCCAATTGGTTGAGGGTGCCGTCAACTGATTTAGTATATATAGAATACAAATAGAAGAAAAGCAAATCAGTTTCATAGTGTCAACTCCTCATTCATAGTGTCAACAGAGTGACTAAAAATTGTGCTGTACTTTTAATAAGTGTAAATTCTTTTTATATTTTATTTTTATTTTTATCCATATCACTTACAGGCCATCATTTGTTGCAGCAATAATCTGTAATTTTTATTAATTATGCTTGACCCGATGATCTGTTTCCCTGTAACAGGGATTACAGGGGCGAAAATATTAAAAAAAGAAAGGTTGTGAAGTATAGGGAAAAAGAAGTTATGAAAGATTAAAATAACTCTCTGCTAACAGTGGTTGATTAATTGAATTGATAAATCCTGCTTATGGTGCAGGTCGGTATAGTATATATTATTTCAGTACAAATGTATATAATAAATGGTTCTAATCCCAATCTTGAGTCAAATGTCTACTTGTATTGTGTGTTTTAATGGTTTATTTAGCAATCTCCTCTCCTATGCGGAGTTTCTGTTTGGTGGTATTCACACTTAGAATGTCATGTTTGCAACAATTCAGTATATGTTGCTACTTGCATGATACATTGTAATGATACCACATAAGTGTCATGTAGTTGTTTTACTGTCTGTAGTATGCGTCCACACACACTGTGAGCAGATCCTAGCCTCTGTATCAATTATGATCAGAAAGTAAGCTAGTCACCTAGTGTTACAGTTGTATTTAAACACAATGCCTATAGATTGTATAGATGATAGAAAGGTAGTAACCTGCCGTGTGGCCCAGTAAGCTGCCTATAGGTACAATATATAGGGTGTTAGTTCACATGTGCAGTAGTGCAGGTTGGCACGATAATGTCACTGTGTGTATGCAAGGCAGTATACGTAGTAGTTTCTCAGACACACTGTGTACATATCTTTAATTTCTGGATGATCACTTTTTGTGACGCTTGTTGTCACAGACCATGATTATACTTAGGTGCAAGTCTAAATCAAGTTGTGCTCCCAGTCTTATAATAGCTGGCGTTATTTATATTCCACTTTCCACGCTTACTAGCGCTAGCAATCTGTGGTGTACACCAGTGTATTTATGATATAACTGTGCTTAATCTATTTTAATAGCGCTATTGGTGCTGGGATATTATGCACAAAACTAGTGCTATGATCTTGTCTGCCAAATACCAGCAGTTTTACAAGATCCTGCTAGCCACATACAGGCGCCGGAGCGTGTAGAAGACAAATCATGGCTAGTTACACACGCTGTTGGGGATCTGATCCCTGTGCTGTGCTTGCGTGTTAGTGATACACACGCGCCGGAGCGTGTAGTGGATGGATCGCGGCCAGTGACACCCGTTATTGGGATCTATTCCCTGCACTGTGCCAAAAAGTTTGACCAAAAGAGGAGAAGATGATCTTCCAATACTTTTGGATAGTACCAATGATATCCTTTTATCCAATTTAGAGGAACTCTGTGAACAAAATCACATAGAGGATAGGGCTCCACTAGAACCAGTATACGATCTAAAAATAACAAGATATTCCTTTTACAATAAATATGATTTTTTTTTCCATTAAAAGTTCAAATATTGAAGCCTTTTACAAAATTATATTGGAGGATTTTAAAACTATGTTTAAAACAATCTCACACATTCCCTTGGTCCAATCTAACAAAAAAAACAGAAATCAGCCCATAAAGAGCTTCATCAAGATGATCAGGTAATCATCAAAGAAGTGGACAAGGGTGGTGTGGTGATCCTGATGGACCATTGGACTACCTCACTGAAGCATTTAGACAACTACATGATCCCAAATTTTATTGTGCTTTGGGAGAAGATCCCACAAGATTATTTCTCTTGGACCTAAAGATACTTTATGAGTCAGCATATGAATTGGGGGTCACGTCCAGAGATGAACATAGCAGATTTCTGCTCCCCTCACATCCCGTCACACCCACCTTTAATTTTCTTTCCAAAATCCACAAATCCCTAACTTCACCACCTGGGCATCCTATGCGATGCAATGCAATGCGATGTCCATGTTAACTGCACAGCAGTGCTTATACAATGAAATATCGCATAGGATCGCAAGGCACCAAATGCGATGCGTTGCAATATTTCATTGTACAAGCACCCATGCCATGAGATGTGATGGGTGCTTACAATGAGATGTGATGGGTACTTACAATGAGATGTGATGCTATGTGATGTGTGCATAGTATGTGATGGGTGCTTACAATTGTAAGCACCTGCACCTACGCCATTGTTTAGTGTCAACCCCAGTATCCACGCCACCCCGAAGCATGGCAAGCGGCAGCAGAATGCGTCCTCCGACCTTTTCATACCCCCACTATCCACATTGGCGTGGAGTTGATTTTAGATAGTGTGGCGAGCGCAGCAAGCCACCGAACCCGAAGCGTGGCGAGTGGACGCGGAATACTTGTAAAGTAATCTGTGGCCCCTCACGGGGCTCGCTGCGCTTACCACGCTTCGGGCTCGGTGGCTCGCTGCGCTCACCACACTATCTATAATCAAGTCCATGCCGACGTGGATAGTGGGGGTATGAAAAGGTTGGAGGACGCATTCCGCCGCCGCTCGCCACGCTTCGGGGTGGCGTGGATACTGGGGTTGACGCTAAATTGTAAGCACCCATCGCCAGTGGCGTAAGTTCGTACCAGTTGCCCGGAGGCAAGATAAATATTGGTGCCCCCGCCCCACACACACACACACCAACTTATATAAAAAATATGTCATGTATATTATGTTTAAAACAAAGAGGGAGTGACATATATGGACCTGCTAATAGGGGGAGTCAGCCACATAACTGTTCGACGGCTTTCAAATAAGTGATTCAAACTTGCAGGGTAGGAGAGGTGCCCCCTTGGGTGCAGGAGCCCGGCGGCAGAAGACTCCATTGCCTCCCAGAGTTCTGCCTCTGCCCATCGCATCACATACTATGCACACATCACATCACATAGCATCACATCTCATTGTAAGCACCCATCACATCTCATTGTAAGCACCCATCACATCTCATGGCATGGGTGCTTGTACAATGAAATATTGCATCACATCGCACGGTAAAAACATACCATGTGATGCAATGAGATGTTTGTGTACGTAAGAAATCTGGGCGTCCTGCTAGGAAACAAGTACCTCCTATTGCTTCTGGTGTCAATTCCCTCACAGCCAACTTAAAAAATGTTTAAGCTCTTTTTTGATAATCGGAGAACTCCGTGGACATTTCATATTATCAAAGAAGAGCTTAAGCATTTTTCATTATTCATTTATTATGTTTTAACATAATAGCGGTGCCAGGTTACATGCTAAGAGACTGGCAGAGAGAGGGTGGCAATGGGATTAAAAATAGGCCCTGTCATTTAAAATATGCAGACCCACCATGGAGACAAAAGTGAAGGAAGTAGTTGTGCGCACACCGAAGGCGCGCTCCGTAAAAGGGGGTGTGGCCCCTCAAAAGGGGGCATGTCCTTGAGTGTAGTGGACTACACCATATACAACTTCTACACATTATGCAACAAAATACTAGACCCCCATTATACTTGCCCATTACACATGATGCCAAATGGAATGAGCCAAAATTCACATAGTACTACATGGATTGTGTCAAAATTCACATAATGCCACACGGATTGAGCCAAAATTCACATAATGCCACACGGATTGAGCCAAAATTCACATAATGCCACACGGATTGAGCCAAAATTCACATAATGCCACACGGATTGAGCCAAAATTCACATAATAACACACGGATTGAGCCAGAATTCACATAATGCCACATAGATTAAGACAAAATTCACAATACGCTTCATAAACAGGGAGATTGTCTGCCAAAGGCATGCATTTAACATTTACACCATAATGGGGCAGATTTATTAAGCTTTAACAAGAGATAAATGCAAGGGTGATAAAGAGAGATAAACGTCCATCCAATCACATGCTAACTGCCATATTACAGCCTATGTTTGAAAAAAGTCAGTAAGGAGCTGATTGGCTGGACATTTATCTCTCTTTATCACCCTTGCATTTATCTCTTGTTAAGGTTTAATACATCTGCCCCACATGTTAAGTTACACGCCATTATGTCCATTATGTATTATGCCAAACACCATATTGCCTATTAAAAATTATGCTACATAAGTGCTGCTTATCTTTATGCTCATTGCCAAGGGTTCCATGCTCATTGCCAGAGGTTCCATGCTCGTTGCCATGTGGGATTACATGCTCATTGCCAAGGGGGAATACATGCTTTCGGTAAATTGTGGACAGCCGCCGCCAGGCAGAAGTGATAGCCACTGACAGTGGCAGAGCCTGGCTGTATTCAGAGCAGGTCCCGGCTATTTGAAATAATACCCCTCTCACACCAGAAGATGCATTTCCAGGTTGGCCCCTTTTATACCAGCCTGGTCCCTGCATTTTTTGATGTGAGGGGGAGAGAAAACCACCCCTCCCCCCTTTAACGAGTTTAACCAGTTATCTCATTTAACCGGCTATATCAGGCATGTCCAACGTTGGCCCTCCAGATGTTGTGAAACTACACATCCCAGCATGTTTTTCCACAGTTTTGCTATTAGAGAATGCTAAAAATATTGCAAAGCATGCTGGGATGTGTAGTTTAACAACATCTGGAGTGCCAACGTTGGACATGCCTGGGCTATATCTTCAGAACCAAATGACCCATTTACATGAGACAAATATCATATTGAAGAACGTTTGAGTGGGCTTTGAATCTGGAACGTTTGGTTCCAGAGTAATTTGCATTCAAAGAACATGAAATTACATTTCAAAAATAAAAAAATCGGTTTACCCACAATATCTCTGGAACCGATTGACTGATATGGACCAGCCTGGTATCATATTGAAGACCCAGCGATTTGGAATTTAATTAGATCAACTACAAGCTTCTGTAATGCCAGGGGGGGGACTTAGCATTCTGTAATGCTTAGGGCAACAAAGTGGTTCTGGGTAGCTCTTACTTATGGAATATTACATTGAAATAAACCCCCTACTGTAGTTTCTCTACCTTGGTTTATTGACCATTTACAACCTTAATTGAACCACTAAATATCAGAATAATTCCAAAAGCCCTCTGTGTTTTATAATATGTAAAATTAATCAAAAATGGACTGAAAACAGAGTAGCACCAGTTATTCACCTGTTAAATCTAAATTATGTTTTCTGCAATGTCAGTATGTAATTATCTAGTTATTTTCCATAGCAAATATATTCCATAATGTCACATGACAGTGAATTCTTAGTGGATCAAAACCATGAGAAATAGTTATACTTTTATGGTATTTGAATAGCATAAAACTAAGTAATGTGAGTCTTAATAAAATGGAAACCACTTCCACAAAATATAATATGTGAATAAAATTCCTCTGTAAGGTATTTTATACAGTGTGCATCATTGCTGAATTTATAGATTGTAAAAATGAACAGAATTTTACTCCATTATAGTTTTCAATTCCTGTAGAGACAACAGCTTTATGCTGGGAAATATTCTCTGTTGAAATTGTAGTATTAAATGAATTCCCGAGCAGTGTTGCTTACACAAATCTTAAGGTATGTACACACTGTACAATTTTGGGTCATGGACGATTTTAACTACACAAATTTGACTATCTTCACTTACAATTTTGAATGTGTGCTATTTGGCCTATGGCCAAATACACTGTAAACATAGACATAGTCAAAATTCTTTTGCCTGCATAGTCTATATGGGAATAGACACTGAGGCTGGGTGATTTTGGCTAAACGATTTGGCTTAGTTAAAATCAAGATGTTTAGTTAAACTGTTGGAGATAGACAGCTGCCAACCTGTGTATACAGCCAAATACACTGTGTGCCACAGCTAGCCAAAATGGACATGCCTGCACAGTCTATTTGGCCAGGCAATAGCGATAGAGTAGAGCCACTCATCGCTATTGCTGCAGTGTACACATGGGTAATTCTGGCTAACCTTATTGATGATTTTGTTTATCTAGTCAAAATCAGATGGCCAAATTGCCTCATGTTTACACCCCTTATCTTGCCTTGTGATACCGACCTCATGGGGCTGCACATGAGTATCACATACAGGGTTAACACTGTGCAATTTTGTCTAACTTACTATACGATTTTGACTATCTAGTCAAAATTAAAAGCCAAAAACCCACCATTTGAAAACAGCTTTACATTTCGAAACATGGCTAAACACACAAAGAGATTATGGGAATTACATGTATGAGAGGAATACTCTACCAATTAAGAGAATAGGAACAGATTTGTACCTTTATATCATGAAAGGATTCCACTTAATTTTAGACAGGAGGATACGGTCCCCCAGTTTAAAGTAATTTTTTGAATTGTAGGAGATAAAAGGGAGATAAAAAGAAGGACGCTAGGAAAAAGAAAAAGGTCCAAAAAGATTATAAAACAAATTTTGAAAAAGGATATCATGAATAAAACTGGAGAAGGAGTAAATATCTTTAATTTGCGTGATAACATACTGTACTTTAAGAGGAAGAAAGGACTTTGGGAAAATAATTAAAAATTTTGTCCAGCTACCAAACTCAATTGGTTTGAGATTTTATTGATGTTCAAAAATATCTCAGAATTTTTTTTAAACCTTTTGCAGTCCAAATTTCTTTTTGCAATTCAAACAATCTGGTTTAAATATTTAAATTAAGTGTCTTTTTTTATTATTCAAAAATGATCTATACTGAATGTTGAATGATATAATGATATATGTTGTTATATAATGATGAAATATAATGATATATAATTATGTTAATGTTCTTATTTTAAAGTGGCTTACCATTGGATCCGCTACTATTGTTAGGGCTGTTGAGCATGACTAGAAGTTGGACATGAAAGGCTTAAAGGATAGGAAAAAGAATCCAATGCTGGTCTATCTCCTGCAGCATTGCTGGCTCATCCCACACTGACAGCGGGTGAGCCGGCTTTCTCCTGCGCTAATCACAGCCTCTCGCTACAGAGTGATACAGTCAATGGCCGATGCGTCTCCATGGAGATGCATAGCTCAGCCCTGATTGGTGATCTCCATGGAGACGCATAAGCCAACCATGCTATCAGCCTCTGTAGCACTGGGACAGCACTACAGTGGCTGTGATCAGCACAGGAGAAAGCCTGCTCCCCTGCTGTCAGTGCAGGGTGAGCCGGCTATGATGCAAGAGACAGACCAGCGCTGGATCCTGGATTGGTAAGTTTATTGGTGTAAAAGTGTGTGTGTGTGTAAAATAAAGTTATACTTCTCTGTGTGTGTGTGTTTTCTTTTAAATTTTTTTTTACAGGTGGGCACATTAATGCCCCGCATGCTGGGGCTTGTGGTTCTCCAAGTCCCAGCATGCGGGTGAGGTCTGCTGGTACTTGTAGCTCTCCTGGATAAAGCAATGTTACGTATGTCAGATTTAACCCTATGAGGCCGGCGTCCACTGGCCACGGATGCCGGTGACAGCCCCGGGTTTCAGTCCTAGACAGGTGAATCCTGTGGGGGGATCCATTTTATTGGGAGTACCCACTCCTCCAGGTGCCCCGTCCAAGGCTGACCAGCCACGGTGTTCATGTTTCGGTCGGGGGACCTTATATAAAAAGTGTCCCCAAGCTGTGGCATGACACCGCAGGCTGTTGGAGCCTGGTGCTGGTTTAAAAATATGGTGGACCACCAGATTTTTGTCCCCCGTATTTTTGGAACCAGGACCGGTCCAAGAGTCCGGGCCTGGTTTCAGAAATACGGAGGAACCCTACGTTTTTTGTCAACTGAAATTATGGATCCAGATCTGGCTCAATGAACCCGGGGCTGCTTATGCTCAGGAGGGGGGACCCCACGCCATTTAAAAAAAAAAAAAAACGACACATTTTTTTACACAGGACCATACACAGATCTCAATGATCTGTGCATGGTTCTGTAAAATTCACCTGTCAGAACCTGGTCTATTTTTTGGCGATTTTTGATAACGTTTACCAAAAATCGCACCCTATTACATTTGCGAATTGTATACTTTATAATGGGAAAACATCTGGATGCGAATTGAAGTGTGACTAAAAATTGGCATTTCAAAATGTGCGAATTTGCGGCAAAAAGTGCGACTCGCACCCTATTACATTTGTTATTTTTGGAAAACGTACGATTTTTACCAAAAATCGCAAATTTCTTAAAAAAACACACCCTATTACATTTCGCCCTCAGTGCTTTAGTATTAGAAGATCTTATGAAATTCAATGAAAACAAAATCATATACAACTTATTTGAAAACTAGAGAAAATGATCATGGATGACAAGGAGTTAAATAAATCAGGCAGGTAAAGAAAAACATAACAAGATTATGAGACCTAAATTCTGAGACAATTAGATAAATCGTATAAAAAGAAAACGATCCCAGAAAATGATTATAACTTCTTTAGAAATAGAAAATCCAACTATTTATGTCCTCTGGTACAACCCCCCACACCCGGTAGACCAATTTTCTCAGATGTTAATTCTTTGACATCAAATCTTTAATCTTTTCTTCAGCCATTGGTGTTTGAAAATCAATCACACCTTAAAGGTACCAATGGGATAAAGTAGTGTGAGCTCAATATGTATTGTTTTTTATCATTGTCAAATTATAGAAGCCAGAAAAAAGCTCTTCACACTTCTCTTCTTAATAAATACAAACAGGATTTTATCATTGAGGGGATTAGTTTTATTGTGCAAAATACTCTTTTTATTTTTAAAAATGATTTTTATCAACAGAAGTGGGTACAGCCATGGGTACAAGATTTGCCCCCAGTTATGCCAACCTTCTTCTTGGTGTATTGGTGTGAGCCAACAACCTACTTGGATTTAACCTAGTGCCCTGGCAGAGATATATTGATGATACTTTTTTATTTGGAATGGGCCTTTAGATTAAATGGATGCTTTCTGCATGTTTTTAAACACCAGCAATAATAATGGCCTTCAATATCAGCTCCTCCAGCGCTTTTAGACCTAACCATTTATATTGAGAATCAACTTATTAAAACCAAAAACTTTGTTTAAGAGACTGATTCCAGGACACAGAAATAGAGACAGTTGTCAGCAAGAACAATGATTTGATACTGTCCCTTAGGGATAAATCCGAAGACTTAAGTGAAATTGTATTGATCATAGCATCTCTTTTACCAAAGCTGAGGAAATCAAACAATGTTTTCATAAAAGTGGTTATGATAATTAAAAAAAAAAAATGTGATTCTATACAACAAACAATGTATTTATTTATTAAGTTTCTTATATAGCACATACATATTCTGCAGCGCTTTACAGAGTATAGCTGAACACTCACATCAGTCCCTGCCCCAGTGGAGCTTACAATCTATATTCCCTACCACATATACACGCACATAGACATTCTAGGGTTAATTTTGTTGGGAGCCAATTAGCCTACCAGTATGTTTTGGATTGTTGGAGGAAACCGGAGTACCCAGAGGATACCCATGCAAGTACGGGGAGAATATACAAACTCCGCACAGTTAGATACATGGTGGGAATCGAACCCATGACCTCAGCACTGTGAGGCAGTAATGCTAACCATTACACCATCCGTACTGCATAGAAGGGGGTTTGTTTGCAAGAGGCAAACGGTAAGACAAATGTGCCTTTTTGGGCGCACTCTTTATTTTATTAATTATATGATTTGATTATTCACTTAAAACATAACTTTTAATGGATTTCTTCATGTGAAAAATAGGGAGCATTCATTAGTATTTCATCAATTATTGATCAGTCATTTTACTCATTATGATTAGACTGTCAATCAAAAACACAAAACGAAGACATACATACATAGACATACACTGTTTAAAAATTGTCCTGATAAGTGACAATCCTGTTTGTGACTTTTAACACTTTTGTTAATGAAGACTGAATGATTAATAACTTGTATGTCATATTTCAATTGCCTTAGCAAATAATATTGTTGGACTTTTGCCAGCTTAGCCCAGGTGATCCCACACACTTGTATAATATTATCTAGTTTTAGTAGTTGTCATCAGTGCTCTGTATTGGGGATGGTGTTTAATATCCAGACTCGGTAGATACTAGTAGTCAATAATGTCCCACGTGAGAAAGTGCTCCTACAGCCGGTGGCTCCTGTGCATCTGCTGTTTGATCACCATGCCTGTGTTACTCTACCAGTTATTCACCAGAAGTCTTCTCTCTGGTTAGTAAGCTGGCCCCCTTATTGGCACTGTTGGAATCTGGCCGGGGTTTAGGGTGTATAGGTAAGCATTCGGAAATAGTGTCAAATGAGAGTACCAGGTTGGTTGTATATCGGAGCTAAGTACCAGTCACTTCTGCTTTCCGATCCAGTTTAGTAGGTCACCCTGATGCTTTTCAGTATTGCAGGGAGACACTACAGACTAGATGGATGAGAGAGTGTTGAAAGGAGTGGGTCACAGTGGCAGAGTGTCAGGTCGCCTGATAATTGGACTTCTGCTTTCAGAGATCTGCTTTAAGTATCGAATCAATGACCTATTATCTAGGTTTGATACTGACAATGAATAAGCGGTCAGATCCAGATAGAAAAGAAACCAGTGAGGAGCTACTAGTATTGGGGTATTGTGTGAAAGAGTGTCCAAATTGTGTCTCGTTATTGGTATACAGGTTAGAAAAAATTCCTATCCCTGAATCTTATACTAGACTGGTGACACTTCACACATTGGGACCGTTGTCACACAAGCACTTCCCAATTGTATAAATCTTTACTGGACAACCTGTATGTTTTTTTTCCACAAGGGTTAGATTGCACTTTGTTGTTATCAGATGTTGAGTTCAAGTGATTTTGTTCCTAGACGATATCTCTTATCTCATAAATCACCCAGAGTGTACCCAAAATCTCATGAGTTAAACCGAGTACATCCTGCATCTGTTATTTATCATCAAGTGGCAAATATCCTAACCAATCCGTATAGGATTTCCATAATCTGCTACTGGTAGCTTATTGTAAACAAAAATACCTCTGGCGTATGCACAACTTTCACACGTTGGTATCCCAATGTTAATCTGTGGGATCTATCTCCCTGTTGTCTGCACACAGCTGGTGATCAGGCGTAGCCCTTTAGTGCACACTTCAAGTAGGTACAATTAATCACAGTAACCCTTCATACAGTGCTCAAGTTGCTACTAATTATCAAAATCAACACTAGGCATTGGTAGATTGTGTCGATATTTTATAGTTGTATTTTATTCCGCTTGGGAATACACGGACACAGTTTGCCAAAGAGTGCCTTCACCCGAATGGTTCTGTACCCAAAAAATCATCTCACCATTACTCACATCAGAAGGTGATATTAACTCATTATTGCTTGCTGTAAAACTGAAGTAAATTACAATGTAGTAGGGATGCCAATCCCGGGGCATTTTTTCAATCCCGGGATCCAGGATTGAAAAATGCTCGATCCTGGGATTCCCGGGATCCCGGGATTGGCATCCTTAGTTAGCTGGCGTGTGCCCGATATCCACCCCCACACCGGCTGACCCGCAGATTTACTTACATTGGCAGGCGGGCGGCCGGGAGTGGAGTGGGTTCTGAGGTGCACGGTGCCGTCGGGCTCGTGCACCTCCTCATCAGCACTGCAGCGGGAGGAAGGCGCAGGTTAAGACGCGGTCGGCCGGCGTCGGTGAAGGAGCGGGCTGGCCGGCGCAGGAGAAGAGGTGGGGGGCGGGCGGCCAGGAGGAGTGACACTGACAGCAGTGTGGTCGGTGTGCGTGGCCTGCACAGCGTGACCATCACGCTGCGCAGGCTGCACGCTGGGGTCTGGAAAAGCCGGGCAGCGTCTGAGCGAGTGCTCAGACGCTGCCCGGTATTAGACTGCGCATGCGCAGTCTAATACCGAAATCCCGGGATTGGATACTCCAATCCCGGGATTGAAATCCCGGACTTTTTAGGGCCAAATCCCGGGATCCCGCCGATCCCGGGATTGGCCACCCTACAATGTAGGACCTGGCAGAGCAGACCGCTGAAATGGCCTTAACTAGTACACACTTAAAGTGGATACCATTAATCACAGTGACTAACTCATACAGTGCTCAAATTGCTACTGTTAGTCCAATTTAACACTAGATAATGGTAGATTGTGTCCATATTTAAAGTTGCAACATGTTCCACTTAGGAATACATGGACACAGTTT
This sequence comes from Crinia signifera, assembly GCF_055691185.1. Taxonomy (NCBI): domain Eukaryota; kingdom Metazoa; phylum Chordata; class Amphibia; order Anura; family Myobatrachidae; genus Crinia; species Crinia signifera. Next base: position 93,585,413 of record NC_139223.1, on the reverse strand, counting down.
GCCATTGAGTATTTTTACCTGAATGGTTCTATTACCAGAAATACAGTTTGCCATTGAGTATTTTTACCTGAATGGTTCTATTACCAGAAATTCATCACACCGTCACTCACAATAGAAGATGTTTAAGTGAAGAATGGTCTAATTGATGATTAAAAGATCTACACCTTCCATGTACTGTACCATCCGTACTGCCCCAATAGAACTTAATAGGAAACAACCAAAGACCAAAAAAGGAAAAGAACACAAAAGAATGGGATAAATGTAGGTGGTCTTTTATAACACACTTTTGCTCACAACATCAAAGGGTTTAGAACTTTTTAAAAAGGACCCAATAATAGGTGGTGACCTTCTGGATAGACAGATATTTCTTTTTTGGAGGGCATTGAATTACAACAATCTGTCAGGCAACCTATTTACTTTTAAATCAGTTACTAGGACATGAGGGCATGCACTTAGACTGGAGGAGAGAAAGTTTAGAACACTAAGAAGGAAGGGCTTCTAAGGTGGTTTCGGCAGATACAATAAGGTTATTTAATTGAAGGCTAGACAATCATTTATTAGATAAAAACATCTAGGGATATAGCCAGTTGTCAAAGTTTGGATTTGATGGACGTAAGTTTTTTTTTTCAACCTAAACTACTATGTAGAGGGAGTAGTATATCCATAAGATTAGTAAAAGAGGAAATTAAAATGATTTTTTAATCTCAAAACAGTGATTCCTATATGGCTCAATGAAGACTTTGAGCTCAAATGGTTTATGTAAATTTTCCTTTCTCTTATAAAAGTTTCTTTCTCTGCTGCTAGATACAATTTTGTGTAAACTACTCGATTCCTACTTGATTACTATGATCCATTGAAGAAGGACTACTAACAGTACCTAGAATCTCCCTGAATTCATCTGGGGGTCGAGCTTTCAACTTTGTTACTCCAACTCTATGGAACTCTCTTCCTCGCACAGTGCGAGATGCCCCCACTGTAGAAACCTTTAAAAATAGACTAAAATCCTACCTATTTACTCAAGCATTTTACTGATATCTACTGTTAAGCTTGTTTTGTATTTTGAGCTGTAAAGACAATGGTACAGCACTTTGAGTCCTATTGAGAGAAAAGTGCTATATAAATATCATTATTATTATTATTATTATTATTATTATTATTATTATTAATAAACATGTTTCTGGCTGCTATATTAGTTTTTTGCCTGCTGTTATATGAGATTGTAATATTTTGTACTGCCATTTGATATCTAATGGTTTTAATTCTGTTGCATTTTGTTTTAGAAACTCAAACAAAATGGTGATAAGACAGAAGTTATATGACAAAATGGACCATGGAGTTTGGGGCATTTTTGTCTATATGGGCCTTCTTGCTGTTGCTCAGCATGTGCTTCCTCATGAGCATAGTGGAAACAATTACACTTTCATTGCAGAAAAATTGATGATTTTTCTGGAACCCCATGACCAGAAGTGACGGGACAGTGGTCAGTGGAACTCCAGAGGTGTACGGCACTTCTTCTGGATGAAATATAACTGGGAGTGGTTCTTTATTAGGGAATGAGGAGGAGGACTTTTTTAGTAAAACACTAATGTTTTTAGTGATTAGGATTAGTGGGTGTGCACCGGGCACTTTTCGTGTTTTGCAAAACACATTTTGGGTCTGTATCTCAGGCAGTGTTTTGGATCTGTATGTTCCAAAGCACCACCATTTTCGTATTTTGTGTTTCGTGTTTTCTATCTGTATTTTTTTGCCAAAAAACATAACAAATTACAAAAATCCCAGAATTTTTTTTTTTTTGCTCCTACTGTATTATACCCTTAAATATAATTTATTTCCACTAATTTTCAGTCTATTCTGGACACCTCACAATATTGTTTTTATGGCAAAAGGTTGCACCATGGTAGCTTAATAACTATGCTAAGCAACACAAGTGTGTGGCAAAAACACGTGGCACATCTAGGAGTGGCAATGTAGCAGCAGACAGGATGACAGTTTGAAAAACTAGTCACCAAAAAGCATCAGTTTAACACCCAGTAAGCACCCCATTAGCTTGATTGTACAATAAGTGTAGCAAAGGAGCAGTGGGTGTTTTGTGCAGCACTGCGATCTGCTACGAGGTTCCAACAGAACTTGAGTGACTGTTTTTATCAGTTTAACACCCCCCTGTCTTGCTTGATCATACAATATGTGTAGCCAAGGAGCAGTGGGTGATTTGTGCAGCACTGAGTTCTGCTACAAGGTTCCAACAGAATGTGAGTGACTGTTTTTATCAGTTTAACACCCAACTAGGCCCCAAAAAGCACATAATGGCAAGTGCAAGATTGAATTGTGCCTGGGCCCACCCACATACAAGAAGCAATGACCAAAATAGCACATCATATATATCTACTTGGATACTGTCACCAAAGTAATCCTCCACCATTTTTTCAATGGTGATAGCATCCAATGCAGCGACAGTAGACACGTCAGCCTTTGGCAGGTCCCTTAGTCCGGACCAGATGTCCAAACTCGCTCCTGCCTGCCCTGCATCCTTGCCATCGGGTTGCATGGGAAATTGCACCTGTTTCCTCGCAGTCTCAGGTGTGGGAGAAAATGATAATCTCCTGACCAGCAGGTCTTTGTACCTTTGTAGACTTGTGTCTGCCAGAAACAGAGACACAACATACACTGTAAACCGGGGATCGAGCACGGTGCCCAAAATGTATTCCTCTGACTTTAACAGACTGACCACCCTCGTATCCTGACAAAGCATATAGAGGGCTTCATCCACAAGAGCTACATGCTTTGTGGAATCACAACACTTTAGCTTCTCCTTCACTTTCTCCTGCTGCTTCTGCAACAGCCTGATCATGGGAATCACCTGACTCAATCTGGCAGTATTGAAGCTGACTTCACATGTGGCAAGTTCAAACAGCTGGAGAACCTTGCACAACACGTAAATCAGCCTCCACTGCGCTTGAGTCAGGTGCATCCCCGCTCCTCTGCCTATGGCCGTTTAGGTTTGGATGGCCTTTTTCTGCTCCTCCATCCTCTGTAGCATATAGAGGGTGGAGTTCCAGCGTGAGTTTTTGATGCTGCTCCAGCCTTCGTCAGGCAGTGGCAGAATGGCATAAGTGTCCAGCAATTTTGTGGGCCACCGCAAGCATCTCCTGCATGCTCCTGTCACTTTTTATGAAATGTTGCACCACCAAATTTATAACGTGGGCAAAACATGGCACATGCTGGAAGTTGCGCATTTGTAATGCCCGCACAATGTTACTGGTGTTGTCTGACACCACAAATCCCATGGAGAGTGTAAGTGCGGTAAGCCACTGTGAACTGAAACCGGTGATACACAGTGTAGCCTGCCTTGGAAGGAGGTGGCGTGCAGGAGATGATGGTGCTGTTGCTGCGGAAGGTGATGAATCTACCCAGTGGGCTGTCACAATCATTTAGTCCTTAGTTTTCCCTGTACCACTTGTCCACATGAACGTGGTTAAATGGACAGTAAGTACAACTGCATTTTCAGGGAACTGAGGACACTTTTTCGGACATCTCTGTACATCCTCGGTATCGCCTGCATAGTGAAGTGGAATCTTGACAGGATTTTGTACCAGGGACACAATACCTCCATCAACCGTCTAAATCCCACTCCACTGATGGTGGACACCGGATGGACATCTAACACCAATATAGCTGTCAAGGCCACAGTTATATGCTTTTCCATTGGATGACTGCTGTCGTACTTCGTCCTCATGGCAAATGACTGTTGGACGGTCAATTGCTAAGTGAAAGACATGGCGGTCCTATGACTTCCCCTATGGGATGATGGCCGACTCCCAGTTGCAACAGCAGCAGCAGCTCAGCCGGATTAACAATGGGCCTGATGGAGCTACAGCTCCAGGCCCACTTACTCAATCTGCCCATTTTGTAGCTGAGGGCCAGGGCTTTCCAACGAGCCCAGCCCCGCGTTGCTAGCCCCCTGGGAACCGGAGATACCGCCAGGCAAACCTGGAATGTTTTTCCCATATGATAACATGGGACCCGCTAGTTCCGACCTCCACCCGGTTCCAACGGCTGCCAGTTCCCCCTCCGGCATCACAGAAGCTCAAGGTTGATCTCAGTCAAACTCAAATTGCTGTGCCTTCAATCTGATACCTTGTCCATATGGGTTCATTGGTTCTAGAGATTGCAGGTAAACCAATTTTTTTTTTAATTTCTGAAATGTAATTTCATGGCTGTTCATGTTGTTTGAGGACGGATTTCTCTGGAACCAAATGGCCCAGTTTCACGGGACCAAAATCATTCAAAGCCTACATGTAAATGGGTAATTTGTTTCCGAAGATATATCTGCTTGTTTAAAGGGGGGCGGGGGTAGTTTTCTCTCTCCCTCACACCAGAAAATGCAGGGACTAGGCTGGTGTAAAAGGGGCCAGTCTGGGAATGTCCCTGCATGATTCTTGGACCATATTCCCGGGTAAGTACCTGCATTTTCTGGTGTGAAAGGGGTATTATTTCAAATAGCAGTGCTCTGAATACAGCTGGGCAGCCCCCTGCTCTCTGTCATTTCTGACCGGCGGCGGTTGTCCCCCAGTTACCACGAGCATGTATTCCCCTTGGCAATGAGCATGTAACCTCACATGGCAATGAGCATGGAACCCCTTTCAATGAGCATGGAATCCCTGGTAATGAACATGGAACCCCTGGCAATGAACATGTAGGTAAGCAACACTTATATAGCATACATTTTAATAGGCATTATGGTGTTTGGCATAATATGTAATGGAGATTATGGTGTGTGTTTTAACATGTAATGGGCATTATGGTGTAAATTTTTAATGTGCGCCAATGCCTCTATTTATGAAGCATATTGTGCATTATTGCTCAATCTGTTTTAGTAAAGAGCAGGCATGTCCAAACTATGGCCCTCCAGCTGTTGTGAAACTACAAGTCCCATCATGCATTGCCACAGTTTTGCTATTAGGTAATGCTAAATCTATGTCAAGGCATGCTGGGATGTGTAGTTTCACAACAGCTGGAGTGCCACTGTTTGGATATGCCTGGTGTAGTGTGTATTTTGGCCCAATCCATGTGGCACAATGTGAATTTTGCCTTAATCTGTGTGGCATAAAGTGAATTGTGACTCAATCTGTGTGCCATAGTGTGGATTTTGGCTCATTCCATGTGGCATAATGTAATAGAGGCAAGTACAGTATAAGGGGGTTACTATTGTGTTGCATGAGTTGTATAAGGGGTACATGGTGTGGTAAATTTAGGCAACCACATAAAAGGTGCTGAAATGTTGTCTGCCAAGTTTCGGCTTTCAGTATTATTTTTATGACTGCAGTGTCGCCTCACCCCACAAGTATCTTAGGACATCGGCATCCTGCGGGTGCCCCTTTGGAGGGCACCCGCCAATATATTTTTCCTATGTCAGCCCCCTGCCTTTTCTAGGCATATATAACTAGTTGAAAGTATTTACACAAATACAGACACACCCATGAGCAGACCACCCAAACAGAACACTGGTCACGCCACCCACATTATTGGGTGCTGGTCACAACCCCTATTATTGCACATAATAGGCCCTTGATCATTCAGCTCCAGGCCCATTTAGACCTTAATCTGGCTCTGAGTGGCTGCAGTAGTAGGCATAACACTGCAGGATCCTCCAGAGGAAACCTGGATGGAAGAGGAGTCACTCATGACAGTGACATGGCCTGCAGGACTACCTCTGAAATTGATGAGGAGTGACTTACTGGTGAGGTTTTCAGGCACTTGGATACAACATGATCAAGGGATTTAGGTGTCCCTAGACTGCTTATGGTCCTAACCACAGTTTCTGAACCAAACAGTGACTTATTAACTAACTTCAGGTGATGCATAAGCAAGGATGTCCCTAGTTGACAATTGTTGTCTTTATCTGGATAAAAATAATTCCAGACCAAAGAGGTGGATTTTTGGTCTTCTGCCCAGGCATGGTGATGGCTTTTTGCATCCCATGGACAACAACTGTCTCACCAAGTGCCTCATTGAAGAAAACCAAATCACCATCAGCAGCATTCTCCTCCTCATCAACTTCCCTTTCAGTGCCAGCTACATCCATTTCCTCCTCCTGGTGTACAACATTGACAAATTCAAAATCAGGAACTGCACTGTGGCTGAACCTTCCAGCATATGCAGAGGGCATGCTGCGAATGGTGGAAGGAGCCACCTTTTCCCGTACAGTGATTGGAAGGTCAGGCATCGCAACTACCAACACCCTTGGACTTTCATTGGGGATTTTTGATACCAGGTCTTCTTTAGAAAGCAGAGTGGCTTGCTGCTTTCTTTTTTATGCTTTAACTTTCTTTACTTTTGTTGGGGGGGAGAGGAGGATGAGGGGGAGTGCTGTCAATGTCATGTGAAGCTGGACCAATAGTCAAGAACATAGGCCAGGGCATTTGCAGTTCCTTGCCACTCCTTGTGGTAAATGGCATATTGGCAAACCTACATTTCTCCTCCAAGAATGTATATTTCTTTTTTCCATTCAACATACTCAATTTTGACTTTCTGGATTTGACACTACGATGACTTTGGGCATCAGCCTGGACAGACGACATTGATGGGATTTCATCATCATGTTCTATGACTAGTGGCCGCAGCTTTAGCACTCAGAGGAAGTGGTTCTTCTCTCACTATTGGAGCCTCCATATTTTTGTTCCTCATTATCTTTCTGGAGTTATCAAATATTTGGCACAGGAGAGTAGTGTACCCCAAAATAAATTATTACACATATCAGAGACCTAAAAAATAAAAGAGATTACTAGTAACTCCTTTATTCAAAAAATATTATGCGGCCCTGCACACAGGTGAAGAGAAGACTGTACAACACTTTTGTTGGTAAGCTGCTCAATCAAAGGTGTGTCACTCAGGTGCCAAAAGGGAGGGGTAATTCTGTCTAGGAAAAAAACATGTTGTATCCCAATTGCACACTGAGTGAGAAAATAACTACATATTAATCAGATAATACAGAGATCTTGGTTGCATATATCTGCAGATATAGAGCTAAGCCCCCAGGCCGTACGTAAGGCATCTCTGTCACTGGGGGTCCCTAATACTGGGTATGGGTCTGGGGTGTGGGCCCCCAACATGCCGACACAGGCTGAGTACTCCAGGGCAGCACACAAATGAAAATTAGTAAGGGTTAATAAGAAGCACAAAGTGCTATGTAGGGAAGTGAAGGTGTGATTAAAATACAAAATATATACAATGTGATAGGAAAGAGTTAATAAAGTGTTAGGGTGTGCTAACCTGGAGCAGACCAGCCCTACCAACACAGGGGGCACCACATTCCCAAACCCATCCCATAAACAATAACATATATGTCTGGGCTTAATAGCCCAGTGTAAGGCCACATGATAATGGCGTATAACATCTGAGAGCCAGCTTACCTGGAGATACCCCTGGATTCTCCAATGGCACTCTGGAGTCAGCAATCCCTCCTAATGCTGACCCATTTGGGTTACACAGGAGAGTTGTGTACCCCAAAATAAATTATTACTCATATCAGAGACCTAAAAAATAAAAGAGATTACTAGTAACTCCTTTATTCAAAAAATATTATGCGGCCCTGCACACAGGTGAAGAGAAGACTGTACCTTGTCCCTTACACACACACACACACACACACACACACACACACACACACACACACACATCAGAGACAGAAATTAAAGGGATTAAATATAACTAGTAACCCCTTTATTCAAAAATATTTTTTGAATAAAGGGGTTACTAGTTATATTTAATCCCTTTAATTTTTTAATATTATGCGGTCTGCATACAGGTGAAGAGAAGACTGTACCCTGTCCCTTACACACACACATCAGAGACAGAAATAATTAAAAGATCAATAATATATATATATATATATAACCTTTATTATATTTGACAAATATTATGCTGCTGGCAAAGGAGTGTGGAGTTAACCTAACCGGTACACACGTCAAAGACAGAAAGATTATTAATATATAATATATTAATTATATATATATAACCCCAAATTATTATAAAAATTATATTAGGCGGCAAGTCAGAATCAGGACAGGTAAAGGAGGCACAGGCACAGACTCCAGGTAGGCACAGACTCTGTCATTGAATTACAGAACTGTACTACACTGACTGTACCTACCACCTAGTTAGGGAAATAGATGAGGCATAGGCAGGCACAGACACAGACTCCAGGGATAATATAATTAATGAGGCACAGGCACAGACTCTGTCAGTGCCACTGACTGGATGGACTACAGAACAGAAAGAAAGTTAACTTTACTAGCGGACTCAGGAGGATACTACTAGAGGAGAGAACTCAGGAGGATGCTAACTAAATATACACTAGCTAGCTACTACCAGTACTACTAAATTATAAGCACACAGTCACTAAGCAGTTAAAACTACTCAGTGACACTGACTCAGGAGCCCGGCAGCATGGTGGGGGAGAATGAGCCCAATACGGGCGGCAAGACAGGCACTGAGAGAGAGAGAGAGAGAGAGAGAGAGAGAGAGAGAGTAACAGGCTCAACCAGGACGTGCTCTCTTCAATCTCCTATACTGGAGTAAAGATGGCGGACCCGGCCATCCTTATATAGTGTCCAGATACATAAAGGCGCGCTCCGAGCCTGGGAGGGAAAACCCAAAAAGGCTTGGATGCATGTTCGGATTGGTGGGTGTTCCGCGGTGTTCAGTTTTCTGAAATCTGAACGCGCTCATCACAAATTAGAATTAACTCCATGTCTGGAACCTTGTTTAACATTGAACTGGTATAAATACTTGCAAATGGGGAACACAAGCGTCTCACATGATTGTGCGTCCCATTCTCGACCATTGGCATGCCAAGGCAGGACACTGCAGCATGCCAGGAGCACAAGTAAACGTGTCACCATCTGTAAAACAATAATATGGATATTCAAATAGAGAAGTATTCTTGATTATCTCTTTTAGTAGGCTTGATGTCCACTTCCCCAAATTAAATATACACAATGGGGGAAATTTAATTAGATGGGAGATCTATTTCACATGAGATGTTGCTATTAGCACCCATTCAGAATCTACTTATTTATGTAGCACCTTCTAGAAGATAATATATAGTATCTGATTGGTTTCCCATAGAAACATCCCACATTGTCCCAATTAAGCTGTAACCTAAGTTTTAAGGCTCTATGTATTTACTCAGATGTTGCCAAGCATAAATTAAACATTCACATGTGACTTCTATAGACTTTATAAAATGTTTTTTAACATAAATAACTTTTTTGTATATATAGTAATGTTCATGACCTTCCTTTTTTAGCATCTTTCAGGTTGCTGGTAAACATATATAGATGGGGCCCCCTACATCTATGCTGCATATGACACTTGTCTTGGCAACTCATTGCAGTATGCCTAGTCGCATGGTGGCACATAAGTCTCACAGCATGGCATACTGTAGTTTGCACTTGTGTAAGGGCACCACGGTATGTGCCTCTCATTACACTACACTAGATAACACAGAATTATAGTATGCTACATCATAAATGACATACAGTATGAGCAAGCCAGACTCGAGAACCAAGCAGGTTAACAAAATGGCTACCAGGTTTCAGTCAGGGTTTCAAGGGAGCATACATGTGTAAGGGCACTGCTGTACATGGTCTCATTACACCACACTAGTTATTACTATTAGCCAGAGTGGCTATGGGGCTCCTGCTGTGTGAAATATGTAAAGGACTGTAGAGTGCAGTAATAAAAACTGTACAGTACATACAGTACAGTACTGTGCATACAAAATTGTATGCAACAGAGCAATGAGTGACTGTACATTATTCTATTTCTACAGTATGCTTTTAATACACATTTCCTGTGGGCAAAAATGTACATCACTGTAAAAAATGACATTTGCAGCACAGTACATAAACTTAGATTTTTACAGTACACAATTTGGCAGGATAAAGGAAAGGTGCACAGTACTGTATGTGCTTATGCATTTCATGCTAGTTAAGCCTCAATTATGGGCACAAGCTAGTTTCATTTTGAGTGATGTATATAGAACAGTATGTAGCAGACTAGACTCGAGCGTCTTTACAAAATAGCATAATAACACACATGTGCCTTATGAAACCTGTGCCTCATGTTCCATGGACTGAGTTACAGCATAAGTTTTAAATGTCTAAGGGCACAGTTGCTTGTGCTTCTCATTATGCTAGGCAAACCTCGGCTATGGGGACAAGCAATTTGCATTATGAGTAAGGCACTTAGTACATAACAGGCTTGACTCGAGCACCGAGCAGCTTTACAAAATGGGCATCGCCCGTGAACCTGCGCCTCATGTAAGCAACGTGTTTCATTTGCATCTGAATACACTCATTTTATTTAGTTTATTGTTTTCTTATTTTTCAATCTCTCCACCTGACCACTTGTCTGGGTGTACAGTAACCAGCACAGTAAAATTACAGTTGACACGGTATACTGTTAGAGGACTTATACCCCTTTTCCACTAGCAGAAATAATCCGGTAATCTCCGTGGGGACGCGCTTCTACCCGGGTTTTTCTGCTAGTGGAAATTCCCCAGCAATCCTACCCAGGTCATGATCAGGGTAGCACGCGTTTAGCACCCGGATTCAAGGGTAGTGGAAACGCTCCCTAACTGGGTTATTTGACTGAGCATGTAAAAATCTTCACTGATTGGTGCTGCTGGGGCGCTGGTGAGTGATGTCATCACTCAGAGCCCCGCAGACTGCGCACATAGCATGGAGGACAGCGTTGTGTGCACATGTGCTGCATGTCTGTCCTGCTCCCCTGCTGTATCAGAGGCTGCTCCACCCACCTTCCACTTTGCTGCCAGCACCACAGGCTGCCCCAGCGGACACTGCTATTCATCCCGCAGTACAACATCATTATGGCTGCCAGCAATTGTTCTAATGCTGAAGTGAAGGAGCTGCTGTTCATTAGGGCAGAGGAGGAAATCAAGCGCCAGGTGACTGGTACCGTAAAAGATGCAATTTTGTACAGAAATATTGCCCAGATGATGGAGTCTAGGGGGATACACCGCTCTCACCAGCAAGTGCTTAACAAATTGAAAGCACTAAAGAGGCAGTTCACCAAGGTCTCTGACCAGAACAGGAAAAAAAGCGGTGCCGCACGTGTCGAGTGGGTCCATTACGATCTATGCTGCAGGGCATTTGGCAACACAGCTCTGACTAATCCTGTGGCACTGTCGTCCTCGTTGCCCAGCCAGATGGAGAGTAGCCAGGAGCCACCAATGGAGAGTAGCCAGGAGCCACCTGACACACAGTCCACCATGGCAATGTCACCGTGCTGCCCAACTTCTCCGCTACTGATTTCGGAAGATGGCGATGAAGAGTGCAGTCTACTCGATAGGTCTGTTTTGTCTGACACCGCACAGTCCATGGTGGAGGAGGGGTGCCGAGGGGAGCTGACTCAACGACAAACACCAAAACTACGTTCAAATAGTAAGTAAAAAAAATAAAAAAAATTCCCAGTAATCAACGGTATATGTTGCAGAGTGCCGCAAGTGTGCAGGTGGGATAGGGCCACAAGCACAGGCCTGCAAACACCTCTGCTATTTTATGTTTATAGTGTTTTTTTGTTTGTCCCACTTGCAGTTTACAAGGTGCCACCAAAGAAGAAAAAAACAAACCGTTCCGATCAAGCAGCGAGAGCTTTCTCTTCAATAGTAATAGAACAACTGCGTGAAATGGACGCTCGTATGGAGAAGTTTTTAGCAAATGAAAGACAGATGCAGCACTCTTTCTTGAATCAATTAAAGGACATGCAGGACAGACAATTGTCCTTCTTGGAACGGATACTTAATCGTGGGTATATGCCACCTCCTCATTATCCAACGTATCCGCCACATGCTTCACAGGTCCCAG
>NC_139223.1:93221025-93568525 GCF_055691185.1 Crinia signifera | reverse complement strand
ATTTGAAGTACAATGTGTCACGAAAAAACAATCTCAAAATCACTGGGATAAGTAAAAGCAAAAAAAAGTTATCCCCACTTAAGTGAGAGATGTCAGATTTGAAAAAAATGGCTCTGTCAGGAACGCCAAAACTAGCTCTGTCAGGAAGGGGTTAAAAGAAATGAGTGTGGTAATATTTGCCAGTAAAATAAAAAAAAAAGTTATTTTAAAATAAACAAGTGTGGTCTCTTCTTCTAATTAGAGATGTGCACCGGCCACTTTTCGGGTTTTGGGTTTTGGATTTTGGGTTCTGATTACCTTGAGGTTTTGGGTTCTAATGGGTTTTGCCAAAACACCTCCTAAGTGTTTTGTGTTTGGATTTCTTGGGTTTTGAGTTCTGATTTTTTTGTTAAAAAAGCATAAAAACTGCTAAAATCGCAGAATTTAACCTCAATACGCTATATTAACCTCAATAACATTCATTTCCACTCATTTACAGTCTATTCTGAACAGCTCACACCTTAAAATATTGTTTTTAGGGCAAAAGGTTGCACCGAGGTAGCTGGATAACTATGATAAGCCACACAAGTGTGCGGCACAAACACTAGACTGATATGGCACACTTAGCATACCCTCTAGGCTGATACTGCACACCTAGAATTACCCCTGGACTGATATGGCACAGGTAGCATCACCCCTGGACTGATACGGCACATTTAGCATCACCCCTGGACTGATATGGCACACTTAGCATCCCCCCTAGTCTGATATGGCACACCTAGCATCACCCCTGGACTGATATGGCACAGGTAGCATCACCCCTGGACTGATATGGCACAGGTAGCATCACTCCTGGACTGATACGGCACATTTAGCATCACCCCTGGACTGATATGGCACACTTAGCATCCCCACTAGTCTGATACGGCACACCTAACATCACCCCTGGACTGATATGGCACGCTTAGCATCACCCCTGGACTAATACAGCACACTTGGCAGCACCCCATGAATTATACGGCAGACTTGGCTTACCCCAGGAATTATACGGCACAGATGGTGCCACCCCTGACCTGATACAGCACACATGGAATTATACGGCACAGATGGCGGCACCCCTGGACTGTTACGGCACACATGGCGGCAGGCATGGAATTATACGGCAGACAAATTCCTGCAGTAAAAATAAAAATGTGTATTCTTTTAATTATAAAAAAGAGCAGCACACCATACTTAGCAACACCCCATGAATTATACAGAACTCTTGGCTCACCCCTGGACTACAGCGCATTTAACAGCCCTTGCAGTAAAAAAAAAAAAAAACACCTTAATTTTATTTTCATTAAAAAAAAGGGCAGTTCCCCTGGTCTGATATGGGACACATGGGGCACCCCTGGAATTATACGGCACACATGCGGGCACCCCAGGACTGATACAGGACACATGGGGGCACCCCTGGACAAATACAGCACACATGTGGGCACCCCTGGATGGATACAGCACACATGTGGGCACCCCTGGACTGATAGTACTGGTAGCCAGTGGAAACAGCAGACTGGAATTATATACTGCGATAAATACTGGTAGCCAGTGGAAACAGCAGACTGGATTTTTATATACTGTGATAAATAATACTGGTAGCCAGCGGCAACAGCAGACTGGAATTATATACTGCGATAAATACTGGTAGCCAGTGGAAACAGCAGACTGGATTTATATACTGTGATAAATAATACTGGTAGCCAGCGGCAACAGCAGACTGGAATTATATACTGCGATAAATACTGGTAGCCAGTGGCAACAGCAGACTAGAATTATATACTGCAATAAATAAAATACTGGTAGCCACTGCCAGTGGCAACAGCAAACTGGAATTATATACTGTGATAGGTACTGATAGCCAGGGGCAACAGCACACTGGAATTATATACTGCAATAGGTACTGGTAGGCACTAGCCAGTGGCAACAGCAGAGAGCAGACTGCAGCAGACACTAGGCAGTGCAGGGCAGGCAGTGGCACTAGCAGCACCAGTGGACTATCACACTGTGACTGACTATACAGGAGCAGACTCAGCAGAGGCAGGCCCCAGCACAAAGGAGAGACAGAACACAGCACCAGTCATCCTTGCAATGGTGATGTCTTGATCACTGAGCAGAGACACAGTACACAGCAGCACAGGCCCCAGCAGAGACCACATACAGCAGCAGCACACCCTTCCCTTCTCCGAGATTGGAGTGAAGATGGCGGCGCGAGGTTGCGGAATTTAAGTGTTCCGTGATCTCGCGAGAATCCGACGCCGGGCGATGACATTTTGCCCGTGCGCCCGGATTCGAGTAAGGCGGGAAGCGCCGAGCGCTGCTCGTATCCGGGCTCGGATTGATGACGTCCGTGCTGGCTCGGATCTGAGGAATCCGAGCCCGCACATCTCTACTTCTAATATCATAATATTTTTAATGGTGGCCCTTTTGGTGTAATGGTGGCCCTATTTTGTGACCTCCCATGGTAAAGCCCTTTAAAAAGGCTTTTTCTTATATAATCTATAGGAAAAAAAAGGCCTTACCCGGGTTAAGTGTAAAAGGGGATGATCAGGCAAATTACCGGGTAGCACTGTAGTGGAAATGTGTCTCTCACCCATGTCCAACCCGGGTTCGAACTGGGTACAATTTACCGGGTCCGACCCAGGTTGCTAGTGGAAAAGGGGTATTAGACACACACATATACAGTACAGTACAGTACAGTAAACCCAATTGAAGACAGCATATGTGAATACAGCTGGTTAACACTGACTGGTTAAATGCCCATCTCCCCCCCTTTCCCCCTTTCTCCTTCCTTCGGAGACTGTTCTTTTCACAGAGAAAGAGGTATGCTTGAGTGTAAATGAATGACTGATACAGCACTTCACTCACTTTGGCTGGGGGAAGGCACTACAGAGAAAGCACGAGTTATTTACAGTAAAGTGTTCAGTACTACAGTATGCTGTGGATGTTGCGTATTAAGATGCTTGGAAAGTTAGTTATGGAAACAGGTTTTTTTGTATGTGCATAGTTATAGTAAATATAAAGTTTCATTAAGATATATATATATCTCACTCTAACAATCAAACCTACGAAACCTGGTGATAGCAACCCATGCTCATTAGTCAATGTAAAGAGTGATTTTTGTGCTTACGCTGTATCGGCTACGGGAAGGTTGCTGCAACACGTTTGTATTTCATTGTACAGTATACAAACTATATACGCTATTTTTATGAAATGATTTGCCTAGGGCACTCGGACGCACACACAAGCCTCATGTCAATAGACGGTTGCTTTAAACAGTTAATTTGCATCTTAATACACTAATTTTATTTACTCTTTCCTCTTCACCATTGGTCTGTACATTATAGTTGTCAGAGCTTTTATTGTACTGTGCTGTACTGTACAGATGGAGCCAGTGGCGGAACTATGGAGGGTGCAGGGGGTGCAATTGCTATGGGGCCCGGGCCTTTGGGGGGCCCGAGGGCTCTGCAGGCACCCCCTGCACCCTTTTATTCTATGAGTAATGCCGCACGGGCAGTGTCAGCGGCGCTGTCCGTTACATCCTTCCCTCTGAGCGGCGGGCAGTGCGGGACTGAGAAGTGGTGATCCAGCCCCCCTCCCCTCTGACCTCTCTGATGGTACTGGCAGGGGCTCGATGTCACTATCTAGTGACCAGCCCCGGCTGGCGTCAATCACGCAGGACCCATGCTGCTACCAGGCCAGCGCTGTGCGCCACGGTAGCATGGGAGGGAGGCAGGAGCTGACTACAGAAAAATGTGATCTTGGAGCTCAGCTGTCTGCAGACGTGTGAAAGACCCGGCGCTGACAAGGAGACCTTGACCTTTCCTCAATGCTGGAGGTAAACTGCACTGCAGCACTTATGTTTAAGGGGTGAGGAGGAGCAGGGGGGGGGGGGGTGAGAACACAATGCAGCATGTACTGAGATGGTGTAGAGGAGGATGAGATTAGGATAATATTGTATAGTGCACTACCTCCCCCGCTCTCCATCTAACCTCTCTCATGTTTTTGTCTCTCTCTCTCCTGTTCTCTTTAACCCCCTTTCCCTCTATCCTTTATATTTATTTATCTCTCTCTCCCTGACTCTTAATTGCTTCTCTCTTCTGCCACCCCGAGGGGCATTGTAGTGACAATTGGGGGGGGGGGGGCTTTCAGGATTTTTCTATGGGGCCCAGAAGGTGCTTGTTAGGCCCCAGGATGGAGCTGCAGCACAGTTCACTGAGAATTAGACGCGCATGTGCCCCACTCACAGCAATGGGGTACACGAGCATCTCACATGCATGCACATCCCATTCTCAGAGAATGGTGCGGCTCCATCTGGATATCCATCCACCTCTGGATTAGTGGAGCATTTTCCACACAGTGATGGAGATGTGTATTGCATGCTGTATGTTGCTATGCTTCAATGTGCCTCAATGTGTCTGAGAATGTTCCAACAGGGGCACCCCAAAACTGCATCTATGTGCGCTGTCTGGGTTAATAAGTGTGTATTAGCTGTATTTCAGATTTCTATTTAGCAATTTTCTTTTTCAAATAGTGCAGCAGAGAAAAATATGCAAGCAATGCATCAATTAGCAGACATATATCTTTGGCAGCAAGTCCGGTCTCCTTTAAGAACAACTTTCAGCAGCTTATGAACTTATGCAACAGGCACATTGATGTTGAAAGGTGCAATTGGCAAACCTTTAGCATTGGCAACAGTGGCACACGAGGAATTTGCAGGTACACCAGCAATTTGCAGCAGACACAATAATGTCTAATACAGTATGTAGCAGTAGTTGAGCTTGTAGTGTGTTAGTTGCAATTCTGCTCTCACTTACTCACATAAAAACAAAAAAAGGAGTAGTGTGTGTTGTGCAATTATCAGCAGCTAGCACAGGGTAGTCACTCCCCTATATGTTGCACTAAAGACAAAAAAGATGCCAGCGCTGGCTGAAACGATGCAAGATGGTTCAAAAGCTATAATGGTTTATTAATTATAAAATAAATATTAATAATATTGAACAATATTACATAATGGTAAAAATATATAAAAACTTATATAAGTAAGTTAAATGATTGAGCTGTAATGGCTGAACTATTCAAGGATAGAAGTTAAAGTCAAACTTTTCCAACTGTGTATGTAATGAATTTCATATTACCATTCCGTGCTGGTATGTTGGTTTGTTGGGTCTGGGAGCAATTAGGATGCTGTCATCCCAAGTTTTTGTAGAGATTTCTCCCACAGATCCCTGATTGCTCTATGATTTTTTTAGCTCTTGAAATCATCGGAGGTCAATATTGCATTGTAATAGGATATTTGAGAACATTGGGCACATAACACAATGTTATATTCCAAGCATCACTAAAACCATGAACTAATGGACAAATCAATATATACCAGGGTTGCCTACCTGACCAAGAAAGAAGACTGCCCGAAGGCGGTCAGAGGGCGCTGTTGTGGGATGTGAGTCAAGTGAAGCTGCTACTGAAAGGGACTGAGTAGGTCCCTAAGAAAAGGGGATAAATGGAGGAAAAAAAGTAGCGCTTACCAATGAGGGATAATCAATGTAAAAAACATTTAATATGCATATGACCATAAAAAATTACATGAACATCACAAACAAATAAAAAATAATGAATAATGGTAAAAACTCTCATATGGCCCTCTCTATGTGCCACTGTGTTTGGAGATGTTGATAGGATCCGCTCCTATTAATGCCGCCTTGTTAAAAGAGCCAATTGGAACGATGCAGTACAATTTGGCTTTCCACTGAATTCAAATAAACACAATTGGAGATGGGTATAGTTACCGCTGGTTGTCCCTTTGGAGTCTTGTATCCATGTAGGATTGCTAAGTGAGCTGTGATCTCCGTTGAAGGGGGGTAGAAGAAACTTTTCTCCGTTTACGAATAACGATTTGTGTGGATAGCAGAGTGATAGTGTCCCGAACATGCAATTACTCCAAAGATGAGGAGATGAAGACGGCTGGTTGGATCCTGGTAAACACGATGTGGCGATGACAGTGAGGGGCCTTGAAAGTGAGCAGCTTTCCAACGCGTTTCACTGCCTCTAGGGGCAGCTTTTTTAAGGATATGCTGCTGTTGGTCCATTAGGGGTATTTATACCTGCATTTAATTATCAGACATGATGCACCTGTGTGCTAAGCAACATCTCATTGGCTATTGCATGAATATTTTCAGATTATAAGGAACAATAGAAGGCAACAGAAAAAGAAACTGACATTCAAAATATATTTTCACATCAAAATAATAAGGATTTAGCTAAAAATAAGAAATAGACATAAAATGTGGAGACACGCTATTGGACAGATGTCAGGTGTCCAAACTAGTATTTCCTCAAACATTTAGGTTTAGTCATGGTAACATGTCACGTGTTAGAGGATCAACCTATAATAGGTGTAGGGCGGGATTAATTGCAGCAGGAGAGGCTGGCACTATAGCGGCGTGCGTTCCAAGCCTCTTTCAAATAGTGTATTTCCGCTTTCTGTGTGTGGACGGGTTGCGTAACAACCTAGCTTGCGTCCCACACCACTGGTTCAGGGCGGAATCAGTGGGTGACGGGAAATCAATATACTAATAGCGGCGTGCGTTCCAAGCCTCTTTTAGGCAGTGTGCTTACGTTTTCTGTATATAGTAGGGTTGCCTGGCAACCCGGCTTGTATTCCACAGACGGTCGGTAAATATCAACAAATAAATGCAATGATTATTACTATGTGCGCATCTATTTATTATTTGCAATTATATAACGGAGGCTCCATCAATATATTGGTATTTTAGTCACAAGATCGTGGGGTGCTAAAATATTGTTAAAGTACGTGATCACGTGACTATAACAGTGCAATCAAAAAATCATCTATTTCGATTACAAAGGGGTATATGAATTTTTATATATATATATTTATTTAGAGGTTCAGTTATATTTTATATAAAGAACATATAATGGGAATGCATAACCATTTGATTTGTTCGGTTTGTCTATGGTGATCCATACATGGTAGTAGATGGTTACACCATCTAGTGGGCATTTCATAGTTTTATTTATATTGTATTATATTGGTTGTTAATTACTAAACCATGTATGTCTCATCATCAGAAAAATATATATAAAAGACACCATAAAATGACAACTGTAACTATGTGTGATAAGAACTGAAAATACATTTTTTGAAAATAACAGATAAAATAATGAATGGATGATCTAGGGTTGTGATAATATCCATGTACCAATTAACCAAATTAATATGTAACATATACATTCTAAAGTGCCCCTATATGCATATATACATATATTTCATGTTAATCACTCGGTCACAGTGAGTGGGCTGGTCCTCGTTGCATATTGATCCAGCCATTGTATTAAATATCCACAATAAAACAAGAACAGATGAACCTCAACAGAGGTAGGGAAAAGGAGACTGAAAATAAATGAAGCTAGACAGTGGTAAAGTGATAATACATATAGATGACAATAGATGGTGGCAATCCCATAAATGTTAGTTAAATCACATTATTCAATTCCACAGCTTCATTTAGACCATTGGGGTGGATGCAGTTCATCTGGTACATCCAGTATACTTCTCTTCTACACAGTTATTTGAACTGGTCTCCACCCCTAATGGTTTTAGCAATATGCTCAACACCTATTATTTTTAGGTTTTTAGGATTGCTGGAATGGCTTTCAAAAAAATGTTTGGACACACTATGCGAAGTAATTTTATTAATAATATTTCTACGATGCTCTAGAAAGCGCTGTTTAAGAGGGCGGGTGGTGCGTCCAACATATTTTAGGCCGCAATCACATACTGTCAAAGCACATAGATTACATGGCTTGTGTTACAATTTATAAAACTGTCTATTTCATATGTAGATCCATCATCTATAACAATCTGTGTTGTCTTTCTGTCTACATGTTGACAGGTCAGGCATCGATTAGACCCACATTGAAAGAAGCCTTTAGGTTTAGTTGGCAACCAAGAAGTAGTTTTTTCATTTGGACAAGTAACCGTGGGTTTTAGGAAACTAGGAGCTAATAGATTTTTTAGGGATTTGTTGTTTCGAAATATAAAGATTGGTTGGTCTGGGATCAAATTGCAAAGTACATTGTCACCCTTGAGAATATTGTAATTCTTTTTTATGATGTTTCGAATTTTGGGACAATAATTGTTATATTTGGAGATGAATGCTATCTCTCGTTTGGTATCACCAGATTCTTTCATGGTTTTTTTGGTTATGGATGATATATTGGCCAGAAGGTCTTTCCTTTCAATCTGGGAGACATCTAATAATGCTTTATTTATAAGTTTTTCTGGATAATTATTTTGTTCAAATGCTTCTATTAGGATGTGTATTTGTTGTTGATAAATAGCGTCGTCTGAGCAGTTTCTTTTGAGACGGAGTAGTTGGCCTTTGGGAATGTTATTTTTCCAAATGGGAAGATGTGAACTGTGATAATTGAGGTAGTTATTAGTACTAACCTCCTTAAAGTAAGTGCTGGTAATAATCTTATCATCCTGGATCTCAAGAGTGAGGTCCAGGTAGTTGATTTTCTGCTTATCATAAGTATGAGTAAATTTTAGATTAAACTGATTGTTGTTCACATGCTCCACGAAAGAATTTGCAGAAACGTGATCCCCATCCCAAACAATAAAAAGATCATCACTGTAACGGCCATAGAGGACCAGGTTCGCGCCAAAGGGACCACCCCATATTAGGGTGTCCTCCGCCTCCCCCATAAAGAGGTTGGCGTAACTTGGCACGAACCTGGTCCCCATGGCCGTCCCATTCACCAGAAATAAAAAATAGTTGTGCTGTAAAATATATAAAATGGATTGTGTCAAAAACAGTCTGTGATCGTCCCTCAGGTCTCCATCTCTTATAAGTTTGTTGTCTATTGCTTGTACTCCCAATGAATGGGGAATGTTTGTATACAAACTTTGCACGTCTAATGTAAGGAAAGCATAAGATGTTTTCCAAGTTAAAGTTTGAATTAGTTGTAAAAAATGGCCGGAGTCTTTGATATGGGACCTGAGGGAGGGGACACGAGGCTGTAAAAAAGAGTCAACGTAAAATGAAAGATTGGAGGAAAGTGAATTAATACCTGAAATAATAGGGCACCCAGGGGGTGAAGTGAGTGACTTGTGAATTTTGGGCAAATGATAATAAATGGGTGTGAGGGGGTGTTCATTATAAAGAAAATGAAATTCTTCCTTTGAGATAATGCCGCTATTCTTGGCCTCATCTAATAAAAGAAAAAGCTCAGACTGGTACTGTAATGTTGGATCCTTGATAAGTGTTACATAAAAGTTAGTGTCATTAAGCTGCCTATTAGCTTCTGATATATAATAAATTTTATCCTGTATTACCAGGCCTCCCCCCTTATCTGCCTCCTTGATGATAATGGAGGTGTCCTTCATAAGATTTTTTAGTGCCCTTTTTTCCCATTTATTTAGGTTGGTGTGTTTTCTTGGATTCTCATTAATCTGTTTACACAGATCTTTGAAATCTTTTAGGGTGGTTTTGTAGAAACTCTCTACACTGCTCCCTTTAGTTTTGATAGGAAAAAAATCCGATTTCATTTAGAAATTTTTCTTTATATCAAAGATTTTTTGGGGAGTATTTTTAGGGGGGGAAGAAAGTGGGCATTCATTTTCATCCAAAAGATGTACTAAGGAAGCCAGAGCTTGTTGATCCTCTGTGTCTAGTAGGATGGGGGAGGCTGGGTCTTGTCTTTCAGTAAGGATTTTTTTAGCAAAATATTTTTTCCGGCATAGGGTCCTAATATATCTATTCAATTCGACAAAAAGGTCGAAAATATTCGGGGTGGAAGAAGATGAAAACTTAAGGCCTTTATTTAAAAGTTTATTTTCTGTAGTAGTTAGGATTCTTTTGGACAGATTAAATATCTTTTTAATAGGTTTCGGATTGTGGATCATCTTCTTATTTTTGAGCTGTACAGGTCTCCCTCCTCTACTTCCTCGAAACTTGAGGCTCTTCTTCTTTTTGGTGTACCTATTGCGTGATCTATTTTTTGGTGTGGGCTGGGAAGTCTCTTTTTTCTTATTTGTTGATCTAAAAAAACCACCTCAGGTTCTTGTTGGGTTTTGGTTTTGAGAGAGTGTGACCATTCTTTATGTCTAGCTCATCTTTCTATTATGTCTTTTGATCTGTATTCTTTTTCTCTCTGAAAATGGTTTGAAGGGGGGGGGGGATTATAATAGGTCCTAGGAGGGGGGATCCTTCTTGTAGGTTCCTCTCTATTGTTGGTGGCAGAAAAACTTTCTTCTTATGCCAGAATAATGATCACGGGAGTGATTGGGTAAGGGGGTTCTGTCTGTATTCCTTCTATAAGTCTTTCTACTACCTCTATCTGTCTTTGTTTTTTTGTTGTTATAATCGGGGTTTTCTTTTTTTCTATATGATCTCACTGTGCCACCTTGGTAATCCTCCAAATCTGTACTTCTTACATTTAGATTCCACTAGTAATTGTTCGAATTTATTCACTCTATCTGTAACCAGTGAGTCTCTATCTTTAAATTCCTTGGTGTTACTGAGGGGTGCAAGTTTATTTTTCAGAGTTTCAATCTCTGATTCTACTTTATGGGTCTTCTCCTGTCTGTATTTGATCACTAGTTCTATCAGTTTTAGGGAGCAAGTATCTAAAAAAAATTCCCATTCATTCTGATAGTGTTCATCTTCTTGAAATATGGAGGGTTTAAAAATTCTAAGTCCACTCTGAACCATTTTTTTTATCCAAATATTTCTGGAGGTTGATTTAATAAATCCTCTAAAGCATAAAAATCATCTTTAAGATCACTTTCTACATTCTTATTTTCTACTTCGGGAAGATCCCATCTAGAGAAATACTGTTGCCTTCTATTGATTCTTTCCTCATATTTGACAAAACAACCCATGACTGCTGCCCAAAAATACTCAAAAAAAGAAACAAGAAAGAAGACTGCCCAAAGGCGGTCAGAGGGCGCTGTTGTGGGGTGTGAGTCAAGTGAAGCTGCTACTTAAAGGGACTGAGTAGGTCCCTAAGAAAAGGGGATAAATGGAGGAAAAAAAGTAGCGCTTACCAATGGGGATAATCAATGTAAAAAACATTTAATATGCATATGACCATAAAAAATTACATGAACATCACAAACAAATAAAAAATAATGAATAATGGTAAAAACTCTCATATGGCCCTCTCTATGTGCCACTGTATTTGGAGATGTTGATAGGATCCGCTCCTATTAATGCCGCCTTGTTAAAAGTCCCAATTGGAACGATGCAGTTCTTTAAACAGGGGGTACAATTTGGCTTTCCACTGGATTCAAATAAACACAATTGGAGATGGTTATAGTTACCGCTGGTTGTCCCTTTGGAGTCTTGTATCCATGTAGGATTGCTAAGTGAGCTGTGATCTCCGTTGAAGGGGGGTAGAAGAAACTTTTCTCCGTTTATGAATCACGATTTGTGTGGATAGCAGAGTGATAGTGTCCCGAACATGCAATTACTCCAAAGATGAGGAGATGAAGACGGCTGGTTGAATCCTGGTAAACACGATGTGGCGATGACAGTGAGGGGCCTTGAGAGTGAGCAGCTTCCCAACGCGTTTCACTGCCTCTAGGGGCAGCTTTTTCAAGGATATGCTGCTGTTGGTCCATTAGGGGTATTTATACCAGCATTTAATTATCAGACATGATGCACCTGTGTGCTAAGCAACATCTCATTGGCTATTGCATGAATATTTTCAGATTATAAGGAACAATAGAAGGCAACAGAAAAAGAATCTGACATTCAAAATATATTTTCACATCAAAATAATAAGGATTTAGCTAAAAATGAAAAATAGACATAAAATGTGGAGACACGCTATTGGACAGATGTCAGGTGTCCAAACTAGTATTTCCTCAAACATTTAGGTTTAGTCATGGTAACATGTCACGTGTTAGAGGATCAACCTATAATAGGTGTAGGGCGGGATCAATTCAGGAGACTTTGTAAACAAGAAGTCTATTGGATGCATTTGATTGGTTCAATTCACCCTGATGGCCTTAACGAAATGGTTGAACTAAACATGGTAATCTAACGCCACAGTTTCTGTGCAATTATAAAAACATTTGTCTATTAATGACTGTAAATAAATATAGACTAATATTCTGTTCAATTCATTTCCTATTTGATAGATATGATGGTTACAACTATGTCTGTACAATTTAAACCATTTTCAATAGAGATAACATTGCCACAGCTTTATAAGGACATTCAATAGTGACTTTCTCCTCGTATATATTGACTAAAAAAATCTCTGGTTAAGATATCCATCATATTCATGCATGTCTCCTATATATATATATATAAAATCTTTTTTGCCATACACACCATCCAACTTGTTAGCGGTGTGATAATCCTCAAATTGATAATTTAAGTATCGAATATACAAATTTGAACTGTACTAATAGGTGAATAATAACTTTGTATACACTAGTCGCTATGACAACTGATATATAACATAGCCTGTTGAGGACTTAATATTAGCGTTTTTTGTAACCAACCAATTGTAAACATCACTGGAAAGTATTCTGCTTCTTCACTAAACGGATAGGCTGATCACAAACCATGTGATCGATCTATGAATTCTGGGTAATGTAGTAGCGATTAGGTGACCCACATTGAGAGTCCGACACTACAATTAAAATCACGTGATATGCTATCAACCACGGTCACGTGACAGATTCACTCCAGGGAACCGCCCCCCGCACCTTGCTTGTATAGGAGATATCCAGGAATGAAGGCTGCGGTATGCGCAGTGCCTTATGGTCACTGTAGTTTCTCCACCAAAACTCGATGAACATGTGACCCATCCTCTGCATCAATCAGGTACACTATTCTAGGTCATGTGACCGCCTCACTAATGGGAGAGGATGGGTGCCGTAGATATGGAATTGAACCCTCTTAAGGCTCACTTATATTAAAATGGAGCTCTTTATATTGCCATGACCTTATGGCCGATTCTCTTTTGGGAACAGCCTCCCCTCGTGATTTGCCTGCATAGAGCTGTTTTAGATTAGGAGGTGCGGGATGTGCTATGTCTTATGGGTACTGTAGTTTTCTCTGCCAACTCCACGATCACATGACCTGCCTCCCATACCAATGAATTACATCAATTCAGGTCATCTGACCACTGCTACCAATGAAAAATGACATATGTTGTGGATATGGAAGTGAGTTCACTCTATTATCTTTCCTTTAATACAATAAACTCTGCATTTCGATTATAGTTTTATATAATATTATGTGTATTTTGTTTTAATGATGGTCTGCCTCCTGTTCTTTGTTTGTATCATTGATATTGCAATGATTTGCTAAAAAATTGGATGATCTATGCTAATTGATTGTTTGGTCATGTGACCTACTCTTAAGGTATATATACCCACACTTGCCCACAGGCACTATACCTTTGATAAAGCTGCCAGGAGCAGTGAAACGCGTCAGGTAGTGCCTGCCCATCACCCATCACCTATCCACCCACTTGGGATTGCAGTCCGGACCAGCCCTACAGGATTGTACCTGCTTCTTCATCTACCTCCATTTGGAGGCCACCATATTGGCTGTACACCAGCACACTTCCCTCCTGCTGCAAAAAAAGACCCACCATTCTTCAAACTGCCAGTGGATTCCGGTTATTTGTGCCAATCTGGGCCGGCCACTTGGACTTATGGACGGTGTCTACAGTATTACCTTTTCAACTAATCAGGAGTGGTAACTATCCAACTCTAACTCTGTTTGGACACACTATGCGATGTAATTTTATTAATAATATTTCTACGATGCTCTAGAAAGCGCTGTTTAAGAGGGAGGGTGGTGCGTCCAACATATTTTAGGCCGCAATCACATATAAGCACATAGATTACATGGCTTGTGTTACAATTTATAGAACTGTCTATTTCATATGTAGATCCATCGGGTGAGATTTAATAGGATGAGAGATTCAGAAAGTGAGAGATTTTGTGAGAAATCCCCAGGTTTTTTAAAGCGGCAATCATTTACACTGCAAAATCAAACTGGTTAAGCAGTATAAATGATTGCCGCTTTAAAAAAACTGGAGATTTCTCACAAAATCTCTGACTTTCTGAATCTCTCATCCTATTAAATCTCACCCATCATCTATAACAATCTGTGTTGTCTTTCTGTCTACATGTTGACAGGTCAGGCAGCGATTAGACCCACATTGAAAGAAGCCTTTAGGTTTAGTTGGCAACCAAGAAGTAGTTTTTTCATTTGGACAAGTAACCGTGGGTTTTAGGAAACTAGGAGCTAGTAGATTTTTTAGGGATTTGTTTTTTCGAAATATAAAGATTGGTTGGTCTGGGATCAAATTGCAAAGTACATTGTCACCCTTGAGAATATTGTAATTCTTTTTTATGATGTTACGAATTTTTAGACAATAATCATTATATTTGGAGATGAATGCTATCTCTCGTTTGGTATCACCAGATTCTTTCATAGTCAAACTTTTCCAACTGTGTATGTAATGAATTTCATATTACCGTTCCGTGCTGGTATGTTGGTTTGTTGGGTCTGGGAGCAATTAGGATGCTGTCATCCCAAGTTTTTGTAGAGATTTCTCCCACAGATCCCTGATTGCTCTATGATTTTTTTTAGCTCTTGAAATCATCGGAGGTCAATATTGCATTATAATAGGATATTTGAGAACATTGGGCACATAACACAATGTTATATTCCAAGCATCACTAAAACCATGAACTAATGGACAAATCAATATATACCGGGGTTGCCTACCTGACCCTCTCCTTCAGGGAGAAAATGCTCTGTTCCTGGGCTTCCCTGGTAATGTATGATTGCCATGCTCTGTGGTGAGCTAGTTAATTGATAAGAAAGGTGTTTCACCACAGGTGATGGCAATCACACATTACCAGGGAAGTCCAGGAACAGAGCATTTTCTCCCTGAAGCAGAGGGTCAGGTAGGCAACCCTGTTTTAGGTTGCAGCCTGATTATTATTAAGGGATATGGCTTTTTTTAAAATAGCTAATCAGTCAGGTGTAGCTCAGAAGTGATTGTTGCTGCCACTAACCAGATAAATACATTTAATGATCTCATAAAAGAGAGCAGACATCATGGAGGTAAAGTGAGAAACTATAAAATAAATTCAAAGAATTTTGAACCTTTTTTTTATTAGGCCACAAGCCTCCTGCTGAAAAAGCAATGTTAAGTGTAAATGGAGTGTAGAATATATTTAACAGCTGCAAGCATTGTGCTAAACTGAGTGCTGGGATCATAGTTGTGGAAGCATCCCATTGCCAAATACATTAATGTACCTCCATTAGTTTGTTAGCAGGAGGTACCATACAACATCAAGTTTTGTTTTACACCAATGGCTAGAACCTCTGAGAACTGTGCTGGCACAGAAAGATGACAGCTATTTGACATTTGCATACTTTGAAAGGTAAAAATAAATTATAACAAAACCCTGTATTTTATGTATCACTGATCACAGCTCAAATGAATAAATTCATGTACAGTGTTTCTGTTTTCCTATTGAATATTTCATACAGTGAATATATAGAATTAATCTATAGTATATTTTGTAGATTTAAAAAAATATATGATAAATCATGTTAACATGTAGCATTTGTAATACAAAAAAGAGGCTAAGTGAAATATACAATTAATAAATAACTAATTTGCTACAGAATTCAATTTCCTAACTTTGCTACGTCTTCCTTAGTACTATAAGTTTTAATATAAATGTATCAACTTTCGTTTGTTTCAACCTTTTGTACCCTCAATCTTTTGTGGCGTCTAGCTAATGACCATGTTGACCTTTTGACCAAGTAGACCTAATGCATTTTGGCTAAATAGGATCAACTTATTTCTGGTCAACTGAATGATCCACACTCTGTGAGCCAGTAGGTGCAGTTAGTATTGGCTAGGAAGTGAAAAATGTGCTGAGAGCAGAGCATTTGAAACTATAGAATATAGAGAATTTCAGGGAGGGAGAGAAAAAGATTGGAGAGAGAAATTTAGGGAGGAAAGAGATTGAGAGAAAGTCGGGAAGAGAAAGAGCAATGGTGTGTCATGAAAAAAAAAGAAAGAAAGAGAGTAAGACAGAGAGAGACAGAAAGGGGATAAACAAAAAGTGACAAAGGGTGTCAGGAAGAGAAAGGGTGAGAGTCGGTGTGGGGTGTAAAGGACGTAAGACGGAGTGAGAGAGGGTATCAGGCAGAGAAATGGGGAGAGACGAAGTGAGAGAGGGTAGGGAAAGGGGGAAAGATGGATTGAGAAAGTGGGATAACAGGGAGTGAGAGCTGGAGGATGTCAAGGAGAGAAATACAGCATCAGATAGAGAAAGGTGAGAGAAAGAGAGAGTGAGATATTGTCAGAGAGATGGAGAGAGAGGAAAGAGAGTGAGAGAGGGAATGTAAAGAGAGCAAAAAAAGAGGAAAGAGGTACATGTATCATCTGGGTATTGACCGGAGCTGGCAATACCCACTTCTCTCCAGGTGGGCTGACATATAATTCTTGCCATCTTTGCCACCGGCACCTACCACCTGCTCCCACCGTCTCTCACGTTGGCAGCCCTGGGTCTCCAGTTCCCACCACAGATTAAAGGGGCACAGGTCTGTGGGACAAGACTACACACAAAATCAAAAGGTTGCAGGGGATTGTCTGCTGGGTCCACCAAGCCCCTGCACCACTGAGCAAGCTATAGGAACTGTAGAGGATAAACTTAGAAGTTACATCTATTGTCTAAGTGTGTAACACTGGTGCTGCTGGTATAAGGGAAAGAGGAGGTGAAAACATGGGCTGACATAGCTCCACCAGGTCTCTTTCTTACCAGCTGTGACACTGGTGCCTGCAGCCTGTTCACTGGTGCCAGCAGCTCCAGTTCTCCTGATCCCACTTCCACATCTGCTGGAAGTCACTAGGTCTCCTGCTCCCACACAGCGCTAGGTCTCCTGCTCATGCTTTGCTCATTTGCAGTACTTGATACAGTTCTTAGAAACATTTTGCTTTATACTGAAACCATTGAAGTAGAACATTTTTCATTGCAGTTATAGAAGTCTTGTTAATTACCCTTGCCCCAAAGCCCTAATTCTGTTCTTCCATTCTTCCATTCCCCTTCCCATAGAGACACTACATGTTAATGAGCATTAGGGGCAGCTGCTACTTACATGTGGCAGGGGGACTACTGCTACACCCCTGCACAAAGAAAAAAATGTAATGGATCTGGCAGGTACCAGGATAGGGGCATGCACATAACCATGGTTTCTATAGACTACACCAACTGCAGCTCATAGAACACAGATTAGGCTCTGTAATAAGGCAGGGAGTAGGTCTCTGCTTATTGAAGCCTTTACTGGCATTCATAGAGGGAACAAATCCCAACATTTGTGTGGATGGAAATGGAGGACAGTAAAAGATCAGAAAACAATTCCTACTACTAGTGCTGAAGCTACTGGCATCAGTCATGACATTGACTAGCAAGTCTATCAATGTCGCCTGCTTAGGCTGATGCAGACTGTCATAAACATATAAAATTAAAGAACCTAAAATAATATTTCAAAACAATTTTAACTATCCGATGAAAACCCTAAAATTGGCAACATGCTACAGTATTTACAAAACAAAGTGGCAAGGAAACTGGCCTTTGCGTATGTTCATGAGTGGTGGTTCAGCTTCTTTGATGGAACCCCAGCAATGCTGATGACTGTATTGCAGGTCAGCTCTTACTAGCTGTTCCAGGCACCTAGCTTCCACATGTACTTTTGCACTGCGGGTAATAACAGCACCTCCTGCACCATGCAGCACCTCCTCCAATACTCTCCCCTCTCGCACTGCTTGGTCAACTGGGGGCAATTACTGAGTGCCCCACCACCTCTTCCACTACAGTGCCACCCATCAGCCAGCACCGCTCTCCTCTCCTGCTAGTGGGGCCCTTCAAGCCTCCTCACTCGGGCAATGTAAGCAGCCCACCATCTCTCCCCATCTCTGTCTCATACAGCTGCTGGGATGCCGCTTGCACGTGACCTGCAATGGCTTCCTGCTTCCGGTCCCTCACTCCTTACCCCCCGATGTAAAATCAGTGGCTGCAGCCGGTCACATTGGATGTTAGCTGGGGAGCTTGTCCTCCTGCTCCCTCCCTCAAGTACTGGCATGGCCATGGCCACCCCAAAAACCCCTGTATCCCCCTTTTTTTTTAAGTGCACAGTACAGTCCCAGCACTGGCAGCCTATGACACCACACATGAGACCACGGGATTTTATACTGCAGTGCCAGCAACAAGTGTAATTGACTTGTGCAGGCTGGCAGGCTTTTAGCACAGGACAACACACAGGACAGGACTACAAAACCCCATGCCGCACTCAGCTCAGACATATGCCAGACACCTCCATTCTGCTCCCTTTCCAATGCTGGAATGAAATGTCACAGGGATGCATTGATTTATATAGGGTCTGGATGTCGTGAGAATCTGACAGCAAGATGATGATGTTTTTCCTCATTCTGGGATCGGGATTTAATGGGAACAGCTGAGCCGTGCTCGGATCTAGCCTCGGATTTTGAAGATCAGGGACATTTGGTTCCCGGAGATCCGAACACGTTCATGTCTAACAAACTGTGAAGCAGCATTCAAAGCATAAAGAAATCTTATAGATATTCTGGTGGAACAACATAAGTTTGCTGCACAGCCTGTTTCTGTTTCACATTACTAGAGGAGGATATTCCTGTGCTATAGTGTAATTAGCTAAGTCTGTGTAGCCTTGTGTTGTTTACCAATTTACTGTACTGTGGCACCACATTTTTGTTGCCCATGTTACAGATGATGGGTACTTTACAAATAATTCTATCTATCTATCTATCTATCTATATATATATATATATATATATATATATATATATATATATATATATATATATATATGGAAATAGCCAGCACTCCTTTGCTTGAATAAATGGATGGTGCACCAGGTGCCTTCCTCAGCTCTACTCCACATCAGGGGTGGCATACATGCATTCCTTTTAGGCGGCACTCTGACGTCTATCAAAAGAACACAGGTTTCATCAAGATCTTTCGAGATTTATTCTCGTCATCAGGATATATATATATATATATATATATATGAGAAGGGGTTGTGAACCTTTCCTGCGCTTGTAGGTGAGCAGCACTACTCTAAGACCCCGCCGCTAATGGAAGTCTGATGTAAAGGATGAAAAAGAGAAGGTGTAGAGGTGCGCTCTGAAAGTGGTTTCACCAGTCCACAAATTGTAAAAGTAAATACAAAATATTTATTTAACACAATAAAATAATTTAAAATACATTTGTTTGTAATCGTTTTACAGAAATTTTACAATGATCCACCGAAAATTTCTGTAAAACGATTACAAACAAATGTATTTAAAATTATTTTATTGTGTTAAATAAATATTTTGTATTTACTTTTACAATTTGTGGACTGGTGAAACTACTTTCAGAGCGCACCTCTACACCTTCTCTTTTTCACATATATATATATATATATACCGTATTTTTCCAATGCACTCACGGTTTGGTGTACTTTTTTCTGGAGGTGCTCCCGCCAGTCTCACAAGCAAAGCTTATGGTCCAAATGCAAAGTCACATATAATCAGGGCACTCACCAAGCAGCGATAAGGCAATGCTTTTTTTATTCCATAGCCAACAACAGATAAGCTGACGTTTCGGACCTAACAAGGGCCTAAATCATGGCGTCCTGAGTCCCACAAAAGAGTAACTGGGCTCTATAGGCTATATATATATTCCAAAGACAATAAAACCTTACGGATTCACATGTCCCATTAAGGCTTCTTACACATGATCTGGCATTTCTGAAACCTTAATAGGACATGTGATACCGTAAGGTTTTTTGTCTTTGGAATTTCATAGCTTTTTTTCAATTATTTTTTTTTAATTCAGAAATGTAAAATTTCACTGTAAGAATAAACATTGGATTTAAAAAAAAATGTTTAACAATAACTCACCATTGGCAACGAACATTACCACTGGCTACAAGCATTACAAACCCCTGGCAATGAGTATGATACCCGTCCCAGAGCATGAAAGCCCTGGCAATGAAGACACCCATTCCATGAAACTCCTGGCAATGAGCATGACACCCAGTGTGTAGAAGCTATACTGCTATTACTGGCATAATGTATCATGGGCCTTGCAGTGTGGGGCATATGGTGCAGGGGACATTACTGTATGTGGCTTAATATGGTGAAAAAATGTTCTTCATGTGGTGGCAAAGGTCTGTTGGTGCAGGGCCAAAAACTGGGGTGTAAGGTAGTCTTCTCCGGTGAGGCCATGTTTTAATAAGACCACGCCCCTTGACTGGGGGCAGAGATCAAATTACAAATGTATGGATAGGGTTAGGCTGTGAGTGTGTGTGTGTGTGTATGGACAGGGTTAGGCTATGGGTGTATGAATGGATAGAGTTAGGTTGTGTGTGTATGTATAGAGTGTGCGGATGAGCGTGTGTGCAGATAGGGTAGGCTACATGTGTGTGTGTGGATGGTGTTAGGCACACACACAGAGTCAATGATGCCTATCCATAGATATACATGACATGCTGACCCTACCAGGTCATGGATCAGCTGCGGGTGTGTGAGTATCTATGTATGGATAGGGTTAGGCTACATATATGTGTGTGTGCGCGTATGTATGAATGTATGTATGGGTAGGCTATGGGTGTGTGTGTGTACAGGGTATACAGGAGCCAGAGTCAATGATGCATACCTTTACATGACACGCTGACCCTACGAGGTCATGGAACTCCACCAGGCTGGGGGTTTCTCCTGGGGATGGCGACCAATCTGCTCCTTCTGTCTGACTTGATGGTTCCCCTCCATCAAAGAGTTCCAGGCAGCTACTCCCCTCTTCCCCGGTGTCCGCAGATGCTGAGCGGGCCTCCCCCTTCTGGCATGGCAGTGGTGCGGTCTCCAGACTGGATCACAGGAGTTAAAATGAGTGGAGATGGGGTGAAAAGGGTGGCAGGCTCCCTGTCGAGGGCTGCTGCGCATGTACCTCTCCCATGGTCCTGCCTGTAAAGAACCATGGGAGGAGCTACACACGACTGTGCATGCTCAGCAGCCCTCCCAGGGCCATTTTGGCTTTGTGCAATTATAAAAATTTGTTTTTTTCGGTATGATCAAATTCTACTAAGAGAAATGTGACCTATTTTATTGTAAAAAAAAGGGAGGGAGGTAGTGAGTCACACCATACGTCTGGTGCTATATTGAATAAAAATAATAAAAGGCAAGGAAAACTGCATATATGATAACAAGCAAACCAGCTTGTAAGAAATAAAAGAAAACAATTGGAAAGCTGTCACAGCATTAGCACTTATACCTTTGATTAAAGTTAAACATAGAATTTGACGGAAGATAAGAACCACTTGGCCCATCTAGTCTGCCCCTTTTTTAAACATGTTACCTCAAACCATATTTGATCCTTATTTTTTTGTAAGGATATCAATATGCCTATGCCAAGCATGTTTAAATTGTACTACTGTATTTGCCTCTACCACCTCTGATGGGAGCCTATTCCACTTATCTACTACTCTTTCTGTGAAGTAATTCTTCCTCAAATTTCCCCTGAATCTTCCTCCCTCTAGTTTCAGTGCATGTCCTCGTGTTCTGCTGCTCCTCTTCCTGTGAAGAATGTCTCCCACCTGTACCTTGTTAAAACCCTTGATATATTTGAAAGTTTCTATCATGTCCCCCCTTTCCCTTCTCTGCTCTAAAGTATACATATTAAGATCTTTTAGTCTTTCCTGGTACGTTTTGTGATGTAGGCCATGCACCATTTTAGTTGCCCTTCTTTGTAAGTTAAAAAATAAATGTAATATAGGTCCCCCTTTTCAATAATGGCACAAGACTCAGTTCAATTGAAATATCAAAAATATTTTATAAACACATAATAAAATCATATACATAAATCACATGTAATTAATGGTAAAACAGTGTAACTTAAGGTGCTGGCATCCCAATTAATTAAAAGAAATGAAAATAGCAGCAGCAGACCTCACTTGAAGCTCAGGCATGATGGTGATGGAGCCGGCGGAAAAGAGCTGGGTCATGGTCAGAGCTTACAGCGGGTGCCCGCCGGCAGAGGATTCAGCACTGGTGCAGGCAGGTGCAGCGCCGGGGGTGTGTGAGTAGAAGGGGGGTTTAGTTGAGGTCTGAGAGAGCAGGCAATAGTAGGGAGGAAGCCGCAGCGAGAGACCGAGGCCTAGCCAGTTTGTGTTTATGCAGTACAGGGATGGGAGGTCGGCGGCTGAGAAGCCCCAGAGCAGATCAAAGCTGCCGGTCACTGGTCGGCCGGGTGAGTGGTGCGGGCAGGAGGTGTGGGGGAAAGAAGGCTGCAAGGGCCAGTGAGACACAATGGAATAGTGAGAGGGGGACAGTGTACACATGGGGTCACTGAAGGGAGGGGGGACAGCGTACACATGTGGGCATTGAGGGGGTTATAGGCTGCAGTGTGTGTATGGTTAGTGTAATAGCCCGGGGGGGTGGGCGGTGGTGGTGTATGGTTAGGGTTATAGGCTGCAGGGTGTGTGTGTATGGTTAGGGTTATAGGCTGCGGGGGGTGTATGGTTAGGGTTATAGGCTGCGGGGGGTGTATCGTTAGGGTTATAGGCTGCAGGGTGTGTGTGTATGGTTAGGTTTAGAGGCTGAGGGGTGTGTGTGTATGGTTAGGGTTAGAGGCTGAGGGGTGTGTGTGTGGTTAGGGTTATAGGCTGCATGGTGTGAATGGTTAGGTTTATAGGCTGCGGGGTGTGTATGGTTAGGGTTATAGGCTGCGGGGTGTGTGTGTATGGTTAGGGTTATAGGCTGCGGGGTTTGTGTATGGTTAGGGTTATAGGATGCAGGGTGTGTGTATGCTTAGGGTTATAGGCTGCGGTGTGTGTGTATTGTTAGGGTTATAGGCTGCTGGGTGTATGTATGGTTAGGGTTATAGACTGCGGTGTGTGTGTATGGTTAGGGTTATAGGCTGTGATGTGTGTGTATGGTTAGGGTAATAGGCTGCGGGGTGTGTGTATGCTTAGGGTTATAGGCTGCGGGGTGTGTGTATGGTTAGGGTTATAGGCTGCGGGGTGTGTATGGTTAGGGTAATAGGCTGAGGGGGTGAATGGTTAAGGTTATTGGCAGCGAGGTGTGTGTGTATGGGTAGGCTTATACGCTGCGGGGGGTGTGTGTGTATGGTTAAGGTTATAGACTCCAGGGTGTGTGTATGGTTAGGGTTATTGGCTGCAGGGTGTGTGTATATGGTTAGAGTTATAGGCTGCGGGGTGTGTGTATGGTTAGGGTTATTGGCTGTGGAGGGTGTGTATGGTTAGGGTTATAGGCTGCGGGGTGTGTGTATGGTTAGGGTTATAGGCTGCAGGGTGTGTGTGTATGGTTAGAGTTATAGGCTGCGGGGTGTGTGTATGGTTAGGGTTATTGGCTGTGGAGGGTGTGTATGGTTAGGGTTATAGGCTTCGGGGTGTGTGTATGGTTAGGGTTATAGGCTGCAGGGTGTGTGTATGGTTAGGTTTATAAGCTGAGCAGTGTGTGTATGGTTAGGGTAATAGGCTGCGGGGGGGAGGTGTATGTTTAAGGTTATAGGCTGCGCAGGGGGTGTATTTAGGGTTATAGGCTGCAGTGTGTGTTTGTATGGTTAGGTTTATAGGCTGCAGGGTGTGTGTGTGTGTGTGTGTATGGTTAGGGTTATAGGCTGCAGGGTGTGTATGGTTAGGGTTATAGGCTGCAGGGTGTGTGCATGGTTACGGTTATAGGCTGCGGGGTGTATGTGTGTATGGTTAGAGTTATAGGCGGTGGGGTTTGTGTATGGTTAGGTTTATAGGCTGCGGAGTGTGTATGGTTAGGGTAATAGGCTGCGGGGGGGGTGTATGGTTAGGGTTATAGGCTGTGGGGTGTGTGTATGGTTAGGGGTATAGGTTGGGGTATGTATGTGTGGTTATGGTTATAGGATGCGTGGTGTATGTATAGTAAGTGTTATAGGATGCAAGGTGTGTGTGTGTGGTTAGGGTTATAGGCTGCAAGGTGTGTATATGGTTAGTGTTATAGGCTGTGGGGTAAGTTTATGGTTAGGGTAATAGGCTGCAGTGGTGGGTGGGAGGTGTATGGTTAGTGTTGTAGGCTGCAGGGTGTGTGTATGGTTAGGGTTACAGGCTGTGGGGTGTTTGAATGGTTAGGGTTATAAGTTGTGCGGTGTGTATGTATAGAGGATGGGTTGTCGGGAAGGGTTGCACTGTGGACTCTTAATATGGTAACCCAGCTGCAAGAGTGTGAAGGTATACTACCAGTACCTCTTGTTAAAACTGATTAGGGGGGATTACACCTTGCGGTGTCACTGCGCTACGGGTAAACCTATTTGGAGCGGTTGCAATTATCACTTATCTAAAACAATGAAGCAGTCACTGCTATTTGCAATGTAAACAAACAATGATATTTATTTAAAAGGGTACATAGGTAAATCTTTTTTCTGTTACAGAAATACAATGACCTATACTCAATGGTTACAAAAGCATGCACTATCTTTAACTGTATAAAATACACTTATGTTAGTGTGTGTAAGTTCTAATACCGGTATACACATACAACAGGTGGGTATGGGAAAGGGTAAAACACACTGGGGGTAATGTCCTCAATGGATGGTCCAATACTCTTATGAGCGATTTGCGGAAAGAAAGTCTCAGTCTTATGTGGGATATCCACTATGAGTTCGATACCTGATTTCCAGGGGGTGGGTGGTAACGTGGAAGTGTCTGCTGGCAGACTCCCGTCAGTGTCCTCTTAACCAGAGGGGTACTCAGTGGGTCAAGATGCAGTAATGTGTCAACTAGTTCCACTGCCTTCTTCAGGATGATCGCGGTATCTGACTGACTTCTCTGTGCCTCCTTTTATCACCCGGGGATGGACGGGATCAGCATTAGTCCTCATTAGTCGGCTGTCATAGCTCTGATTCAGCACTCGCTCCGTCTCTCGCTGGGCGTGACATCACTTCCGCCCTTCTCACTCTGTGGCGTCTTTGTTGTACTTTCGCCCTGAGCTGCGTTATGTGTGCGGCGCTTCACTTTGTTTTTGGCCGGTTGCCTTGGTTACAGTTGATCTGCGTGCTGGCTGTGGCTTCCTTCATTCTTCTTGTTTGGCTGGTTGCCTTAGTTAATTTTTTTTTTTTTTTTTTTTGCTGGTGCTTTATTTATTCTCATTTAATAGAGTAGTTGATAGTAGACTTCTCTAAAGTTTTTAGTTTTCGTTTTCAGATTTTGTAGTGTATACATGGGGGAGGAGGGAAAAAAGGCTGGGGTGTTTGGCACATGAGGTAAAATGGAACATTTTGGAGTATATAAATAGCTTTACTTAATGGATTTTACGCAATCCACAATTGCATAGTGTGTGTGTGTGTGTCGGATATGTTGTAATCATAAAAAATCATAAATAAACAAGTAGATGTCATTTCTGGATGCTAGGTGGAACTATGTAGGGTATATCACCTTATCTATAAATATTTAGGTATAAATAAATATATATATATATATATATATATATATATATATATATATATATATATATATATACTGTATACATATACATACATATAGGAAATCTTATAGGGGTACCCAGAGAATGTTCCCTGGTGTATAAGCAATCAGTATATAGCTTGCTTTATAGACCCAATCTTGGGTGTGATAAAAATGCCAAATATTACAGATATTACAAATGGTTTATCATAAAGTATTTTCGGTACTAGTGTAGTTTCACGGCGACAGCATGGCGCCGTGCTACTTCCGGGTTCTACGCTCGCCACAACTATCTAAAATAAACTAACTTAACTCCATGCCAACATGGATAGTTCATACCCCCACTATCCATGTTGGTATGGAGTTGATTTTAGATAGCGTGGCGAGTGTAGCGAGCCACCGAGCCCCGCAAGGTGAAAGTACACAGGTACCGTATTTTCTTTTTTCTTTTAATTTCTACTTGCATGTATATGTAGAAATTTGCATATTTATGTCAATTAGCCTGGACCTTGTTGGAAAAATCTAAATATAGACAACAAATGGAGGAAATGAGAGAGACCTTTTCAGATCAAGGGTATCCAAGCTGGTTATTAGATCAAGCTGAATTAAAAAGTGAAAAAATAGAGAGAACTTCTCTTCTAGACTCAAAAACAACAAATAAACAATTATCATTAGACAATACATTATTTATTTCCAAATTTAATACATATTCGGACCAACTAAGAGAAATTATAAACAAAAACTATAGGATACTTATATGTGATAATATTTTGGCCCCCCATCTAGAAGAAGTCCCAAAAATAATCTTCAAAAAGAATAGAACACAGAGATATCCTTTCACCTAGTCACTTCAAACGTGAAAACATTGATCATACAGGGATTGAAAAAACAAAAGGGTGTTTCAAATGTAAAAAGAATAAATGTATGACCTGCCAATACATTAAAGACCCCAATACTTGCTTTAGTTCATCATACTCAGGGACATCATTTAACATAAAGAGCCATATCAATTGCCAAACCTCATGTTATATATCTGATAACATGTGTATGCGGGTCCCAATATGTGGGCCGCACTATTCGTACCTTGAATACAAGATTCTTGGAGCATCGAAGAAATATATTGAAAGTGGTGCTTAACCACTCATTATCTAAACATGTTAAACACAAACATAATGTAGACCTGCGAGTCTTAAATTTGCAGGGGATAGAACATGTAGAACAAACATTGAGAGGTGGCGATCGATATAACAGATTATGCGCTCAAGAAGCGTTTTGGATATTTTCTCTCGGTACTTTTTTCCAACAGGTCTAAATGACAACATTGAATTAACCCCTTCCCGACATTTGACGTACATTTACGTCATGGTCGGGATGTACTTCCCGACACATGGCATAAATGTACGTCATGCCATTAAACTGTCACCACGTCTATAGACGCGGTGACAGAGGGACGATGTCTGCTGTCCCTGACAGCAGACATCTTCCCTCATTGCCCAGGGGGGGCAGCGATGCCCCCACCCATCGGCGATCGCTGTGATTGGCTGTTCAATGTGAACAGCCAATTACAGCGTTTTCTGTGTACCGGCGAATAACGTTTGCCGGTGACACAGGGATCGGTGGTGATTGGTGCTGTTAAGTACAGCACCAATCACCACCGGGTGTAAGGGTGTCACTGGTGGTCACCCCACCTCACCCCACCTGCCCCCAAAGGCTGTGATTGCAATCACAGCCATTTCACCTCAAATGAAATAACGGAGACAGCCCTGCAGCCGCCATTCCGGTCAGGAACAGCGTGCAGAGCGGTCTCCGTGCCCATCTGTGCCCTATACTGACCTGATCAGCGTTGGTGGCATCCGTGCTGCCAGCTCCTGCTGTGACTTCCTGGTGCTTGTGCTGTTGGTGCTGCTGCTGCAGCAGCGTCATTGTGTCAGAGATTTATAATTGTGTGATATAATTTTGTATCTGCTGCCCCCTGCTGCCCCCCTTTTGTGCTGATCAGTGTAAATTAACTGATCAGCATTTTTTTTTGGGGTGCAGGTTTTTTTTTTATATATATATATATATACCCTGTCAGGTTGCACCCACAGCTGTGTGCCTGCTGCCCCTCACTGCTAATCAGTGTTGCATCACTGATCAGCAGTTTTTTTTTTTTTTTGACGGTGCTGTGGGGGTTTTTTTTTATTTTTTTTTTTACACCCACAGTGATTTTGTGGGTGTCCTGTGGCCGCAGAGCGCTGATCAGTGACGTACATCACTGATCAGCATTTTTTATCTAATTTTTTTTTTTTTTGTATCAAATTCCTGTTGTCTTTGACTCATCAGAAGTTTTTTTAAATTTTTTTTTTGGAGGGTGCTGTGGAGCCTTTTTTTTTAATTTTTTTTACACCCACGGTGCTTTTGTGGGTGTCCTGTGCCCGCTGAGCGCTGATCAGTGACGGACGTTACTGACCAACATCTGTGCTCAATTTTTGGTGCAGGAGCTTTTTTTTTTTCTTTTAACTTACACGTGTTAAAGCACTACATACACACTACATACCCCCCGTGTTGAAATAAAGTTTGTACCCCCCCCCTACACTATACACGCCTACACAAAAATAATAAAAATGTCCCAATCATCGCAAAGACTGTTTTCAGCGGAGGAGGCATATGCCCTTATTGCCTCTGACACTGACACAGCCAGTAATGCAAGCGATGAATTTGCATTCGCCTTAAGCTCCTCTTCCTCCTCTAGTGATGAGGGACCCCCTCAAAGACGCCCCCGTAGAGCAGCTGAGACCCCCCCCAATGATTGATCTCGTATGGACCCCACCACCAGACAATTTTGAGCCCCAGGTTCCTGAGTTTTTGGCCAACCCAGGAATCCAATTTGATACTACAGGCCTCAAAGAAATTGACTTTTTCAAAGTCTTTTTCTCTGATGATTTTATAAATTTAATGGTGGACCAAAGTAATTTATATGCCCAGCAGTTTATTGCCCAAAACCCCACGTCATCATTTGCTAGGTGGACCCCTGTAGATGCAGTAGAGATGATGACGTTTTGGGGTCTGGTGTTACATATGGTCATAGTTAAAAAGCCAGAAATTAGGCAATATTGGAGTACAGATGTTCTGTACAGCACCCCACTTCATCGTATGGCCATGACCCAGACTCGTTTTGAGACGATCCTTAAATTTTTGCATTACAACGATAATGCACAGTGCCCACCCAGAGATGATCCCACCTTTGACCAGCTATTCAAAGTCAGGCCGGTCATTGATCATTTCAGCGCCAAATTTGCTGAGATGTACATCCCCCAAAAATTCATTTGTGTAGACGAGTCACTTATACATTTTAAAGGAAGGGTTAAATTCCGCCAGTACCTTCCCAATAAGAGGGCAAGGTATGGCATAAAAATGTATAAGCTGTGCAAAGTACCTCAGGGTACACCCACAGGTTTAGGGTATATGAAGGGAAGGACACAAGAATTTAACCGCCAGAATGCCCCCCCTCCCTCGTAGGTGTTAGTGGAAAGATTGTCTGGGATTTAGTGCACCCCTTCCTGGATAAGGGTTATCACCTCTATGTGGATAACTTTTACACCAGCATCCCCCTGTTTAAGGCCCTTGGTTCAAGAGGTACAGCAGCTTGCGGTACTGTGCGCAAGAACCAAAGAGGCCTCCCAAAAACGCACATTGCCCAATTACTGAGAAAGGGTGAAAGCAGGGGAATATGCACCGAAAATATGTTGTTGGTCAAATATAAGGACAAGAGGGATGTCCTTATACTGACAACAATTCACGGAGACAGTACCACCTCCGTCCCTGTACGAGGTACCAGTACCCACACCTCAAAACCTATTTGTATCCTAGATTACAATAAGTACATGGGCGGAGTGGATCTTTCAGATGAGGTACTGAAGCCGTACAGTGCCCTGCGGAAAACAAAAATATGGTATAAGAAGCTGGCCGTGTATATCATCCAGATGGCACTGTATAACGCTTACGTACTATTCCGTTCTACCAGCCAGACGGGGACATTTATGCACTTTCAAGAGGAAGTCATAAAGGGCCTAATATTTGGGAACCAGCAGGCAGAGGGCCCCAGTACTTCTAGTACTGGCCCCAGTACTTCTAGTACTGGCCCCCGTATTGTATCAGGGCAGCATTTTCCTAACGAAATCCCCTCCACTGGAAAAAAGGGCAGGACACAAAAAAGGTGCAAAGTTTGCTATAAAAAGGGAATACGAAAGCAAACTATTTTTCACTGTGAAACTTGCCCCGACAAACCCGGCCTATGTATGAAGGAGTGCTTTAAAATATACCACACATCTATGGATTATTAGGTTCATCATTTCACCGTGCTTCGGGGGTCTTGCTAATGCGACATAGCACCCACCATTCATTCCACCAGAATGTGTGCTGCAAAATCCAAATATCACTGAGTCCTGCCATGCACCCAAATGGTATTTTTTGGTCACATATGAGGCATTGCCGTACTCGGGAGAAATTGGGGCACAGATTTTGGGGTGCTTTGTCTCCCTTATTCCTTGTGAAAATGAAAAATTTTGAGCCAGAACTGCATTTTTGTGTAAAAAAATGTAATTTTTCATTTTCACAGCCCAGTTGTACCAAAATTGGTGAAACCCCTGGGGGTTTGAAATGTACACTATACCCCTAGATGAATTCCCTGAGGGGTGTAGTTTGCAAAATGGGGTCACTTGTGGGGGGGTTCCACTGTATTGGTGCTTCGGGGGTCTTGCTAATGCGACATAGCACCCA
This sequence comes from Crinia signifera, assembly GCF_055691185.1. Lineage (NCBI taxonomy): Eukaryota > Metazoa > Chordata > Amphibia > Anura > Myobatrachidae > Crinia > Crinia signifera. Next base: position 93,538,196 of record NC_139223.1, on the reverse strand, counting down.
CCATTCATTCCACCAGAATCTGTGCTGCAAAATCCAAATATCACTCCTTCCCTTCTGAGTCCTGCCATTTTTTGGTCACATATGAGGCATTGCCGTACTCGGAAGAAATTGGGGCACAGATTTTGGGGTGCTTTGTCTCCTTCATTCCTTGTGAAAATGAAAAATTTTGAGCCAGAACTGCATTTTTGTGTAAAAAAATGTAATTTTTCATTTTCACAGCCCAGTTGTACCAAAATTGGTGAAACCCCTGGTGGTTTGAAATGTACACTATACGCCTTGATGAATTCCCTGAGGGGTGTAGTTTGCAAAATGGGGTCACTTGTGGGGGGGTTCCACTGTATCGGTGCTTCGGGGGTCTTGCTAATGCGACATAGCACCCACCATTCATTCCACCAGAATCTGTGCTGCAAAATCCAAATATCACTCCTTCCCTTCTGAGTCCTGCCATTTTTTGGTCACATATGAGGCATTGCCGTACTCGGGAGAAATTGGGGCACAGATTTTGGGGTGCTTTGTCTCCTTCATTCCTTGTGAAAATGAAAAATTTTGAGCCAGAACTGCATTTTTGTGTAAAAAAATGTAATTTTTCATTTTCACAGCCCAGTTGTACCAAAATTGGTGAAACCCCTGGGGGTTTGAAATGTACACTATACCCCTAGATGAATTCCCTGAGGGGTGTAGTTTGCAAAATGGGATCACTTGTGGGGGGGTTCCACTGTATTGGTGCTTCGGGGGTCTTGCTAATGCGACATAGCACCCACCATTCATTCCACCAGAATGTGTGCTGCAAAATCCAAATATCACTCCTTCCCTTCTGAGTCCTGCCATGCACCCAAATGGTATTTTTGGTCACATATGAGGCATTGCCGTACTCGGGAGAAATTGGGGCACAGATTTTGGGGTGCTTTGTCTCCTTCATTCCTTGTGAAAATGAAAAATTTTGAGCCAGAACTGCATTTTTGTGTAAAAAATGTAATTTTTCATTTTCATAGCCCAGTTGTACCACAATTGGTGAAACCCCTGGGGATTTGAAATGTACACTATACCCCTAGATGAATTCCCTGAGGGGTGTAGTTTGCAAAATGGGGTCACTTGTGGGGGGGTTCCACTGTATTGGTGCTTCGGGGGTCTTGCTAATGCGACATAGCACCCACCATTCATTCCACCAGAATGTGTGCTGCAAAATCCAAATATCACTCCTTCCCTTCTGAGTCCTGCCATGCACCCAAATGGTATTTTTGGTCACATATGAGGCATTGCCGTACTCGGGAGAAATTGGGGCACAGATTTTGGGGTGCTTTGTCTCCTTCATTCCTTGTGAAAATGAAAAATTTTGAGCCAGAACTGCATTTTTGTGTAAAAAATGTAATTTTTCATTTTCATAGCCCAGTTGTACCACAATTGGTGAAACCCCTGGGGGTTTGAAATGTACACTATACCCCTAGATGAATTCCCTGAGGGGTGTAGTTTGCAAAATGGGGTCACTTGTGGGGGGGTTCCACTGTATTGGTGCTTCGGGGGTCTTGCTAATGCGACATAGCACCCACCATTCATTCCACCAGAATGTGTGCTGCAAAATCCAAATATCACTCCTTCCCTTCTGAGTCCTGCCATGCACCCAAATGGTATTTTTGGTCACATATGAGGCATTGCCGTACTCGGGAGAAATTGGGGCACAGATTTTGGGGTGCTTTGTCTCCTTCATTCCTTGTGAAAATGAAAAATTTTGAGCCAGAACTGCATTTTTGTGTAAAAAATGTAATTTTTCATTTTCATAGCCCAGTTGTACCACAATTGGTGAAACCCCTGGGGGTTTGAAATGTACACTATACCCCTAGATGAATTCCCTGAGGGGTGTAGTTTGCAAAATGGGGTCACTTGTGGGGGGGTTCCACTGTATTGGTGCTTCGGGGGTCTTGCTAATGCGACATGGCACCCACCATTCATTCCACCAGAATGTGTGCTGCAAAATCCAAATATCACTCCTTCCCTTCTGAGTCCTGCCATGCACCCAAATGGTATTTTTTGGTCACATATGAGGCATTGCCGTACTCGGGAGAAATTGGGGCACAGATTTTGGTGTGCTTTGTCTCCTTCATTCCTTGTGAAAATGAAAAATTTTGAGCCAGAACTGCATTTTTGTGTAAAAAAATGTAATTTTTCATTTTCACAGCCCAGTTGTACCAAAATTGGTGAAACCCCTGGTGGTTTGAAATGTACACTATACGCCTTGATGAATTCCCTGAGGGGTGTAGTTTGCAAAATGGGGTCACTTGTGGGGGGGTTCCACTGTATCGGTGCTTCGGGGGTCTTGCTAATGCGACATAGCACCCACCATTCATTCCACCAGAATCTGTGCTGCAAAATCCAAATATCACTCCTTCCCTTCTGAGTCCTGCCATTTTTTGGTCACATATGAGGCATTGCCGTACTCGGGAGAAATTGGGGCACAGATTTTGGGGTGCTTTGTCTCCTTCATTCCTTGTGAAAATGAAAAATTTTGAGCCAGAACTGCATTTTTGTGTAAAAAAATGTAATTTTTCATTTTCACAGCCCAGTTGTACCAAAATTGGTGAAACCCCTGGGGGTTTGAAATGTACACTATACCCCTAGATGAATTCCCTGAGGGGTGTAGTTTGCAAAATGGGATCACTTGTGGGGGGGTTCCACTGTATTGGTGCTTCGGGGGTCTTGCTAATGCGACATAGCACCCACCATTCATTCCACCAGAATGTGTGCTGCAAAATCCAAATATCACTCCTTCCCTTCTGAATCCTGCCATGCACCCAAATGGTATTTTTGGTCACATATGAGGCATTGCCGTACTCGGGAGAAATTGGGGCACAGATTTTGGGGTGCTTTGTCTACTTCATTCCTTGTGAAAATGAAAAATTTTGAGCCAGAACTGCATTTTTGTGTAAAAAATGTAATTTTTCATTTTCATAGCCCAGTTGTACCACAATTGGTGAAACCCCTGGGGGTTTGAAATGTACACTATACCCCTAGATGAATTCCCTGAGGGGTTTAGTTTGCAAAATGGGGTCACTTGTGGGGGGGTTCCACTGTATTGGTGCTTCGGGGTTCTTGCTAATGCGACATAGCACCCACCATTCATTCCACCAAAATGTGTGCTGCAAAATCCAAATATCACTCCTTCCCTTCTGAGTCCTGCCATGCACCCAAATGGTATTTTTGGTCACATATGAGGCATTGCCGTACTCGGGAGAAATTGGGGCACAGATTTTGGGGTGCTTTGTCTCCTTCATTCCTTGTGAAAATGAAAAATTTTGAGCCAGAACTGCATTTTTGTGTAAAAAAATGTAATTTTTCATTTTCACAGCCCAGTTGTACCAAAATTGGTGAAACCCCTGGGGGTTTGAAATGTACACTATACCCCTAGATGAATTCCCTGAGGGGTGTAGTTTGCAAAATGGGGTCACTTGTGGGGGGGTTCCACTGTATTGGTGCTTCGGGGGTCTTGCTAATGCGACATAGCACCCACCATTCATTCCACCAGAATCTGTGCTGCAAAATCCAAATATCACTCCTTCCCTTCTGAGTCCTGCCATTTTTTGGTCACATATGAGGCATTGCCGTACTCAGGAGAAATTGGGGCACAGATTTTGGGGTGCTTTGTCTCCTTCATTCCTTGTGAAAATGAAAAATTTTGAGCCAGAACTGCATTTTTGTGTAAAAAATGTAATTTTTCATTTTCACAGCCCAGTTGTACCAAAATTGGTGAAACCCCTGGTGGTTTGAAATGTACACTATACGCCTTGATGAATTCCCTGAGGGGTGTAGTTTGCAAAATGGGGTCACTTGTGGGGGGGTTCCACTGTATCGGTGCTTCGGGGGTCTTGCTAATGCGACATAGCACCCACCATTCATTCCACCAGAATCTGTGCTGCAAAATCCAAATATCACTCCTTCCCTTCTGAGTCCTGCCATTTTTTGGTCACATATGAGGCATTGCCGTACTCGGGAGAAATTGGGGCACAGATTTTGGGGTGCTTTGTCTCCTTCATTCCTTGTGAAAATGAAAAATTTTGAGCCAGAACTGCATTTTTGTGTAAAAAAATGTAATTTTTCATTTTCACAGCCCAGTTGTACCAAAATTGGTGAAACCCCTGGGGGTTTGAAATGTACACTATACCCCTAGATGAATTCCCTGAGGGGTGTAGTTTGCAAAATGGGATCACTTGTGGGGGGGTTCCACTGTATTGGTGCTTCGGGGGTCTTGCTAATGCGACATAGCACCCACCATTCATTCCACCAGAATGTGTGCTGCAAAATCCAAATATCACTCCTTCCCTTCTGAGTCCTGCCATGCACCCAAATGATATTTTTGGTCACATATGAGGCATTGCCGTACTCGGGAGAAATTGGGGCACAGATTTTGGGGTGCTTGGTCTCCTTCATTCCTTGTGAAAATGAAAAATTTTGAGCCAAACCTGCATTTTTGTGTAAAATATGTAATTTTTCATTTTCATAGCCCAGTTGTACCACAATTGGTGAAACCCCTGGGGGTTTGAAATGTACACTATACCCCTAGATGAATTCCCTGAGGGGTGTAGTTTGCAAAATGGGGTCACTTGTGGGGGGGTTCCACTGTATTGGTGCTTCGGGGGTCTTGCTAATGCGACATAGCACCCACCATTCATTCCACCAGAATGTGTGCTGCAAAATCCAAATATCACTCCTTCCCTTCTGAGTCCTGCCATGCACCCAAATGGTATTTTTTGGTCACATATGAGGCATTGCCGTACTCGGGAGAAATTGGGGCACAGATTTTGGGGTGCTTTGTCTCCTTCATTCCTTGTGAAAATGAAAAATTTTGAGCCAGAACTGCATTTTTGTGTAAAAAATGTAATTTTTCATTTTCACAGCCCAGTTGTACCACAATTGGTGAAACCCCTGGGGGTTTGAATTGTACACTATACCCCTAGATGAATTCCCTGAGGGGTGTAGTTTGCAAAATGGGGTCACTTGTGGGGGGGTTCCACTGTATTGGTGCTTCGGGGGTCCTGCTAATGCGACATAGCACCCACCATTCATTCCACCAGAATCTGTGCTGCAAAATCCAAATATCACTCCTTCCCTTCTGAGTCCTGCCATGCACCCAAATGGTATTTTTTGGTCACATATGAGGCATTGCCGTACTCGGGAGAAATTGGGGCACAGATTTTGGGGTGCTTTGTCTCCTTCATTCCTTGTGAAAATGAAAAATTTTGAGCCAGAACTGCATTTTTGTGTAAAAAATGTAATTTTTCATTTTCACAGCCCAGTTGTACCACAATTGGTGAAACCCCTGGGGGTTTGAATTGTACACTATACCCCTAGATGAATTCCCTGAGGGGTGTAGTTTGCAAAATGGGGTCACTTGTGGGGAGGTTCCACTGTATTGGTGCTTCGGGGGTCCTGCTAATGCGACATAGCACCCACCATTCATTCCACCAGAATCTGTGCTGCAAAATCCAAATATCACTCCTTCCCTTCTGAGTCCTGCCATGCACCCAAATGGTATTTTTTGGTCACATATGAGGCATTGCCGTACTCGGGAGAAATTGCGACACAGATTTTGGGGTGCTTTGTCTCCTTCATTCCTTGTGAAAATGAAAAATTTTGAGCCAGAACTGCAGTTTTGTGTAAAAAAAATGTAATTTTTCATTTTCACAGCCCAGTTGTACCAAAATTGGTGAAACCCCTGGGGGTTTGAAATGTACACTATACCCCTAGATGAATTCCCGGAGGGGTGTAGTTTGCAAAATGGGGTCACTTGTGGGGGGGGTTCCTAACTTTTAGCATCTTATGGTGCCTAGAAACCTACATGGTGCCTAAAAAATAATCTCATAAAAATGAGGCTCCAAAATCAAGTAGGTGCTCCTTCTATTATGAAGCCTGTGGTTTGGTCAACGTGCACACTAGGGCCACATATAGGATATTTATGAAAACAAAAGAATTGGGGGAATCAATTTTTAGTCACATTTCTCTAGTAAAATCTACTGTGTTCCTTAGAAAAATGTATTAAAATTGAAAATCTGCAAAAAAAATGAAATTTTGAAATTTCACCTACACTTTGTTTTAATTCCTGTGAAACACCTAAAGGGTTAACAAACTTCCAAAATGCTGTTTTGAATACTGTGAGGGGTGCAGTTTTTGAAATGGCATCATTTATGGGGGTGTCTCACATACAAGTCCCTCAAAGTCACATCAGAACTGAACTGGTCCCTAAAAAAATCAGTGTTTGAAATTTTCTTGAAAATTTGAGAATTTGCTATTCATATTTTAAGCCTCCTAGTGTCCAAAAAAATTAAAAGGAGGTTGAAATAATGATGGAAACATAAAGTATACATATGGTCTATGTTAGTTATTAACTATTTTGAGTGGTATGATTATTTGTCTCACAAGCAGAAAATTTAACATTTTGCAAATTGCTAAATTTTCTATTTTTTTACGACATTTTGGTATTTTTCACAAAAAAACACAGACTGTATCGACCAAAATTTACCACTAACTTGAAGTACAATGTGTCACGAGAAAACAATCTCAAAATCACTGGGATAAGTAAAAGCAAAAAAAAGTTATCCCCACTTAAGTGATACATGTCAGATTTGAAAAAAAGGGCTCTGTCAGGAAGGCAAAAACAGGCTGCGTCGGTAAGGGGTTAAATAATGTATAAAGGAAAATTCAAAACAATGGAGATATCCTTTTGATCCATTCTGCTTTCTCTTACTTGGTCCTTTCCCCTCGTCCTTTCCATTTTTCCATTTTAACTGGTTTTGTAAATAGTAAAGAAATTCTTCCAAATCTATACATATAACAATAGAACATGTATCTACTATGCATTTAGCTCTATGAATGCTATGCAATTTATTTAACTAAATTCATGTAATAAAAATACAATAAATAATAAAAAAGTGTATCCTGCCTATACATCTATATATGTGCTCTACATATAAATAAACTCTCTTTTTCCGTTACTTAGCTCTGTTTTTATTTCTATTTTTCATCTTTCACTGTATGTACTCTCCTTTTCTATTTACTCTATTATTGTTATTATCTTTATAGATAAGGTTATCTGCATAAATATATGAAGATGTTTATGATGGAGTATTTGTAAATAAAGAAGTATAAAATTACAAAGAGGGAAATATATATATTGTCGGAGATTTGAACCTACATAGGAGATTGGTTCCCACATAATAGTCCTTCTTCTTACCTCTGAGCCACCGACTTTTTTGTGTGCTAATCTGGAATTTAGATATTCTCATCATTTTCTTCTAATTCCCCTAAGAATTTTTGATGAAAATAATAATATCGAGAATAAAAATATAGAAACTGTCAACGCGACCGTGTCTTAAACCTGTGATATAGAGATCCGTCTGGATGCTAATCCTTTCTCTTACCCCTGAGCCATCAGTGCCTCATGAGAATATTTGTGTGCGATTGTATTAGTTATATATGGTAACAACGTGCAATGATGTCATCAACTACAATTTGTATATTTATCCATTTATTTATTTTTAATTTATGTGTATATTAATAAAAAGCGTCATGTTATATAACGATATCCAAAGCATTAATGTTATAAAACTGAACAGACAGACCATATAGAATATATGCCGTTAATACACCTTTGAATAAAGTATGCCAATTGGAATCAGGTGCAACATAATTAACCTGGAAAGGTGATTGGCCAACCTGCCTTTTTAAACAGCAAGATCAGTATGACTCCTGAGCTTCTGAGGAAACTGTCACGCTTGTAGGATGGAGAAATGCGTCAAGCCTGTCATACATCCAGCACTGCTCTGCAAATATTGACCTGAACCCAGCTCCAGCCTTATATTAAAATATCCAACTATTTTCCAGCATTACCGCAAATTTGGCCGCCTGCTGTGAGTGACCTGCGGCGAACTCTACAGCGTGAACGTCATCAGGCCGGCAAGTGAGCTCTCTTCCCTCAGCTAACAGGGGGCACAGGCAGACGGGGGACGGACGGTCTGTTCCCGATGGTTGGCTCTCAGCACAACTGAGCCCCGCCGGTTGTCAGCGGATAACAGTGGAAATCCCCTCCCCCCGTTCATTTCATCTCCTGTCTGAGACTTATCTGAAAAACCTAAACCCCAAAAGGCACTACACTGGGACAATATCTATCTAATAAAACAAACCCCAAGTCTCAATACTTCCTCTACCCTGAGTTATGCCTTCCCAAAAATCACTCATAGTCTATCATTACATATGGTATCAAGTTGCCATTTCTGAAGTGGCAGAAAAAAAACTGACAGTTGAAAGTTTAGATCACTCCCTATTGCTCATTTTTTGGCATGCAGCACCGGTTGACAATTCTATGCGTACATGCCAAATTTCAGCTCAGTACGTCCAGTCACTTTTAAGGTGTAGCCTCTCAAACACCATGCCCCATCTGAAAAGTTCCCTATGGGAAAAATCAATTTGATTGATTCAGCCATAATATAAGGGCACGACCGTTATAATATATATATATATATATATATATATATATATATATATATATATATAATCTACAGCGTGAACGTCATCAGGCCGGCAAGTGAGCTCTCTTCCCTCAGCTAACAGGGGGCACAGGCAGACGGGGGATGGACGGTCTGTTCCCGATGGTTGGCTCTCAGCACAACTGAGCCCCGCCAGTTGTCAGCGGATAACAGTGGAAATCCCCTCCCCCCGTTCATTTCATCTCCTGTCTGAGACTTATCTGAAAAACCTAAACCCCAAAAGGCACTACACTGGGACAATATCTATCTAATAAAACAAACCCCAAGTCTCAATACTTCCTCTACCCTGAGTTATGCCTTCCCAAAAATCACTCATAGTCTATCATTACATATGGTATCAAGTTGCCATTTCTGAAGTGGCAGAAAAAAACTGACAGTTGAAAGTTTAGATGGCTCCCTATTGCTCATTTTTTGGCATGCAGCACCGGTTGACAATTCTACGCGTACATGCCAAATTTCAGCTCAGTACGTCCAGTCACTTTTGAGGTGTAGCCTCTCAAACACCATGCCCCATCTGAAAAGTTCCCTATGGGAAAAATCAATTTGATTGATTCAGCCATAATATAAGGGCACGACCGTTATAATATATATATATATATATATATATAGAAACAAAATAGAGGAAAGGTGCGCTCCATGGTGCAGATAAAAGATTTTATTTTGGAGACAAACAAATATACTCCGACAAGTTTAAAAGGCAAGTGCTCGTACCATATACAAACACGCTGTGGGCTGGATACCACATGAGATGTAAATAAATACCACAGGCAGAGCTGCTCACAGGGGAAACCTCCAGACAACCGAATCCACCGGAATCAGGGACGCTGGATTGCGCCGTATGACATCGGGAAAGCTGGAGCCGGAGGTACACGCAGGAGAGATGCTGGGATGTGTGTAGACGTGGGTGTCACAGGCCACGCCCTAACGCGTTTCGTCAGAGACTTCGTCAGAGGGCGTGGCTCTGTGAACACCCGGGAGGTTTAAAAGGAAGCACCCACCAATGGGGTAACTCGTCTGACAAGATTGACATGTCATCAGCATAGGTGTAATTAATCAGCCTAGCTATAACAGAGTAGCTCTGTATATGGTCAAAGCAGCCTCGTATAAAAAATTTTTTTTAAACAGACTGTGGCATAAGATAGCCTTTAAAAGACATTGACTCATAGTTAATACAATGCATCAAAATACACAGATTGGACAATAAATTGGATGATAAATTGCATGGTGTGTATGCGTCCAATAAACATATAAAAACAAGGTAAAATATTAACACAATAAGTAAAAACAAAACATGTTTAAAACCAGATTTAACAATTAATAAACGGGGTTATCTCATAACCCTCGTTTAGTCCGTGCGGTGTCACAGAATTAAGTTTTAAAATCCAAAAAGTCTCACGACGGAGCAGTAGTTTGTCTCTATCACCACCTCTGACGGGTGGGTGGACATGTTCTAGAGCTCTTATTTTCAAACAACTCGAATCACAGTTATGATGGGTTTTAAAATGACGGGGCACACTATGATTAGTGACCCCGTTTTTAATGTTACGCAAATGTTCAAGGGCTCTGATTTTAAAAGCTCTCTTAGTCTTACCTACATAAAGTAGGTTACAGCTACATGATAAAACGTAAACCACATATACTGTGTTGCAATTAATAAAATGATGATATTTTACAATAGGGAATTTAGGAATTAATACATCTCTGCTCTTACAAATAAATTTACAGACCTTGCAATTATTGCAGGGAAAGCACCCTTTAATGTTTAAAAAAGTATCAGATGGACCAGTGGTAATTGGCTCCAGGCGACTATAGCTAGGCTGATTAATTACACCTATGCTGATGACATGTCAATCTTGTCAGACGAGTTACCCCATTGGTGGGTGCTTCCTTTTAAACCTCCCGGGTGTTCACAGAGCCACGCCCTCTGACGAAGTCTCTGACGAAACGCGTTAGGGCGTGGCCTGTGACACCCACGTCTACACACATCCCAGCATCTCTCCTGCGTGTACCTCCGGCTCCAGCTTTCCCGATGTCATACGGCGCAATCCAGCGTCCCTGATTCCGGTGGATTCGGTTGTCTGGAGGTTTCCCCTGTGAGCAGCTCTGCCTGTGGTATTTATTTACATCTCATGTGGTATCCAGCCCACAGCGTGTTTGTATATGGTACGAGCACTTGCCTTTTAAACTTGTCGGAGTATATTTGTTTGTCTCCAAAATAAAATCTTTTATCTGCACCATGGAGCGCACCTTTCCTCTATTTTGTTTCTAGATTGCTACATCCTGACCCTGGATGATATTACTGGAAAGGAAGCTGCAGTCCATAAACTTTTGGGACTTTGGTGATATTTCTCCCAGGACTCTGAGAGAACTGTTTATTGCTGGACTTGGTTACTAGCGCTGTTTGCACCTATCTATATCCTTTTATATATATATATATATATATATATATATATATATATATATATATATATATATATATATATATATATATATATATATATATATATAGTCCAACGATTGCTGTCAAGCAAGGGCATCACTCAGAGATTTAAAAATGTAGAAATGTATTCAGTGATGCAAGTAAATCCAACAATTGTTTCGAGCGTGGGTGCTCGTCCACTGTGCAGTGGTGGAGAGGGAGTGCAGGAGTGCTCCTGAAGACTGGGAGGCCGTGGCGATGGAGACAAGAGTTCCAGTGGCTGCAGAAGGTAAGTAAACTCAAACTGAGTGTGTTCTATTCTCTATTGCTATTGTTTGTGTGTTTTTGACATTTAACTGTTGTTTTGCATATTAGTTAATTGTTTGAGGAATTAGATATCTGAAGCTTTAATTTAACATTGTTATGTGAGCGTAGTACAGTTAGCTTTGTGTTAGGGAAAGTTATAGTATAGGGAGATTGTGTTTCCCCTATAGGTGCGGGAGAGCGCCCATCGAGAGGACAAGAGCCTGGGAGTGAGTACTCTTTATGTTGTCTGTTTTCCTTACCCCATTGAGCACCAGCCTGGGGCTGCACACGGACGTGTGAGTCCCTAAAGCAAACACCTACAGTAGGTGCGCGAGTGCTGATAGGTGAAGATGGGAGGCTGGAATGATGACCATTCACCCAACCGGTAAAGCTCGTGGCCACCCATAACCCCCCACAATCAACCCTCTGTGTGTTGAACTGTGATACCTGCCAGTGTATTTCTGGCTTATTTTATAAATCATACTGTACAGTATGTGCCACATCAGTTAATGAATGTGTGGCCCTTTAAGAGGTTAAACTTGGTGTGTGTTTGTGGTAAAAATAAGTGGGTTGGCAAGGGAATTATTTCACAGAATACATCAAGGTTGCTTCTTGCTTTATAGAGAGGAGTCAATGTAGAACTGTGTATCAAAGATGCATGTCCCTTTACAAATATCTTATAGGGCAGTATTGCCTCCTAAATTACTTATTTTAACTTTATTTATTTATGAAAAAATAATAAATATAATAATAAAATGAGTTTAAAATGTTTTTAAATATGGTTCTCTGCCTTTTTTTGAATTACACCGAAAATATATAGGATTGCCGAGTAATTTAAATAAAAAGTTCTAAAATTGAGGGGTACAAATAAAAAATAAATATAAAAATATGTTATATAATAGTAAACATGGATACAAATGATAATAATAAAAATAGTAAAAATATTTTAATAAATAGGATGATATAAAATACTAAATGTAATGGTCAGCAATGATCCTAGATTAAAATGTATGCACAGCCCATGTGGGAGGAGGGATTTCATTAGATAACAAAGCAGCACTAGTGTACAACATGAAGTTAAGGATTTGATGACATTTATTAAGCAGCAGGAGTTAGAAAGCCACCAAAGTATCTGGGTTTTATCCTTGGTATTTGAAATTGAATATTTTTTTTCATGCAACATCAATATTATTGTCAATTTATACCCATCCTTTTATCCCATTTCATAATATTACTTTGAAAGATGAAATGTCATTTTTCCACATTATTGCACTTTCGGTGAAATCTACGCACACTTGTTTAATCGAGGCACAAAGTAATGTTGTGGTCAGTGAACAACCTCCTATTAATGAACAAATTGCATTAAAATTAGAAGACAGAATTCCAATATTGATTTAATAATCCAATCTGGAGTTAAAAAAGACACAAGTATATGTATAAACCAAATTTAAGAAGCTGCAGCAAATTTTGGAACAAATTGATTTTTGCATCATAAAAGGCCCATTTGATATTGTGCAATTTATGTACAAATATTGTTTGGTCTTTCTTAAATAACAATAAGTTTACAGAAGGCCTGTTCAGGTTTAGACATTGTTCAAGTTTTGAGTTTAATATTGTACAACTTGCCATTCTCCAACATTTTTGTAAATGTATATTTAGTGGAGCATATAATCTTATAACATACAATCTTTGAAAACAGCTGGGTTGATAGTCACTGCTGTGTTTTGATTTTGGACAAGCCCTGTTTTCTTGCGACCGTTCGACCGACCGTAGACGCAACTGACCATCCAGATCGTTTACTTGCGACGTCCGATGTACTCCCGTCCAAACAGTCGCAATTAAAAGGTTGTACCACCATACAAACTCTTTCGATTTGGACTATTAACACGATATACATATACAGATACATATCTGTATATGTATATACACCAGCAGTCACCAATCACCAAAGTGCAGCAGATCTCCCGGTTTCCGCGCTGCGGGTACAAACGAGTGACGTCATCAAGCCTCTCCACGGCGCTCGTTCGGGTGCGTCAGGTCTGTTGTCATGGAGACAACACCACGCTATCCCTTCACTACCGCCGGGGTTTTGACTTTAATCACGTCCACCTGTCAGTGCCGCAGCGGGATCAACAGGGCTTAAGACAATAAATACAAAATAACATAAATAACCAAGAAACAGCAAAACAATTGCAAAGGGTAAAAAATGCGATTGGGAATGCAGTACATAATTCCATAAAGATTCAAAAAGAACATTTCATAGACAAAATTCATGAAAAAGATTTTTTCAGACACAATTCATAAAAATATCATTTCATAGAACAAGTAACCCTTATATACATCTGCAAACAATCCCTCCAAAAAGGAGCGACTAGATGCAATAATGCAAAAAGAGAAATTTTATAAATGCAAGCGAGAAACTTCTAACTGAACATTCATTCTCAATAGCATAAATCGTGCATAGACATTTTTGGTTCAAGCAGAGTCGATATCCAATCCAATCGATATAATGAACCAATTTGTTACGCTGAAAAATATTGAAAAAATATGAATACACATATAAATGTATCTATATGCATATCAGCAAGAGATAATATAGTTTCTAAGACAGTAATGTACATTGCCGTATACAAATAATGATTATTTAAAGCAAGACAGAGTCATATTTTCATTTAAGCCGCCAGGGGAAATAACTTTAAGGCGGTGTATCCATGTGGTCTCCAAACGGAGCAACGCTGCACTCCTATCGCCGCCACGTAGGGATGGGGCTACCCAATCTATCATCCGATATTTGATCGCATGCAGATTGTGACGTGCCTCAACCCAATGTCGGGCAACTGGTTGTTCACTCCCACCTTTTTCAATGGCACCCCTGATCGCTGACCTATGTGCTGTCATACGATCTTTAAATTTACATACAGTCTTGCCGATGTAAGACAAGCCACATGGGCATATTAATTGATAAACCACATGTGTGGATTCACAGGTAAAATGTGTTTTGATTTTGTATGTGACACCATTATGCATAAAGGTATCCCCTGTTAACAAATATTTACATGTAATACAAGGGCATTTATAACAACCTGGACGATTTAGTGACAAAAAATTTTTTGGGTTGGCGACCTTCTTCTTAGTCACATCTGCCTTGACTAATAAATCCCTTAAATTTCTCGGTCTTGAATAACAGGGCATAATTTGTGTGTCAGTTAACCCCAAATCCACATCTGCTTGTACAATGGGCCAATGTTTACGAACTTTTTTAATGACTAAATTGGATTGACAATTGTATTGATTTACCCAAGGGAATTTGTTACTCAAAGTTTTAGGCGTATTCTTTTTTAATAATTTTTCCCTTGGTATGTCAAGTACTTTCTCTTTGGTTTGTAAGAGTTCAGATTTCTTGTACCCCCTCTCGATAAAACGAGAGATTAGCACATCAATCTGATCAGAGGCTGTTTTAAAATCATCATTAATATGTCGCAGATGCAACATCAGGGAGAAGGGCAAACTGTATTTGAAATTTTTAGGATGACAGCTAGTGCTATGTAAGAATGAATTCCTATCTGTGTCCTTAGTGTACACAGTAGTGTGTAGACGGCCATTCACATTGGAGATCCTCACATCCAAGAAGTCCACAGATGAGCGGTCCATCTTGAATGTGAGTTTAACTGGGCTATCGCTCTGGTTATGCAGATTGATAAGCTCAGTGAACTCCACGTCAGTGCCCCCCCAGATCATCATGAGATCATCGATGAATCTGGTATAGAACAAGATATTTTTGGAAATAGACACATCAGAGAAAAAGATAGCTTTTTCGACCTCAAACATATATGAGTTGGCATAGGCCGGTGCCACCGCCGCCCCCATGGCACAGCCACGTGTCTGGAGGTAGAACCGCCCATCAAAAATGAAGACATTTTTTGTTAGGATCATTTCTAACATAAGCAACAAGATATCAATCTGTGCCCCATCAAAAGTATTGCTTGATGATAACAGTCTGCGAACCGCCTGCAACCCAGCTTGATGCGGTATAACCGTATACAAACTGGTTACATCAGCGGTAATTAGCCAAACATTATCCAATCTACACTGTAACATGCATAATTTATTAAGCAGTGTGGTCGTATCTAACAGAAAATTGGGGTGATTCTGAACCAGGGGCTGCAGGATAGTATCAAGATAAACAGAGGTGGGTTGTAATAAACTCCCCCTAGCCGATATGATCGGCCGACCAGGTGGGGGGTTTACACCCTTATGTATTTTGGGCAGCGTATACATTAATGGGACCAAAGGAAATGGAGGGATCAAAATGTCAAATATCTCATCAGTAATTAAGCTAGCATCCTTAGCAAGAATTAACAATTCCTTAAGTTCTCTAGTAAAGACAACAGTGGGGTCCCCACTTAATCTGATGTATACCCCAGGTTCCTCAAGCTGACGGATAATCTCCTTCTTATAATCCTCAATATCCTGTAACACAATGGCTCCCCCCTTATCCGCCGGGCGGATAATAAGGGAGTCATTGGAACGCAAGGAACTAAGTGCTTTTCTTTCATCTGCTGAAAGATTGGAAGGTACCTTCTGAGAAGATTTGACGCAGTCCTTAACATCTTTATCGATCATTTTCATAAAAGTCTTTATTACTGCATTGTTGGAGAGCGGGTCAAATTTAGATGGCGGTTTAAATTGCCTAAATTTGTCTGGTAGCTTTACAGCAGGATTGGTCGTCACGCTGATAGGGGCAAGAGCAGGCTTATTGAAGAAGTGTTCTTTTAACTTGAGTTTACGATGTAATTGTTGTTTCTCAATATCCCATTGATTGAATTTTATTAAAAAGCGGTATTATACTATACCAGCCTTTTTTATGTATATCTACTGGAGGTGCTCGTGGCCCTGTGGTGACATTACCGCTCCCCAATGATGCAACTTATGTCTACCCTGAAAAAGTAGACCACCTTAAGGGGTACGAGTACCATAATTGAACTACTGAGAAAGCTTTCTCATATTTAAAACTGTATTACACCATTATGTCTTTATCTCTTTTTCTCTTTTGAGAGAAATATAAGGAATAGAGAATTTGTCAGCGCCAAGGAATTGTCAGTATCTTTTGGATTTGAAATAATGTAATGGTCTCTAAGAGAAATATTATGTTACTGGCCCTACGTGTGAACATTATGTAAATTTAAATAGGGGGACATTTATTTTATGGCATTATGGGGGCTGTTGTGTATATGACACTATTTAAAACTATTGGGAGCTATTATGTATAAGGCACAATGGGTGATAGTATGCATATGGCAATATAGGGGATAATATGTAAATGGTACTATGGGGACATTATGTTACTGGCAATAGGAGGACATTGTTAATATGGCATTATGGGGGCTGTTTTGTATATGGCACTCGGGGGTCCTTATGTATTTAGCACTATATGGTCTATAATTTATATGGCATTATGAGGGCTATTATGTATATGGCACTGGGTGGGGGGCCACCAGTTTCCTTTCTAGTGCAGGAACCTACATTTTTACTAATGCCGCTGCCTGTATGTACCATGACTATTTTCCCCAAAGTGCCCACTAATAATCCTGTTTATAATTGTCCAACCTTGTGCAATGTGTACAAGGGGATAGCTGTTTAAAGGAGTACTGCAGTGTTGTAACTTGTGCATGTCGTACTTTATGGATTAATGTAAATATAAATATTATTTTTAAGTGTTTTTTTATAATTGTTTTTTTGACAGAAATGGCAAGTGAGAAGCTAAGTTAAGACTTCTGGACTGGAGAGTCAATACCAAAGAATACAGAAACAAGCTGCCCTGTGCAGAAAGGATGCAGCAAAGTTGAATGGCAGTTGTTGGAGAGTGGACCAGCGACTATGGAAAACCATTCACAGAGGTAGCAGAAAAGTAAACCCCCAGGGCATTGTGTCGGTGGTCCCAGACCGAGATGCAGCCCCTTAGCACTGCCAGCAGAGGCCAACCTGCATTAAGCCGCAGTGTGTACCTGCTCTGGTCATGGTGGAGAGGCTGCCTTAGTGAGATGGAAGCAGCAGGGGCACCAGTCTGCACTCCCCGCAATCCTGTTCTCAAACGTGCACTCCCTGGCAAACAAGTTTGATGAGCTGTCCCTCCTCATGGGAAGCACAAAGTCGAGCATTGCAGGATCATCTGTCCTATGCTTCACAGAGACATGGCTGGATGATCACATTGCTGACTCCCCGGTGTCCCTGCCAGGATTTGGTCTCTACAGAGCTGATCGCTCCAAGGTTCTCTCAGGAAAAACAAAGGGTGGCGGCATCTGCTTCTACATCAATGATAGATGGTACACCAATGTCACGATCCTAGGCAAATCATGCAGCCCTCACCTGGAGATGCTATGTCTCAACTGCAAATCCTTCTATCCCCCCTGGGAATTTGCCTTGATTGTCCTAGTGGGAGTGTACACACACCCCTCCCTTGCCTGTGCAAAGGAAGCCCTGCACCACCTGGCCACCAGCATATCAAACATGGAGCAAAAGCACCCAGACTCTCTGTTCATAGTGCTGGGTGACTTCAACAAAACTAAGCTAAGCCAGGAGCTACTCAAGTTTAAACAAGAAGTCACGTGCCCCACCAGGGAAGGGCATACCCTTGACCACTGCTTCACCATCCTTAAGTCTGCCTTCCGGTCATTCCCCTGCGCTACACTCCACCTACTCCCTACCTATATGCAGAAATTGAGGGCAGCTAAGCTTGTCGTCAAGACAGTTAAAAAATGGACTAACGAGGCTAACCTGAAACTCCAGTCCTGCCTGGACTGCATGGACTGGGGGGTCTTTGAAGCCTCGGCAACTGACTTGAATGATTTGCCGGCCCCGACACATGCTACATAAGCTACTGTGAGGACCTGTAAGGCAAGAGAAGTAGAGTAGCGCTAATGACAACTAATCTTATTGAATAATCAACCTAATAGCCTAATATACGCAGCTGCTAACCAATAGGGACTACCAATCCCCGTGAAGAAAAAAGCAAAGACAAAAAAAAGAAAGCGCTCGGGTATTTAGGCAGAAGAAATAGTCAGTTCAAAGTTTTTAAAAAAATAACATATATTGTTTTATAAACATACAAAAAAAATATATAAATAAATAGACACACAAAGAGAAAAATTGATAAACAATAAAATATCAAAAAATGGAAGGTACCGGCCGATACCATACATTAAAAATGGGTATATAGGTATATAACCCACCGTGGTGATGGAGATAAGCTCAGAATCTAAAAAACAAAGCATGAACAGTACCCTAAGTATTAGTAGGTTAGGGTTAATCCTGCCATGGGTTAATTCCAACTTGATTAAGTCAATTCTCCAGAAAAAAAGCAATTTTTTTTCGTGCAGCCAGTCTGTTAGTAATAGATTATTAGGCAAATGGATTTCAGCAACCAATGTAATATTTACAGGTTCCCAAATAACCAATTCCAATGTCATACAGGAATATACAGAAATGCTCCCACAGTTAGTTTCCTCAAACCAGTGTCCCGGATGGTGGGGGATAAAGCAAGCTCCGTTTAAAAAAAAATTAAGGTAGGATTCAGCTGGAGAAGGAGGCCAGCTAGTACTTAAGAGCAGAGGTCTGTTATGGATCAACGCGTTTCCCCGCCAACTTATCACAGCGGCTTCATCAAGGATCAAGTGTTCCTGTATGCCATTGGAATTGGTTATTTGGGAACCTGTAAATATTACATTGGTTGCTGAAATCCATTTGCCTAATAATCTATTACTAACAGACTGGCTGCATGAAATTTTGTCTCTTTTCTGGAGAATTGACTTAATCAAGTTGGAATTATACCCATGGCAGGATTAACCTTAACCTACTAATACTTAGGGTACTGTTCATGCTTTGTTTTTAGATTCTGAGCTTTTCTCCATCACCTCGGTGGGTTATATACCTATATACTCATTTTTAATGTATGGTATCGGCCGGTTACCTTATGAAATCCATTTTTTGATATTTTATTGTTTAGCAATTTTTCTCTTTGTGTGTCTATATTTATTTATATATATATTTTTTTGTATGTTTATAAAACCATATATGTTCTTTTTAAAAAAACTTTGAACTGGCTATTTCTTCTGTCTAAAAACCCAAGCGCTTTCTTTTTTGGTCTGTGAGGACATGTGTATACCCACCAAGACCTACCACATCTTCAACAACAACAAGCCCTGGTCCAACGCCCAGCTCAGACAACTCCGCTGAGCCAAAGAGAAGGCCTACAGCAATAGTGACAGAGCACAATACAACCGAGCCAGGAACTCCCTAACAAAATAAATCAGGCTAACAAAAAAGTGGTTCTCTGACAAGCTGATGAATGACCTGTCCCTGTATCTGTGTGAAAAGGAATGCAGTCTAACCAGCTACAAGAAAAAACCCAAACCCACCACCTTGTACCAAGACCAAGCTGATGAGCTGAACAACTTCTATTGCAGGTTTGAAAAAGTAGTCCACTGTGAACCAAACCATACCCTTTGTGCTGCCCCAAATGTTGACAGCCAACTCCCGTCACTCCAGGTTACCCAAGTAGAGGTGGAGGAGATGTTCAAGAGGACCAAACCAAGGAAAGCACCAGGTCCTGTCGGGGTGTCACCATCTGCCCTGAGAGTATGCACAGGTCAACTTGCCCCCATATTCACCAGGATCTTCAACAAATCACTGGAGCTAGGCAAGGTTCCCTCCTGCCTCAAAAGCTCCACTATTATTCCAGTCCCCAAGAAATAAACTATTACAAATCTGAATGTCTACCGGCCGATAGCTCTGACATCTGTGATCATGAAAAAATTTGAGCGCCTGGTACTGAACCACCTGAAAGCTGTGACTGGCCACCAAATATACCTTCTCCAGTTTGCCTAGCTATCTAATCGCTGTGTTAAGGACGCAGTCAACCTGGGCCTGCACTACATTCTGCAGCACCTGGATATGCCTGGTACCTATGCAAGGGTCCTGTTTGTCGACTTCAGCTAGGCTTTCAACACAATCATCCCCAACATCCTCCACCCCAAACTACTCCACCTAGGAGTCCCTGAAGCTACGTGTTCTTGGATTGTGGACTTTCTGAATGATAGAAAACAAGTTGTGAAAGCAGGGGAATTCACCTCCCAAGTGTGTACTGTGTACTATCACCCCTGCTCTTCTCCCTGTACACCAATGACTGCACCTCAGAGGTGCAATCAGTAAAGATAATCAGATTCGCAGATGACACTACCGTCATTGGCCTTATCAAGGACGGGGACAAATCGGCCTACAGACAAGAAGTGGACCGATTGGCCTGGTGGTGCTGCAGCAACCATCTAGAGCTCAAACCACTCAAAACCATTGAGTTGGTAGTGGACTTTAGGAAGAAGGCTGTTGGTGTTCCTCCGCTAACACTTGCTGACAGTGTAGTGTCGATAGTGGACTCTTTCAAGTGCCAAGGAACCACAATCTACCAGGACCTTAAATGGGGGCCCAACACTGTTACTATTGTTGGAAAAGCACAGCAGAGGCTACTCTTCCTGAGGCACCTGAGGAAGTTCAACATCCCACAGAAGCTTCTGCTCCTCTTCTACTCCGCAATTGGGCAGTCTGTACTGTGCTCCTCAATATTGGTCTGGTACGGCTCTGCCAGTAAGATAGACAAATGCAGACTTCAATAGGTAGTTAAAACTGTGGAGAAGATAATTAGGACAGACCTTCCCTTTGTCCAGGACCTGTACCTGTTCAGAGCAAAAAAGCAGGCAACAAAGATAGTCAAAGACCAACTACATCCTGGCCATGGCTTGTTTAACCTGCTGCCATCATGCAGATGCTACAGGGCTATTCCCACCAGGTCCACCAGAAGCCTAAAAAGTTTCTTTCCTCAAGCGGTTCACCTGTTAACACGTGAACTCATGAACACCTCACTGTCTAGTCACGCCATAACCCTTTGCACATAATTTAACATGGTGTCCCCTCGAAATAACTTTCTATATCACTGTACTTGTTCCCCCATCTGTTTATATTGTTTATTGTTTATACTGTCCGCTGTTTACTTGTTACCCACCTGGCTGTTGCACAGGAAACCGAAAACAAATTCCTAGTATACACAAGTATACCTGGCCAATAAAGCTGATTCTGATGACTTAGCCATTCCAGAAGCTAGTCATGTACAGTAAAGGCCGAAAGAGTGAAGTAGACATCTCTTGGGTCAAGAAGAAGAAGAAGGTCAGAATTTGCAAACATAAAATACATTTACATTTGAAAACACAATTTAATGTTAAAAACACAATTCTTTAGGACTCTTCCAATATTTCAATCCCAAACAAACAAGGACAGACACCTTGAGAAAGCCCTCGCCTAGAGGAAGAAACGCGTTGGTGTTACTGCATTTGTGCCCAGGAGAAGGAGGACTGGAACCGGGGGAAACATCACCGCTAAGCCCAGCTGATCTGCCTGGCCGTGGAGTGATTGTTTATGCTCATATGGAACTTCCTAAAAATCAGTTCCTAATTATCCGGTAATTGCCAGTCCTTGTTTGTTTGGGATTGAAATTTTGGAAGAGTCCTAGAGAATTGTGTTTTTAACATTAAATTGTGTTTTCAAATGTAAATGTATTTTATTAAATGAGAAGTGTTTTTTAAAGAAAACGTACTTCACCATTGTATGCTAATTTCTTCTTTTGCATATGAACTATCACATCGGAGGAAATCTTATACCTAGAAAAAATTATCCAAGCGCCCGATAAGTTGACATTCCAATGTCTTTGTTTATGGAGTTTAGTTCCCTTGTTCATACTGTAGGTGGCGTTTGGGGTTCTATATGATTCCAAAAAGCCCACTCTATAGTGTTCGTAAAAGGTATGTTCAGGCTAGTATTAATGTAGTCTTGAACTAATTTCCAAAATGACTGCACCACTATTAAAATAATAAAATGTTAATAGGGGTATGCTACAGACCGCCAAACATGAACGATAGGGACGAGTATCTACTCTTAAACCAAATCAAAACATCGTCAGATATGGGGCAGGTACTAATAATGGGGGATTTTAATTTGCCAGACTTTGACTGGAAAAATGAGACATGTAAATCATCTAAAAGCAGTGGGTTCCTAAGCTTGCTCAAAGATCAGTTTATCACTCAAATGGTAGAAGCTCCAACTCGTAATGAGGCACTACTGGATTTAGTATTAACAAATAACATAGATTTATTTTCACCAGAGTAATTGAACACCTAGGGAACAGTGACCATAACATGGTTTCACTGGAAATCAACTTCTGTAAACTACAATATACAGGACCGGGTAAAGAACTAAGCTTCAGAAAAGCTCATTTGGATTTAATCCGGGAAGCTCTAAAAGAAATTAAGTGGGAAGAGTTATTTGAAGGGAAGAATGCAGAGGAAATGTGGGATACATTTAAAAATGTGCTAGAATCACTAACTATTAAATACATCCCAAAAGTCAACAAGGGTAAATTCAACAAAAAAAAAGCCATCATGGTTGGACAAAAAAGTAAGGACTGCGATCGACAATAAAACAAAAGCGTTAAAATTCTATAAAAATAACGTAAATGAGGAGGCGTTCATCAAGTATAAAGAAACAAACAAAACTTGTAAAGAAGTAATCAAAGTAGCTAAAAGGGAAAATGAAGAGCGCATAGCCACAGAAAGCAAAACTAACCCCAAGAAGTTTTTCAACTACATAAACAGTAAGCAAATAATTAAAGAGAACATAGGCCCATTAACCGATATCAACAGTAAAAGTTTTGCAGAGGATAAAGGAAAAGCGGAACTGTTAAATGGGTTCTTCTCATCAGTGTTTACTAGGGGAGAGCAGATAGTGGAAAGCACAGATACCACAACTGGGACAAACAAGCCGGATCTCAATATGGATCTCATGACCGATGATATAATATTGAGGCTCAGCAAAATAAAAACTAACAAATCACCAGGGCCAGATGGGATACATCCTAGGGTACTAATGGAATTAAGGGAGGAACTAGTGAACCCTCTATATTAAGACTGGAGATATAGCAGTCAGCAGTAGTGCCAATATTCAAAAAAGGTAAAAGGGATGACCCAGCTAATTACAGGCCTGTGAGCTTAACATCAATAGTGGGTAAAATACTTGAAGGAATTTTAAGGGATGGTATCCTGGGATATTTAGACCTTCATAGTTTACTTAGTATTAACCAACATGGGTTTGTGAAAAATTGTTCCTGCCAGACAAATTTACTAGGCTTCTATGAGGATGTCAGCAAAAACCTTGATAATGGAAACGCAGTAGATGTGGTCTTCCTTGATTTTGCAAAAGCTTTTGATACAGTACCACACATGAGGTTGATAAATAAAATGGAGGACCTGGGATTAGGGGCAAATATCTGCAGATGGGTAGGGAACTGGGTGTGTAATAGAGAACAAAGAGTGGTTGTGAACAGTGCCGTATCAACTATGATACCAATACTAAGTGGAGTGCCACAGGGTTCAGTACTAGGGCCCATCTTATTTAACATATATATTAACGATATCGGATGGGGATACTCAGCAATGTATCCATCTTTGCTGATGACACAAAATTGAGTAGAGATATTAAATCATCAGAGGATGTGAACATACTTCAAAATGATCTTAACAAGCTAGATGAGTGGGCTAAAAAGTGGAAGATGAGGTTCAATGTGGATAAATGCAAGGTTATGCATCTCGGGAGACATAACCAGTGTGCTAGTTACAACCTAAGCGGGGAGGCATTAGGTATTTCAGCACTTGAAAAGGATCTAGGAGTCCATATAGATTACAAGTTGGGGTGCAGTGTTCAATGTCACACTGCAACAAAAAAGGCTAACAGAATTCTAGCATGTATTAAAAGGGGCATGGAAACTAGGGACTCAAAAGTAATTATGCCACTGTACAAGGCATTGGTTAGACCTCACCTTGAATATGGAGTACAGTTCTGGGCCCCACTATAAAAAGGACATCATAGAATTGGAAAAAACCCAAAGAAGAGCAACAAAGCCTATTAGGGGAATGGAGAATTTAAGCTACGAGGAGAGATTAAGCAAGCTGGACTATATACACTAGAGAAGAGACGTTTAAGGGGGGACATGCTAAACATGTACAAATATATCAGGGGCCAATATAAGGAACTCTAAAGCACCCTTTTTATTGCAAGAAAGGAATCTAGGACGCGAGGGCACAAATTTAGTTTAGAAGAAAGAAAATTTTGTTCCCTCAATAGAAAAAATTTCTTTACGGTCAGAGCAGTCAAACTTTGGAACTCTCTTCCTGGAGAAGTGGTGTCGACAGATACAATAAATACGTTCAAAATAAGGTTGGACAATCATTTATTTGATAAAAACATCCAAGGGTACGAATAAGAATCATATTCTGTCTTTTACAAGGGATAAGCTATTTTGATGGACGCAAGTCTTTATTCAGCCTTATCTACTATGTAACTATGTAACTATGTAACTGTACAATACCATAAACAATGTACTATGTCTGCGTCTGGGCATCCACATTTAAAACATAAAGAGTCATCGGAGGTCCCCGTGAGGAACCGAAGTCGAGGAGTGTAATAAGGCCTGTGAAGTATCTTCATATTCATTTCAGCGTATGAGGAAGAAACTAATTGTTTATCAAGCAAGTTGGTCAGTTGAATAATTTTTTTAAGAGTCATGTTTGGAAAGGAATCTTTCCATTTTACCAACCCCGTCCCACACTTGGTATAATCTATCTCCCATCTTACATAGGAATATATCAAGGATGTGGAATAGGATGAGTAAGGACATGGTTGCTAAACTTTATCCAAGGGAAAACCTTTCTCTATTAATTGGAGACGGGTTAATATACGTGTAACCAAACTACGCATTTGAAAATAGATGAATAAAGGGAAATTTATAGTAGGGTGTTTATCTTTTAATTGAGACAGGGTTATTACGGCCGAACCATCCTCATTCAGAAACTGGAACACTGAGCGAAGACTCTGGAGGTGCCAACTACGAATAACCTCATTTGCCTCTCCTTCCTGGAAGGTTGGATTTTCTATCAAAGGCTGAAATAATGAATTATCTGGGTTAAGGCCAAAGAGCCTTCGTATTTGGGTGCACGCTTTGAGTGGTGTCCACAAAAGTGGATTAGGTCATTATTCTCTCAGCATTCAGATATTTGTGAAGTGTAATATCTTTAGTAAATCATGGTGAGGTAGTAAGGCTTGTTCAAGGTTTTTATTCACAATGTTGTCTCTATTTCCTATCCAGTCTATGGCATACCTATAATTAGCTGCTAAAGAGTAGTCTTCAGGGCATGGGAGATTTACACCACCAAGTGAAGATGGTTGTTTTAATTTAAATAGTGCTATACATTGGCGCTTATTCGCCCATATAAATTTTGAAAGGGTTTTATTTATTGTGTGTATATATCTTTTTTTGATAATAGGTATGGGAACATCTGTATTGGGTACAGTAGGCGAGGGATTGCTACCATCTTGTATAAATGACACCTGCCTAGAAAAGATATGGGGAGGTTTTGCCATTTCGAGAAATCCTCCAGCATCCTAGCAATATGGTGGGAAAAGTTTAACGAGTACCAATCCGATAAGGCTGATGAGACCCGTATACCTAATTATTGTATATATTCGTTTGCCCACTTAAATGGAAATGTATTGTTCCACCCAGTTATTTAGTAGAATGTTCAACATAAATAGGAAGGCTAGTACAGGATCGTTAAAGTATAGCAATAGGTAATCCGCAAAAGAGGAGACTTTTATATCATGGGGTCCTACTCTGATGCCTTGCCAAGATGTTTCCGGAATAAATGTACGAATCAGTGGGTCAAGGGCTAAATTAAAAAGCAAGGGAGATAGGGAGCATCCTTGGCGTGTTCCTCTTTGAAGTTTGAAAGATTTTGTGTTTAGCCCATTGATTCTGAGAAAGGCCTTAGGGTTAGCGTATTAAATATCGTGATGAAATTTGTACCGAATTGTTGAGTCTGGAGAACCCTTTGTATATGTGTCTATGAAACACGATCAAATGCCTTATCGGCATCACAACTGACTATTAGCGTTTTATGGTCATTAGCTTGGCTTGAGCTACATAGTGCTGCTATCAAAGTGCGGATGTTATGGACCGAGGTCCTGTTCCTGACAAACCCATTTTGGGCTGGGTGAAGGATACGTTGTAGTATGGGTTGTAATCTGTAGGCCAATAATTTTGTGAACAATTTAAAATCTTGGTTTAATAAGGAAATTGGTTGGTAGGACTGCACATGTTTAGGGCCTTTTCCCGGTTTTGGAAAAACAACTATCCTAGCCTCATTAAATCTTGTAGGGGCTGGGTTTCCTTGAAGTAGCGAGTTAAAGAGTTTCACTAGGTGTGGGGCCAATTGAAGTGCTATAATACGATAGTACTCTACTCCAAACCCATCTGGACCAGGTGATTTGCCCTTGTTTAATGATTTAATTAAGTAAAGCAGTTCCAATTCGTTAGTTGGTTCTAGCAATGACTCCCTTTCCTCTTCCGTTATCGTAGGTAGGTTAGCCGATTCCAAGAATCATTGACCTTCCAAAGGATGGTCAGTAGGTGCCTCATATAGCATTTGGTAATACTTAAAAAATTATTCTGAGATAGTTTGGGTGTCAGTGGCATCTGAATTAGAATCGCAACGTAGTTGGGTAACATGGGAGGGGGTGGAGTAAGACCGGATCAGATTTGCTAATAGTCTACCGGATTTGTTACTGTGTCTGAAAAATTTGTTTCTTTGTATGTCGTAAGAGAACTTAGCTCTTTCAGTGTATAATAAGTCATATTGATGTTTCACAGCAAGATAGGATTGTCGATTTGCCAATGAGATTTGTGAAAGAAGTGTGTTATATGAATTACTCAGTTGTTGAATTAGATCTTTTAATTGAGTGTTTAAGGTTTTACGTTTCCTTGAGACATATTCCAGAATTTGGCCATGTATTACTGGCTTTGAAGCTGACCAAAATAGGTTAATATTATCAATGTGTTCACTGTTGTCAGTCATATCAGTACGAAACGAGTGTTCCAGGTGTGTTCAGAAATCTGGATAACTTTCTAGATAAGCTGGAAATCTCCAGTTATATGATTTTAGTATAGGAGTATTTAATTTTATGGTGAGCCAGACTGGTGCATGATCAGATAGTTGTATGGGTTCTATCTGAGTTTTCTCTACGTTCTGCAAAAGAGTATCTGTAATCAACCAGAAATTCAGCCTAGATGAGGAGTGGTGGGGATGAGAATAAAATGTGAATTCACATGAGTCAGGGTGTTGGCACCTCCAGGGATCATAGAGTTTCAGCGTGTCTGTTAAGAGGGATATGGATAATGGAGTAGGTAGTCCCTGGGTGCTGGCACTGGTGTCTCTGTCCAGTCCTGTCAGTTGGACACAATTAAAGTCACCTCCCAGGATAATTTCGCCCTCCGCCCAATCCTGAAGTTTAGTGTATATATCTGAAAAGAAAGGTGAATTATGACCATCTGGGGCATATATATTAGCTATAGTTTAAAAAGAATCTTGTATAGTTAATTTTAGAAAGAGGTATCTGCCCTCAGGATCCTTCATAGTATCAATTATGGTGTAGGACAGGGGTTCCCAATCTTTTTCTAATCACGGCACGCTAGAGTATCAGAATTTTTCCACGGCACCCCTAGGCCCCAAAAAATATATATCAAATTAAGTAGATTGTGTTTATATGTACTTCTTATGTTCAGTTATGTGGTACAGGGCAGGATTTGGTTCTGGTTGTACACATTTTATGAATGGCAGCCACCAGCACTGGTTTTATCCAGAAATAATTGATCATAAATAATTTGAATTGGTCCTGGATGACCAACCGAGGCACCCCTGCAAGTGTCCCCAGGCATCCCAGGGAGCCTAGGCACACAGTTTGGGAACCACTGGTGTAGGAGAAAAATTTGCTAAATATAGTCAAGACTCCATTTTGTTTAGTTGTACTAGATGCTGCTTGATAGTCTCCAATGCAGGAATCCCTTAATGTATTAGGTTCAGAGGCCCTCCAATGAGTCTCCTGGAGAAGTACAATATCTGGTTTTAATCTCTTAAGACAGGACAGGATTTTTTTCTTTTGACAGGTGTGTTCAATCCTTCTACATTCCAGGTCATTAGCTTAAACACTGTTTGGGCCTGAGTAGGGGTATCTGTGACTAGACATTTACCCGACACCCGCCCTAGGCCAGTATAACAAGCAACGGATAAAGTGTAGTTTTCCCTTGTCCGTCCCAGCGAGCGGACAACTGGGAAATGTGTATACACCCAGAAGATATAGAAGGTGACAAATATTCTGTGACAGTGACAATCCATGTGTGACATCAACATCTAAACACATAATAATATTCCAAGAACTTTTTAACATTTTACGAACCCAATAGGTTCATCCCCAGAATATCGCCCCGCAAGACCAACCGGGACAGGTATATTCCAATATGTCACCCAGGGAGACACACCAAGGGACATTCTAATAAGAGGAGTTAACATAGATCGATCAGATAAAGGGAAAGGGGGAGAGTGCAAAGGAGGTAGAAGACACAACACAGCTTTAAGTATGGGAGCATTTGGTAACCTCCTTTTGTATATCCCTCCAAACATATAACATCTATTGGAGAAGACAACCATCTAGAACATAACATTATACTATAGACAAGTTCAAAAAGGCCTAGGATAGAGCACAAGCTTAACCAATTAACTAGCATCCATATCTTGAATGTTATCTAAATCAGGGGCAATATTACCAGTACTATTGTGGAGGATCAGTCTGCATCATCCATTCCAGATGAGCGCATAGGGGTCAAAGAGTCCACAAAGTTCTTCACAGTCTGTCGGGAGTCAAAAAAATATGTTTTCCCTGAATACGAAACTCTCAACTTTGCCGGATAAAGTAGTGCAAACCGGACCTCCATTTCAAACAGACGTTTACATAGTGGGGAGAATTCTCCTCTTCTTGTTGCGACCATATAGGAAAAGTCCTGACAGAGCAAAATCTTGGCTCTTTGGTACTCGAGCGTGGTGTGTTTTCTATATGCCTCCAACAGCCGTACTTTGTCTGCATAATTCAGGAACTTCATGATAACCGGTCTGGGTCTGCTAGTAGTAAATTGTTTATCTGGGCCGATGCGATGGACACGCTCGATCACCAACGAACAGAACCGATTCTGGCAGGCCTATAAGGCGGACATTACTTCTTCTATTCCTGTTCTCCAAGTCCTCCAGTATGTCCTGCATGGACGTCATCATTTTTTCTTGTTCAGAGATGGTGTTTTTGGCCATTGTTAGATCATCTTCAAGGTCTGATATCCTTTGTTCCGCCTCAGATAAGCGCTGGGTATGTTGATTTAATTGGGTGAGAGCTGAGTCCAATGAGTACTTCAAAGGGACCAGCTTTTGGATTAATAAGGCCAAGATATCGGTAATCTTGTGTGTTGTAAAAGACTTGGTAGACTCAATTGCCGTCGTGGGTGATGTACAGCTAGGCAACCCTGAGTTAGGGTTACTGGCCGGTGACTGAGAATTATCAGTCACCGCGGAATATCACCCCCGGATCCCCACAGCTAGCGGTGTTGGGAGAGAGGATAATGGGCGGTCCGGCGATTGGTGTTAATGCTCGGGGAGTGTTTTTAAAGGACGCCGTGCGGGAGCCTCTCCAAAGCACGTCCGTCTCCCCCAACTGCCAGGCCATGCCCTCCCACAGAGGATTTCTTAAACATGCGGAGGAGGTTCTACGAAACCCCTGGATGAATTCATGATGTTTGGCATGAATGTAGCCACTAGGATGAAAAAGATAAATCTCATCCAGTATAAGAGATCGAACATATTGTAAATGGTGCGATGGTATGTGCTGTTGATGACCTGTTGCCCAAATGGCTGGTGCTACTATCACATACAATGCGATACCCACTACTCCAGTCACCAGCAATCATCCGTTCTATCCATCATATCCCCAGCAAAAATTCCTCATTCACATCCACCCTCCGATTCTTTGTTGCAGGCTGCTACACAACCTCTCACATGTCCCAGTACATCTACAAGTGGTGTGCACTCAGCATGTCACAGTGCACAGGCCACTCTTGGGGTCTTGCTCCTGGATGTTGAAGAGGTCATATTACCATGGTGATGGATTTTTGCCCTTCATTAGACCCTAATTTCCAAATGTTGTAAAATGTTTACCTTCTTGGAGTCCTTTCATTGAAACTGTTACCAAATTATTTCTTCTTCTTGACCCTTTTGATCAGTGGCTTGACAGTTTTGACCTTTGCTGTATGTGTTTAATTGTTGTAATGCCTGACTTCTTTTGTTGCTGTATTCTTTGCTCCAGAGGCACTTTTTTTAAAATTTGTTGGATATTTATATTTGAGGTGTATGTAATTGTTACATTTCACAGACCACCTAGCCCCTGCACAGGTGCAGTAATTACTAACTGCTACTAATTCCAGACCAAACAACAAGAAAAAAGACTGAGCGCTAATGTAACCCTAGTATAATGGGGTTCCAGCTGCTAACTACAAAGGGATTACCAATCCCTGGAAACAAGACAAGCGAATAACAAAGGAAGTTGTGCTAGGAACCACTCAATATAATTCACCCAAAATTGGTTTCAATCTAAATACTGGCAATAATGATAAAATTAATATTAATAATATTATTAAAATTAAAAGACAGTCGAGTGGAGAGTAATTAATAAAGCATTTTATATTAATCTACTAAGGAATGCTGATAATATATAAATAATATATATAAAATATGCATGAATGAAGACCTGTATATACACCATAGGACTGTCCTCTCATAATAAGAATCTGTCTCGATCTTTCTTCCTATTTCGATACATATCTCCTACTTAAGTACAATTTAGAAATAC
The DNA here is from genome assembly GCF_055691185.1 of Crinia signifera. Taxonomy (NCBI): domain Eukaryota; kingdom Metazoa; phylum Chordata; class Amphibia; order Anura; family Myobatrachidae; genus Crinia; species Crinia signifera. Next base: position 93,507,068 of record NC_139223.1, on the reverse strand, counting down.
AGACAATAAGTAGGAGCGAATGAAGTACAGTTCCTTTACCACAATGCTGTCCTTATGGATTAATATTCTATGTCTAATCTCTCCTTTATTTTAATACATAACCTCTCTACATGATTGAAGTTACCCGATCCCTCGATTGTCTATACAGTATCTGAAACTCCACTCTTTATGAGACACTTTCTGAAGTAATCAATATCCGAATGCAAATAATATAAAACATTTTTTTTCTGTGTAACCACGTTGTGAAAATCAGTATTGTCACTACCCATACGCTCTGCTATTCAGCCGGAATCAGACAGGAACTAATAGAGCCAGCTTAACCTCTTTATCGCTCCGTAGAAAGGCTGAACCTATAAATCCATAGATTAATATATAAACTAGATTAATATGAATAACGGACTGCTAGTAATGTGCAGTTCACTGCTGGCTGACTATGTTCATCTAGCGATGACGCTACATATTTTTGATATTTTGTAGCGATTCTATGTTCTGTTTGCCAGTTGAATGGAGAATAAGATTATGATGATTATGATAATTTTTCTGAGATAGTCATACCTTTATTGGGTTTTCCCCGGACATGAGGCACTCGCCTTGTAATATATAAAAAATAAAGCAGTGTCATGACCTCCAACAGAGATGCCTGTTTCTAGCCTCTGGCTGTACCGACGCTGAAGAAATATACCCACTGACATTATTGACAAGATGAATATGCTGCTACACCTGAGAAATCCCACTCAAGGATGATATTCCAATCACTATTCATAGCGTCTCAAAATTAGTTTTATTTTCTCCACGACCATATACACTATTTGACAAGCTCGAGTAAAACCAACTCGTAGATGACATCACATCACCATAGAAATGCATAATGCTATCAAACTACAGAATGTCACGCTGTGTAAGCAGGCATGGAGATGAGAATCAAACCGAGGCCAGACACGCAAGTGTCAAGATGCGAGGCACCCCAGTGAGCTATACTAACACGAGTGAGGCATGACACGCAGTGAAGAACATTTCTGGCCACATGACCGGAACGGAACAGAGCCGGGGAAATTGAATACCCTATTTAAACGAGATTTACCAAGTGATGAATACACTTAATCTTTGATCAAGCCGCCGACAGACGAAGGTGGGGAAACGCGTCATCCCTGCAAATCCCTTCATCCATCCAACGCCGGCTGGCACACGGGAGCCTACTTTAACCTGGGCAGACGCTGCCTACAAACAAGGTACTCTGGAAATTAGCAACAGTTGCCATCTCAGCAATCTCCCCAGGGAATGGACACATTGTTTAAAAGATGCTCTCTATGACTGAAATTCAGTGGAGCATCAATTAAAATCCATCCAGGAAACAAAGTCCTGTGATTAAATACGCACTTCTAACCCCTTTTTTTATAAATAATTTATTCCAATTTTGTAGTGTATACATGTGAATATAAATACCTATTAGATTACCAAAAATATGGGAGAAGGAAGCTGTCAGGAAAGTGATATTAATTTAAAACTTAACTTTTAATAGTCTTATTTAATATAAGTGGTAATATGCACAATTTTTCACAATTTTTATATACATGAAAAACACACAGTTAAGCTAAAATTAAAATATGCACTAGCGACCAAATTAACACCCCTGTCCGTGAAACAAAAGTTAATCAATGAACAGATTTTGAGCTCCTAATTAGCACAACATAATTGTCAAATTTTAAACTGGGAGCTCACACAGGTATCAGCTGCAAAATCTTGGCAAATTGGGCATAAATGTCACTAAATAGCAAACATTATAATTTGATATCTCTTAACTGATGTCACAATAGGGGGATAATCAACACAATTTTTTTAGCAGTTTAATGATATACGTTTTATATAGCAATCAGAGCAAAAGTCTGTTTAAGCAAACCAGCATTAGACCTTGTAGCTGGTATATTTATACATTGTAACTGAAATTCAATTGTACATAAGAAAAGTAGCAAATAAGTTCACTTCAATTGGAGATTGATACTTTTTGTCATCAAAGTTTTAAGCATGCATATCAATTCCACATATGTGGCCATCAAATTGGTAATTTATTCTTTGCAGGGAATAATTTCTTGAGAATTATAATATTCAATACTTATTCACAATAATTTCCTTTCACATAGAAAAACAATATCTCAATAAATGTATTATTGGTCAATTAAGTTCAGAGACAAAAACGAAGATAATTAGGAAAGAGACAAGATAAAGGAAAATTGTAATTAGATTGCAGGTATCTATGTCTCACCCAATTTCTACTTTCCTACCATCATAAGTTTAGAGGATGGTGGATGAGAGAATCGGGGAGAGGTACTGCAATGAAAAGAATAGAATGTCCACAGTACCTTCTGCTGCTCCCTAAAGGCCCCCATACATTAGGCCGACTTGTCCATACAATTTGGCACTTGATGAGCCAGTTTTTACATGTGATAAATCGCTTGCGATTTATCACATGTAAAACAAATGGTGAGCTGCAGGGCGGGCAGCGGCAGTAGTTGGGGCGGGCAGCGGCAGTAGTGGGGGCGGGCGGCGGCAGTAGTTGGGGCGGGCAGCGGCAGTAGTGGGGGCGGGCAGCGGCAGTAGTGGGGGCGGGCAGCGGCAGTAGTGGGGGCGGGCGGCGGCAGTAGTGGGGGTGGGCGGCGGCTCACAAATGAGTTCCCGGCGGGTGCCGGGTGCGGCGAGTGATGCTGACCTGGCCGGCATGCTGTGATCACAATTAGTAGCGCTGCCGCTGCTGGACGGGACGCACAGTGGCGGCTATTAGATTTTCAAAATACCTGTCAAATGACCGTCCGTTCTGTGATTGGCTGAGAGAGCTCTCAGCCAATCACAGAACGGCCGGTCATTTGACAGGTATTTTAAAAATCTAATAGCCGCCACTGTGCGTCCCGTCCCGCAGCGGCAGCGCTACTAATTGTGATCACAGCATGCCGGCCAGGCCAGTGTGTCTGCCCGCCGTGCACCCCCGCCCCCCGGTGTCTGCATGCATATGCCTGACAGGTGGGCAGGCATATGCATAGCATACAGGGAGGTCGGATGATCTTATGTGCTGACCGTCCGACCTCCCTGATCCGGTCCGATGCGCACGGGACCGCGCATCGGATCATATATCACACACCTGCGATTTTGGGGCGATTTCATCCGGTTATCGGCCCAAAGTGCCGAAATCGGATGAAATCGTCCCAAAATCGTATAGTGTATGGGGGCCTTAAGTCGGACCGTGCAATCACTGTTGCTCTACTGAGTATTGCAGTGAAAGAACACAGCCGATTTCAGAAGTGAGAGAGGATTAATTACCCACTAGTGGGGTCATAAGTTGAAGTAGAATAATTTCTCACAGTAAATTACTTTCACAAAAAGCTGGCAATATCTCAATCAGTTAATTATCAATACAGAGAAAGAGATACAATTATTGTGGAGAGAGATAAAGTGAAGATAAACTGGCAATACTTCAATCAGTTAATCATCAGTCCAGATACAGGCAATATCTCAATCAGTTAATTATTAGTCCAGAGACAGAGATACAATTCTTGTGGAAAGAGATAAAGTGAAGGAGAAATTATTAGATTGCAGGTGTCTGTGTCTCACTCAATTCTACTTTCCTACCATCATAAAATTAGAGGATGGTGGATGAGAGAATTGGGGAGAGATACCGCAATGAAAAAATTAAGAGTGGCCACAGTACCTTCTGCTGCTCTTTCAGTCATGCCGTGCAATCACTGTTACTCAGCTGAGCATTGCAATGAAGTGACACAGCCAACTTCAGGAGTGAGAGAGGATTAATTACCCACAGGTGAGGGCATAGGATGATGTGAGATATAGTTAGCAGTAATATATCCTGCATAACAGTAGATACAGCGCAGGCATGAAGCAATCATATATACCAAAAAGAAATTAACTAAGGTCTACAAACAATTATTGTCACGGAAATGTGACCATAGTATAAGCGGCTGCTACTCAGATGTATATATAAAAGGGCACTGGTATTACCTAATTAATAATCAGAAATTGTACCTTTATTCCATGTTAGAATAGTATCGCAGTCAAAAAGTGCCGCTGAGCCGCGGCTACACTGTACACGGCTGCTATTAAGCGCAGAACCGTTTAAGGTGATAGTTAGATTTAGCACAAATCAACGTGAATAGATGTTTTTTATAAATAGTAATTACAGAGTCCCCTCAAGGGTCGCTGGACCGCGGCTACACTATAGGGAAAATTCCTGTTACAATAGAAATGTTATTAATTGAAATAGTTACGCTTATCTCCTTCTGACATCAGCAGCTGTTGGCTCGTGCGGTGGGTGAGGTGCTAGTGCATAAAGGAAGGTAGGAAGACTAGTTTCGCCCCTCCCACAGGGCTTGCTCACATCCTCATTTAATTTTAGCTTAATTGTGTGTTTTTCATGTATATAAAAAATGTGAAAAATTGTGCTTATTTCCACTTATATTAAATAAGACTATTAAAAGTTAAGTTTTAAATTAATATCACTTTCCTGACAGCTTCCTTCTCCCATATTTTTGGTAATTTAATAGGTATTTATATTCACATGTATACACTTATGTAAAAAATTATAATTTTCTTTAAGAGTGCCGCCACAAAGTGTCTTCTTTTTCTCCATGTGAACAAGAATACCTCAAGGTCCCAGCACTCGATTATAACATATATGGTTTTATGGTTATAATTAATTAAAATGTATGTTTGTAGCAGATTAGTCGAAAATACCTGTGCAAATCAAGTAAAGAAATATTCGAATAACATGTTTCCTTCTCATATATATTAAGGTGACACACATTAGGAGTGACTAACATTATTCACCTCATTAATAGAGGACAGAACGCAGTACCTATACCTAATAGTACAATATCCATTAGGGGGTGGTCACCCCTTGGTACAGAAGCTAGACCAACCATATATATCCTAGTGCGCAGATAGATCTTAATACTAATGGTACAAAGAGTTGAGAGTCAAAAGGTCGACAATGACTAAGTCGACCCCAATTGGTCAACATGAATTTTGTCAGCATAGACAAAAGTTCAACATGAGACTGGTCATGAGGTTTTTATTGTAGTTAATTGGTACATTGCAGCAAGTGCACTCCTTTGGCACTCCAAGTGCATGTACTTTGGCAAGGTCAGATCAACTGGAGTCCATGTGGCTAAACCCCATTTACAGTGGGCGATAAAATGAGCAATATCGCTCACTTTAGCCCTTATGTGCGATATTGCTAAATTTGTCACCCAGTGTGTATGCTGCAGCCAACATACCTGACAAAAGGTGGGTCAAAGGTGACACTTGTGTCGGGCCCCATCAGGGGAGGGGGGGGAACAAAAAAAATGTCCTGCCTCACAGCTTGCTGCACTGCCACCTGGTAATGTGAGTGCTTTGTCCACATCATTTTCTTTTCTCTAGACAGAGGGAAAACAAAATAAGTCTACCAGAAAAACAATCTTTTATTATTTGAAACATTTTGTGAGCTATTTTACCAAATGGATGTGTATTAATGAGATAGTAATACAGTACCCTATTCTGCATTGTGAGTTACCTATATTTAGTTCATATTCATCTATGCATTTATTAATGACTGAACGTACATGTTAATCACCAAAAAGACTGCTTTTTTATATCAATACTTAAACTACAGTAAATAAGAATTACTGAGAAAACTATTATGTCTCATGATTTTTTCTATATTTTACTACTTGCAGTTGCAATTTAGCATTAAAATGAACCATCTGAAGCAGAAGACCATTGCTAAGCCATATGCCATCGTTAATGCTGTAAATTTATCTCTGCATGGCATACCAAATGCATTATCATCCATTAAATCCAGGTACTGATAAACATTATTAAATCTATTGTTGGATACCTTTAACACCACAACATCCTTCCAGTAATGTGCGATGCACTTCAAACTTAAGTAGTTCTTTACGGCAATTTTAACTCATCAAGTCCTAGAATGTAAGGGGCGGTAGGCTGTGCTTTTACAGTATTATTATTATTATAATTATTATTATTCCTGGTCTGGCAATTAAAGAAAAAATATTATGCAGTTTGCCTCTATTTCTCACCGTTTAACCCCTTCATGACAGAGCCAGTTTGTGCCTTCATGACAGAGCCCTTTTTTTCAAATCTGACATGTCTCACTTAAGTGGGGATAACTTTTTTTTGCTTTTACTTATCCCAGTGATTTTGAGATTGTTTTCTCGTGACACATTGTACTTCAAGTTAGTGGTAAATTTTCGTCGATACAGTCTGTGTTTTTTTGTGAAAAATACCAAAATATCGTGAAAAAATGGAAAATTTAGCAATTTGCAAAATGTTAAATTTTCTGCTTGTGAGACAAATAATCATACCACTCAAAATAGTTAATAACTAACATAGACCATATGTCTACTTTATGTTTCCATCATTATTTCAACTTCCTTTTAATTTTTTTGGACACTAGGAGGCTTACAATATGAATAGCAAATTCTCAAATTTTCATGAAAATTTCAAACACTGATTTTTTTAGGGACCAGTTCAGTTCTGATGTGACTTTGAGGGACTTGTATGTGAGACACCCCCATAAATGATGCCATTTCAAAAACTGCACCCCTCACAGTATTCAAAACAGCATTTTGGAAGTTTGTTAACCCTTTAGGTGTTTCACAGGAATTAAAACAAAGTGTAGGTGAAATTTCAAAATTTCTTTTTTTTTGCAGAGTTTCAATTTTAATACATTTTTCTAACGAATACAGTAGATTTTACTAGAGAAATGTGACTAAAAATTGATTCCCCCAATTCTTTTGTTTTCAAAAATATCCTATATGTGGCCCTAGTGTGCACGTTGACCAAACCACAGGCTTCATAATAGAAGGAGCACCTACTTGATTTTGGAGCCTCCTTTTTATGAGATTTTTTTTTAGGCACCATGTAGGTTTCTAGGCACCATAAGTGCTAAAAGTTAGGAACCTCCCCCACAAGTCACCCCATTTTGCAATCTACACCCCTCAGGGAATTCATCTAGGGGTATAGTGTACATTTCAAACCCCCAGGGGTTTCACCAATTTTGGTACAACTGGGATGTGAAAATGGAAAATTACATTTTTTTACACAAACATGCAGTTCTGGCTCAAAATTTTTCATTTTCACAAGGAATGAAGGAGACAAAGCACCCCAAAATCTGTGCCCCAATTTCTCCCGAGTACGGCAATGCCTCACATGTGACCAAAAAATACCAGTTGGGTGCATGGCAGGACTCAGAAGGGAAGGAGTGATTTTTGGATTTTGCAGCAAAGATTTTGGTGGAATGAATGGTGGGTGCTATGTTGCATTAGCAAGACTCCCAAAGCACCAATGCAGTGGAACCCCCCCACAAGTCACCCCATTTTGCAAAGTACACCCCTCAGGGAATTCATCTAGGGGTATAGTGTACATTTCAAACCCCCAGGGGTTTCACCAATTTTGGTACAACTGGGATGTGAAAATGGAAAATTACATTTTTTTACACAAACATGCAGTTCTGGCTCAAAATTTTTCATTTTCACAAGGAATGAAGGAGACAAAGCACCCCAAAATCTGTGCCCCAATTTCTCCCGGGTACGGCAATGCCTCACATGTGACCAAAAAATACCAGTTGGGTGCATGGCAGGACTCAGAAGGGAAGGAGTGATTTTTGGATTTTGCAGCAAAGATTTTGGTGGAATGAATGGTGGGTGCTATGTTGCATTAGCAAGACTCCCAAAGCACCAATACAGTGGAACCCCCCCACAAGTCACCCCATTTTGCAAAGTACACCCCTCAGGGAATTCATCTAGGGGTATAGTGTACATTTCAAACCCCCAGGGGTTTCACCAATTTTGGTACAACTGGGATGTGAAAATGGAAAATTACATTTTTTTACACAAACATGCAGTTCTGGCTCAAAATTTTTCATTTTCACAAGGAATGAAGGAGACAAAGCACCCCAAAATCTGTGCCCCAATTTCTCCCGAGTACGGCAATGCCTCACATGTGACCAAAAAATACCAGTTGGGTGCATGGCAGGACTCAGAAGGGAAGGAGTGATTTTTGGATTTTGCAGCAAAGATTTTGGTGGAATGAATGGTGGGTGCTATGTTGCATTAGCAAGACTCCCAAAGCACCAATACAGTGGAACCCCCCACAAGTCACCCCATTTTGCAAAGTACACCCCTCAGGGAATTCATCTAGGGGTATAGTGTACATTTCAAACCCCCAGGGGTTTCACCAATTTTGGTACAACTGGGATGTGAAAATGGAAAATTACATTTTTTTACACAAACATGCAGTTCTGGCTCAAAATTTTTTATTTTCACAAGGAATGAAGGAGACAAAGCACCCCAAAATCTGTGCCCCAATTTCTCCCGAGTACGGCAATGCCTCACATGTGACCAAAAAATACCAGTTGGGTGCATGGCAGGACTCAGAAGGGAAGGAGTGATTTTTGGATTTTGCAGCAAAGATTTTGGTGGAATGAATGGTGGGTGCTATGTTGCATTAGCAAGACTCCCAAAGCACCAATACAGTGGAACCCCCCCACAAGTCACCCCATTTTGCAAAGTACACCCCTCAGGGAATTCATCTAGGGGTATAGTGTACATTTCAAACCCCCAGGGGTTTCACCAATTTTGGTACAACTGGGATGTGAAAATGGAAAATTACATTTTTTTACACAAACATGCAGTTCTGGCTCAAAATTTTTCATTTTCACAAGGAATGAAGGAGACAAAGCACCCCAAAATCTGTGCCCCAATTTCTCCCGAGTACGGCAATGCCTCACATGTGACCAAAAAATACCAGTTGGGTGCATGGCAGGACTTAGAAGGGAAGGAGTGATTTTTGGATTTTGCAGCTCAGATTCTGGTGGAATTTTGGTGGGTGCTATGTCGCATTAGCAAGACCCCCCAAGCACCAATACAGTGGAACCCCCCCACAAGTGACCCCATTTTGCAAACTACACCCCTCAGGGAATTCATCTAGGGGTATAGTGTACATTTCAAACCCCCAGGGGTTTCATCAATTTTGGTACAACTGGGCAGTGAAAATGAAAAAAATACATTTTTTTACACAAAAATGTAATTCTGGCTCAAAATTTTTCATTTTCACAAGGAATGAAGGAGACAAAGCACCCCAAAATCTGTGCCCCCATTTCTCCAGAGTACGGCAATGCCTCACATGTGACCAAAAAAAACCAGTTGGGTGCATGGCAGGACTCAGAAGGGAAGGAGTGATTTTTGGATTTTGCAGCACAGATTTTGGTGGAATGAATGGTGGGTGCTATGTTGCATTACCAATACAGTGGAACCCCCCCACAAGTGACCCCATTTTGCAAACTACACCCCTCAGGGAATTCATCTAGGGGTATAGTGTACATTTCAAACCCCCAGGGGTTTCATCAATTTTGGTACAACTGGGCAGTGAAAATGAAAAAAATACATTTTTTTACACAAAAATGTACTTCTGGCTCAAAATTTTTCATTTTCACAAGGAATGAAGGAGACAAAGCACCCCAAAATCTGTGCCCCCATTTCTCCAGAGTACGGCAATGCCTCACATGTGTCCAAAAAATACCAGTTGGGTGCATGGCAGGACTCAGAAGGGAAGGAGTGATTTTTGGATTTTGCAGCACAGATTTTGGTGGAATGAATGGTGGGTGCTATGTTGCATTACCAATACAGTGGAACCCCCCCACAAGTGACCCCATTTTGCAAACTACACCCCTCAGGGAATTCATCTAGGGGTATAGTGTACATTTCAAACCCCCAGGGGTTTCATCAATTTTGGTACAACTGGGCAGTGAAAATGAAAAAAATACATTTTTTTTACACAAAAATGTACTTCTGGCTCAAAATTTTTCATTTTCACAAGGAATGAAGGAGACAAAGCACCCCAAAATCTGTGCCCCAATTTCTCCAGAGTACGGCAATGCCTCACATGTGACCAAAAAATACCAGTTGGGTGCATGGCAGGACTCAGAAGGGAAGGAGTGATTTTTGGATTTTGCAGCACAGATTTTGGTGGAATGAATGGTGGGTGCTATGTTGCATTACCAATACAGTGGAACCCCCCCACAAGTGACCCCATTTTGCAAACTACACCCCTCAGGGAATTCATCTAGGGGTATAGTGTACATTTCAAACCCCCAGGGGTTTCATCAATTTTGGTACAACTGGGCAGTGAAAATGAAAAAAATACATTTTTTTTACACAAAAATGTACTTCTGGCTCAAAATTTTTCATTTTCACAAGGAATGAAGGAGACAAAGCACCCCAAAATCTGTGCCCCAATTTCTCCAGAGTACGGCAATGCCTCACATGTGACCAAAAAATACCAGTTGGGTGCATGGCAGGACTCAGAAGGGAAGGAGTGATTTTTGGATTTTGCAGCTCAGATTCTGGTGGAATGAATGGTGGGTGCTATGTGGCATTAGCAAGACCCCCGATGCACGGTGAAATGATGAACCTAATAATCCATCGATGTGTGGTATATTTTGAAACACTCCTTTATACATAGGCCGGGTTTGTCGGGGCAAGTTTCACAGTGGAAAATAGTTTTTTTTCTTATTCCCTTTTTATAGCAAACTTTGCACCTTTTTTGTGTCCTGCCCTTTCTTGCAGTGGAGGGGATTTCGTTGGGAAAATGCTGCCCTGGTACAATACGGGGGCCAGTACTAGAAGTACTGGGGCCCTCTGCCTGCTGATTCCCAAATGTTAGGCTCTTTATGACTTCCTCTTGAAAGTGCATAAATGTCCCCCTCTGGCCGGTAGAACGGAATAGCACGTAAGCGTTATACAGTGCCATCTGGATGATATACACGGCCAGCTTCTTGTACCAGATATTTGTTTTCCGCAGGGCACTGTACGGCTTCAGTACCTGATCTGAAAGATCCACTCCGCCCATGTACTTATTGTAATCTAGGATACAATTTGGTTTTGAGGTGTGGGTACTGGTACCTCGTACAGGGATGGAGGTGGTACTGTCTCCATGAATTGTTGTCAGTATAAGGACATCCCTCTTGTCCTTATATTTGACCAACAACATATTTTCGGTGCATATTCCCCTGCTTTCACCCCTTCTCATTACTTGGGCAATGTGCGTTTTGGGGAGGCCTCTTTGGTTCTTGCGCACAGTACCGCAAGCTGCTGTACCTCTTGAACCAAGGGCCTTAAACAGGGGGATGCTGGTGTAAAAGTTATCCACATAGAGGTGATAACCCTTATCCAGGAAGGGGTGCATTAAATCCCAGACAATTTTTCCACTAACACCTACGAGGGAGGGGGGGCATTCTGGTGGTTCAATTCTTGAATCCTTCCCTTCATATACCCTAAACTTGTGGGTGTACCCTGTGGTGCTTTCACACAGCTTATACATTTTTATGCCATACCTTGCCCTCTTACTGGGAAGGTACTGGCGGAATTTAACCCTTCCTTTAAAATGTATAAGGGACTCGTCGATACTAATACATTTATCAGGGATGTATAGCTCTGCAAATTTGGCACTGAAATGATCAATGACCGGCCTGACTTTGAATAGCCTGTCAAAGGTGGGATCATCTCTGGGTGGGCACTGTGCATTATCGGTGTAATGTATAAATTTATGGATTGCCTCAAAACGAGCCCGGGGCATGGCCATACGGTGAAATGGGGTGCTGTACAGAACATCTGTACTCCAATATTGCCTAATTTGTGGCTTTTTTACTATGCCCATATGTAACACCAGACCCCAAAACGTCATCATCTCTACTGCATCTACAGGGGTCCACCTAGCAAATGATGACGTGGGGTTTTGAGCAATAAACTGCTGGGCATATAAATTAGTTTGGTCCACCATTAAATTTATAAAATCATCAGAGAAAAATAATTTGAAAAAGTCAATTTCTCTGAGACCTGTTGAATCAAATTGGATTCCTGGGATGGCCAAAAACTCAGGAACCTGGGGCTCAAAATTGTCTGGTGGTGGGGTCCATACGAGATCAATTATTGGGGGGGGGTCTCAGCTGCTCTACGGGGGCGTCTTTGAGGGGGTCCCTCATCATCAGAGGAGGAAGAGGAGCTTAAGACAAATCCTTCAAATTCCCCGCTTGCCTCACTGGCTGTGTCAGAGTCAGAGGCAAGCATGGCATATGCCTCCTCCACCGAATACATTCTCCTGGATGACTGGGACGACATTTGGGATGACATTTGGGATGCCATTTATATTTTTGTGTTACTGGTAGTGAAATGTTTCAACACGTGTATAGTGTAGGGGGGGGTACAAACTTTATTTCAACCCGGGGGGTATGTAGTGTGTAGTGCAGAAAAAAAAAAATACAAAAAAAAAAAAATTGAAGGGTTAAAAAAAAAAAAAATGGAAGGGGTTAAAAAAAAATGGAAGGGGTTAAAAAAAAAAAATGGAAGGGGTTAAAAAAAAATGGAAGGGGTTAAAAAAAAAAAAAAATGGAAGGGGTTAAAAAAAAAAAGGTCCTGCGCCAAAAATTGAGCACAGATGTTGGTCAGTAACGTCCGTCACTGAACAGCGCTCAAAGGCAACAGGAATTTGATCCAAAAAAAAAAAAAAATAGATCAACCCTGTGCCGAAAAAGCTGATCAGTGATGTACGTCACTGATCAGCGCACAGTGGCCACAGGACACACACAAAATCACAGTGTGTGTAAAAAAAAAAATGTAAAAAAGACCCCACAGCACTCACAAAAAATAAAAAAAGGTGATCAGTGATGCGACACTGATTACCAGTGAGGGGCAGCAGGTGCACAACCTTTGGTGGTACTGACAGGTATATATAAAAAAAAAAACCTCTGTACCCCCAAAAAGTTGCTGATCACCTCAGATATAGTGATCAGCACAAAAGGCGGGGGCAGCAGACACAAAATTTAGCACTCTCTATCACTCTCTGTCACTATCTCTCTCTATCTCTCTATCTCTCACTATCTATCACTCTATGACACTGCAGCAGCAGCACTGACAGGTATATCTATATATAAAAAAAAACCTGCGCCCCCAAAAAGTTGCTGATCAGTTAATTTATACTGATCAGCACAAAAGGGGGGGCAGCAGTCAGTTATATAAAAAATATATAGCACAATCTGTCACTATCTCTCTATCTCTCTCTCTCTATCTCTCTCTATCTCTCTCTATCTATCTATAGCTCTATCACACTGCAGCAGCACAAAATATAGCACTAGGCCTCTCTATCTCTCTCTATCTCTCTCTATCTCTTTCAGTTATATAAAAATATATAGCACAATCTGTCACTATCTCTCTCTCTATCTCTCTCTCTCTATCTCTCTCTATCTCTCTCTATCTCTCTATCTATAGCTCTATCACACTGCAGCAGCACAAAATATAGCACTAGGCCTCTCTATCTCTCTCTATCTCTCTCTCTCTAACTCTCTCTCTATCTAATAAATCGCAGCAGCACAAGATGTCACAGGATGTCACAAGATGTCACAAGCATAAGCAATATCAATGATCAGGTAAGTATTTTGGATGGGTTCTGGTCAGTATAGGCGGCAGCTGGGCACGGTGACCGCACTGCACGCTATTCCAGACCGGAATGGCGTCTGCAGTGCAGTCACCGTTAGTTTAAACCCCCCTCCATGGCTGTGATTGGTCCGTCGGTCCGACGAACCAATCACGGCCTTTGGGGGCGGGAGGGGTGAGGTGGGGTGACACCAGTGTCACCCTTACACCCCGCGGTGATTGGTGCTGTACTTTACAGCACCAATCACCTCCGATCCCGTGTCACCGGCGAACGTTATTCGCCGGTGACACAGAAAACGCTGTGAATGGCTGTTCACAATGAACAGCCAATCACAGCGATCGCCGACGGGGGGGCGGCATCGCCGCCCCCCCTGGGCATGCACGGACATGTCTGCTGTCAGGGACAGCAGACATCGTCCCTCTGTCACTGCGACTCTAGACGCAGTGACAGTTTTAAGCCATGACGTATATATACGTCAACGGTCGGGAAGTACTTCCCGGCCATGACGTATATATACGTCAAATGTCGTGAAGGGGTTAAATATTAGGAAAACAACTGTCATAAACAATTTCTGATTGTGCTACGCTCTGCTCCTGGTGGATATGGTATCCAGTGGGGGAAGTGGTAATTGAAAGGATATCCCAGATGGAGGTTGTGATTTTGTATTTCAAATGGTCTGTGAGTATATAAAGATGACAAAAGTGGGGTATAGTGCAAGGATCCGATATTTAATAATCACAATGCCACAAATCCATATCACGATAAACCTTGTCACAATGGTGTTGCTCAATATAATTATAGATCATCACTAAAATGGGGGTGATTCAAGTGAATCTTACAAATGGGGAATTTCCGTTTTCTGTGGTCCCTGCGCACTGATACCCATTGGCAACCACAAAGAGGCACCACAAAAATATGAGGGACAAAGAACAGCACCAATGAGAGAAGGAGCCGAAGCACCCGCCAATCAGGCAGCCCACACCGGATGCAGCACCAATCAGAAACCGGGACGGCACAGTAGTCCCGCCCTTTACCTATAACAGAGAGACGGAACACAGAAGAAGGCCGACACCAGGCCGAAACGCATTGGAGCACACCAGAAGCACAAACCCCCTAACAACTAACTTGAACATGGGGAAGATAGAACATCTGGAGAAGCTGTGGCACAAGTGCGGGACCAAAATAAGGTATCACGGAGCAGTCATCTAGACGGCTACAGCAACAGAAGCAGAATATGCGACTGGAGTGAAGAAGGGGAAGCGCTGGGAAGAGGTGAGTAACTAAGGTCCATCGGCTTAGCACTGCGACGGGAGGGACGCACACCAGCTAACTCCCGCCTACGGTCTAAGTCAGACGCTCCACATCCCCAGCTGCGGCTAGCTGACTAAGAAGGTAGACGGTCCACAGCTGAACACCTGACTAGTCAAGTCGGTCCGAGAAGGGGACACACGGAGCACCCAGACCGAGGCAATCACCCCGACCGCGGACAGCCCCTGACTCACTGCACCTTCCTCACTTAAACACCCAGAGGGCTGCCAGCCGGGACCCGCAACCCACCTTACAGCTCCTGCAAGCCACGGACCCCGCATAACATCAGAGGGCACTTCTTCATAAACAGGCAAGCGGGACGCTGCTCCTGTACAAACCGAGGATCAAGTTAGACCACCAACCCTTTCCCCAACCCCGGGACTGCCAATTCGGAGCCCCACCATGCGGGAACCCCATTCCAGGCACACCCATCCCCACCCCCCATGCAGGTTACCTGTCCTGTAATATAGAGCACAGGTCTCATTGCGTTTTGGTACCCGTCGCATTGTTGGAGATAATAAACTTGTAGAGGTATACATCAGGGCACAGTTTTAACGAGATTAGTCAATCTGGCCAGAAAGTGGGCTTTTCACAGAGTGCCTGGATGTTGGCGTATCCGGCCTAAATGGTTGTAGAGATGGAAGCAGCAGTACAAAAACAGTACAAAAACAGTTAATTACATCTTATCTATGAAATAAAATAGGGGGGAGAAAGTAGAGAAAAGATGGACAGAGGTAGGAGAGTGGGGGGGAGGGGTAACTTGGAGGCACACGTCACCAGTTGAGATACATCGTTATCAGATGCAGATATTAGAGGTCGGCATCCTGAGCTCATTAATAAATGTGTGCATAAGAGAGTAACAGTGATCCTATACCAAAGTATGTCAAGCCTCATGCTGAAATGCCTTCAAAATGCTTCCATCTTCTGACATATCCGGTCACAGTGTTCGATGGTAGGGAGGAGTCATATTTATCGAAAAGCATCATCTTGGTCAGCATCGAGAGTAAGTGCATTAAGGAGGGGGGCTTTGGAGAAAGCCAGTTTTTAAGTATCAATTTCTTTGCTGCCGTGACCAAGATGGTGAGGAAAGGCACATGACGCAACTTGGAGCCAGTTAGGTGCCAATTGTCAAAGTTACCAAACAACAATGGTATGGGGTGCAAGGTAGGGGATATATCGAAATGAGATTTAATATAATTGGTGATTTTATTCCAAAAATTTTTGATGTACCCACAGGTCCACAGATTATGAAAGGTGTTTGCAGAGCTGGATTTGCATTTTGGGGATTGATCCGTTTCCTCGTCAACATAATGACTCCTTTGGCCTTGAGAAATATACGCCCTATTAAGTGTTTTAATGTGTGTTTCTTGCAATAAGGAAGACTTTCACAAACTCATTATTTGAATAAGGTGTCTTGGGATAACATGCCAGGAAGGTCCTTGGACCATGCTGACGTAGTTTTGGCCCATAAGGTTTCAGTGTGGGGGGCTAATAATTCCAAATAAATTAGAATTTTGAGATAATCTTGTGTAAGGGGTCCTGAGGTGATTGGGTGAAGGTATTAGTTGGGAGGGCTTTGATATAGTGTGTCAATTGCATAATTGGGAATAAGGCACTATGAGGCAATCCAAAAGTCTCATGTAGCTGCGGGAATGTGCAAATTCCTCCTCCAGGGTCATAGACTTGAGAGGCAAGACACAATCCCTTCATTTTGACGCATTTGAAAGCTGCAGAATTGACACTTGGGGTGAACAACGGATTGCCCCATATTGTCAACCAAGGGGAGTTGGATGGGTTCTTTTTGAGAGTTTTACATAAGTGGTGCCATGCTTCATATGTGTCTTTAAAGAAAGAATGCAAATAAATTGAAGTGGGTATTAGCTTTTTAGGTGAATGTAGTAGAGTACTTGGAGAGTAGGGGAAGAGGATTGCATTATCAAGGTCTGGGATGATATAGTGGTCAAGGCCCAGATTCCAGTCCAGTGCATATCTGTTTAGCAATGCTTTGGAAAACCAAGGCCACCTGACTGCTTTGGTTGCTGCAGTTTTTGCATGGATATTCTGGGTTTCTTTAAATGCCAGATAAAGGAGCTACATTTTTTTGTGATACGGAGAGCATCTACTTTAGATATTCCAATGGGGAGAAGCTGCATTATGTAGGTGAGATTAGAAGTAATATTGATTTCACTACTTCTGTACGTCCTAATAGAGATAGGGGTAGGTCCTGCCAGCCTTCCAGGGAATTGGTAATTTTCAAGAGGGAGGGAGTGTATTTAGTTTATAGAGATTTGTTATTTTGTTTGGTATGTGTATAGCCAAATATTTGATATGGGAGGATTGTAGGCGGATGGTACTTGGTTTCGGGTATTCCTCGAACTTAGGGGGCTGACCCGAAATGGTTAGGAGTTCCGATTTTCCTATGTTTATCCTATAGCCTGAAAAACTGCCAAACTGGGAAATGATGTCTAGTGCTGTAGGAATCGCATGTTGGGGGTTGGACAAGAAGAGTAACATGTCATCCACGAAGAGGGATAGACGTATATCAGTATGCCCCATTATGATGCCCGTGCATAGTGGAGATGATCTAAGGGCTACCGCTAGTGGTTCTAAAGCTAAGGCAACAAGAGGGGAGACAGGGGGCAAACCTGTCTCATACCTCAAAGAACTTTGAAAGGTTCGGAGATGGTGCCGTTTCAAATAATTCTGGAGGATGAGGCATCATATAGAGTCTGCAACCATGTCACAAATACATCTGGGAAGCCAAAGAGCTTAAAGGTAAAATATAGATGATCCCAGTGAACCATGTCAAAGGCCTTCTTGGCATCCAAAGAGAGGATAGCCTTTTGGGCCCCCGACATGGGACCCTGGAATTCGCAGATTACCGATAGGACCTTTCTAATATTTGTTACGGGATGTCGACCTGCAGCAAAGCCTGTTTGGTCAGGATGAACTAGACTGGGTACAACTAGTTTGAGTCTGTACGAAATAATTTTCGTTAAGATTTTATAGTCTAGGTTCAGCAGGGATATAGGTCTGTATGAAGCTGGGTCTGCGGGATCCCTGCCAGGTTTGGGTAAAACACGAATGTTTGCAGCATTAAAGATTTCAGGGGCTGTCTTAGACTGGAGGAGCGCATTAAACATAGAAGTCATACACAGAGCTATATGAGGCAGGAGCAGTTTGTAGTAATCAGCTGTAAGGCCATCCGGTCCTGGGGATTTACCTATTTTTAGATGGGAAATTGCTGTAGTGACCTCCTCTAGGGTGATGTCTGTAATGAGGGAGGAGGAGGCAGTATTTTCCAGTTGTGGTAATGTAACATTTTCCCAGAATTGTTGTCATTGGGTGTCGTCAGAGGACGAGTATAAAGTGGTGTAGAATTGATTAAGGACTATTGCGATTTGGCGGTTTGTGGAGGTGCAGGTACCATCTGGTTTAGCTAGGGGGTGTATCTTGGAAGGGGAGCGTTGGCCCTGCAGGAGGTTGGTTAAAAGTCTCCTCGACTTGTTGCCAAATTTGTGGAATCTGTATTCCTTTTTAAAAGTGTATCGCGCCTCTAGTTTTGATAATAATTTATCAAAAAGCACCCTGTCTGTGTTATACGTGTTACGGTTTTGTGGAGAGGGGCAAGATTTGTAAGTTTGAAATTAATTAGTAAGGTTAGTTTGGGCCGTGATATAGTCAGAGGTGAGCTTACGTTTTTGGTGGGAGGAGAAGGATATAATGGTGCCTCTAAGGACAGCTTTAGAAGTTTGCCAGTACAAGGGAGTTATGGAGAGAAGGGTTGCATTGTCCATATGATAGTTTTCCCAGGCCTTCAGAACCTTGCTCCTTAGAGTGGCTGAGGAGGACAGGGAGGCGGGGCATCTCCATGATATGAACGTGGTAGGTTCAGTGGTAAGGGACAATTTAAACCATGTTACTATATGGTCTGACAGTGTGATGGGCTCTATTTTAGATTCCTAAATTTTTGGTAATAAGATAGATGGAGTGAGAATGTAGTCTATTCGAGATAGTCCTCCCGTGGAGGCTGAGAGGCAGAGAAATTTGGATTCTGTGGGGTGTAGAGTGCGCCAAATATCTATAAGGTGGAGTTTCGATGCTAAGGACAGCACCCCAAATTTGGGTTGTCATCTCTTCATGGTGGGCTGGCATATTGTCTATCTAACAAGGGGTGGGCTAGCATATTAAGATCACCACACATTATTATTGGGAGGTGGAGGTACGGGAAGACCATATAAAAAAAGATTAAATAAGAAATCCTTTGAAAATACATTCGGAGCATATACATTAAAACACATATATGTTTTATCAGAAATCGTTAAATGACATAATAAATTTCGGTCCCCTGCATCTGGCATTACATTGTCAATCTTAACTGGTAAGGAGCTTCTAGATAGTATCACCAGGCCTCTTGCCTTAGAAGTAAAAGGGGCTGAGGCCTGTACTTTCCACCCTAGGATGGACAGCTGAAGAGTTTCAGTAGCAGTCAGGTGTGTTTCCTGGAGACATGCTATATCTACATAGAGTTATTTAGGTATAGAAGGAGCTTCTTGCGTTTGCAAGGGGAGTTAATCCCACGCACATTCCAGGATGCTATTTTAACAGACATATCCAATATTTAGGAGGATAAAACACGTAGACATACTCACATACTGCAGGTCGATATAGTACTTTTTCAAGTTCGCGTGCTGGGAGTGGAGGGGGGAGGGAAGAATAGTAGGGAGTGAAAGAGAGAAGAGAAAGAAAAACTTACAAAACATTAGATTCAATCTAATAACATTTGAACTTCCGAAGAAGGAGAAACATGAGTATGCACCAAAGTGCATCATAACAGGGCAAAGCAAGCTCCTAAGGCATTTTGCCCAACAAGCTTGAGTAACTTGTGAGACGCCACAAGAGGGGGGGTCACCTTGAGTCTGTTAGGGTCCTCTCATGGAGGCCTTCATGTGTAAGAAAACATAAATGTGTCTTCAGGCTCAGGTGGGCCGGGGATTGGGGGGGATATGGAAGACATAGTGAATTATGTATGGCACTATCGGGCCATGGGGGATCCAGAGAGTGAGGGGGGATGGAGGGGTTGATACCAGGATAAGGCTGCAGACTGTATTTCTACCTTAGGCATGAAAAGTCCAAACACTGGATCATTATGGTCCGTCTGAGGAAGTCTATATCATGAAGCCAAGCATCATGAGGTCTGAGGAGTTGGTATCCTGCACATAAAGTTAGTTAAATGGATGAAGGGTATCGGCAAGCTGCGGTCATAGCTGAATCACTTTAACCAGGGCAGGCCAGGAAAGCATCTCAGGCGCATTCTGACAAGGAACGGGGGGGGGGGGCGTATGTGTGTTGTCATCTTCATCTAGCCATTGCTCCGCATCTTGGGTGTTGAAAAGTCTTTGTAGGATGTTCCTGAAAAGATGCGTAGCTTAGCCAGGTATTATAGGGTGAATTTTCTCTCGACTTTGATTAGTCTGGAGCAAATGGGTGAGAATTATTTTCTCGCTTTAGCAACCTAAGCAGAGAAGTCCTGGAACAGGAGGATTTTGTTTCCCTCCCACTCTATGTTCCTATGTCTGTGTGATGCACTCCATAGTAACTCCTTGTGGAGGTAATTCAGCAGTTTAAAAATCACATCCCTGGGTCTGGCTCCCTCCTGTGGCCGTTGGGGACCTAACCTGTGGGCCCGTTCCAAGACCATATCCTCACACCGGTCTTCTATCTGCAGTACCTTGGGGAGAGTGATTTTTATAAAGTCATATAAGTGCTGACCTTTGACCAACTCTGGCAGTCCAATTATCCTCAAATTGTTCCTCCTGGACCTGTTCTCCAGTTCCTGTAACTTATTATGGACCTGGTACAGTTCCTTTGTATGTCTGTGTGTTTCTCTTTTCAGCTCTGCAATTGTCTCAAAGTTTTCTCCCACTCTGTGACCAGAGCCCTCTGGTTAAACTGCGTAATCTGGTATTTAATGTCTGCAGTTTGTTCTTTCAGCAGGGGGCCTATGGCCAGTGGTGTAGCTAGGTGCCATGGCGCCCGGAGCAAAGGCATGTTTCGCGCCCCCCCTCCCCCCCCAATTTGTAGTAGGTGAGGCTCCTGCACAGTGAAAAGTGGGCAGGGACCAACATTATACCACACACCGTAATGCCCATTGGACATTTTAGTGAACTCTGTAATTCCAATTACACATAAGCCCACACATGATGCCCATGACATACTATATAACACTCCGCAATGCCCATGACATACTATATAACACCGTAATCCCCATAACATACTATATAACAAACCGTAATTCCCATTACATACTATATAACACACCGTAATGCCCATTACATACTATATAACACACCGTAATGCCCATGACATACTATATAACACACCGTAATGCCCATGACATACTATATAACACACCGTAATGCCCATGACATACTAAATAACACTCCGCAATGCCCATGACATACTATATAACACATCGTAATGCCCATTACATACTATAAAACACTCCGCAATGCCCATTACATACTATATAACACTCTGCAATGCCCATTACATACTATAAAACACTCCGCAATGCCCATTACATACAACACACCATAATGCCGATTACACATTTGACACATAAGTGCCACTTACCTCAATGCCAGGGGCTTCATGCTCAATGCCAAGGGGCTTCATGCTCGATGCCAAGGGGCTTCATGCTCGATGCCAAGGGGGCAGTAGGGTGCAGCAGGGTGGGCGGGTGCAGTAGGATGCAGCAGGGTGGGTGGGTGAGTGCAGTAGGATGCAGCAGGGTGGGTGGGTGAGTGCAGTAGGATGCAGCAGGGTGGGTGGGTGGCTGCAGTAGGGTGGGTTTGTGGGTGCAGCAGGGTGGGTGGGTGGCTGCAGTAGGATGTAGCAGGGTGGGTGGGTGGCTGCAGTAGGATGCAGCATTTGGCTGCAGTAGGGTGGGTTTGTGGGTGCAGCAGGGTGGGTGGGTTATGTGGTTAGGAGGGTGAGTGCAGCAGGGTGGGAGTACACCATACTGTAGTTACAGCCAGGCGCCCCCCCTGCCTGTGCTGACAGAGACAGTGTGTGTGTGTGCACCCCTCCCCTCTCCTCCCCCCTGTCAGTGTGCACACTGCCGCCCGCTCACGGCTCTCTGCGCTGTGTCCGGGAGAGATATGCGGCTACGTAAAATTCATATCTCCCGCTGGACCGCTAGCCAATAGGCGCTCGCGGTCCAGCAGCCATCAGTTGATTGGCTGCTGGACCGCAAGCGCCCATTGGCTAGCGGTCCAGCGGGACCCGTGAATTTTAAATAGCAGCAGCGAGCATGTCTCTGTCACCGGACGGAGTGGGGAAGCAGGCGGGGAAGCTAGCTGGCGGGCGGGAAGCTAGCTGGCGGGCGGGGGAGCTGGCTGGCTGGCGAGCGAGCTGGCGGTGCCACAGCACAGCTCCGGCGCCATGCAATCATCCTGCGCCCGGAGCGTGTGCTCCGCCGGCACCGCCCTCGCTACGCCTCTGCCTATGGCTACTCTTATGGCCTGTACCATGTCCCCATAGGTGACTGGGTGTTATGGCGGTGGGAGTACCTGTAGGGTATCTGCAGAGGTGTCCTCTTGGTGAAGGGGGTCATGATCACTTCATTATAGGAAGGAGAAGGTGCCCGCTTTGCTGGGGTGTCTGGAGGCGCAGTCTGGGATCTGTGCATGCTGTCAGTATGGCGGGCACCATCTTGGATTCTCTAGCCCGCTTCTCTGCCTGGCGCTGTGCACGGCTTTTGTGCTGGGCATCGCTGAAAAATACTGCTCCATACAGCGGGGGCCTACCAGGGAGGGGGAGCGGGTGAGTGGCATCTTCAGGGAGGCGAATATCGCCTTGAGAAGGTGTTTTGGGCTGCCTTGTGAGCGGAGCTGCAGTGCTCAGCCTCCTCTCATCAGGGAGCCAGAGCCGGAAGTCCTCATTGCGTTTTTTTGTCAATTTATGTTATGTATATGTATCTACATCGATTGTACTGATGCACGCATGTTTAAATGTTTAATTTTTTCTGTACATCATTGAGTTTTGAAGTAAAGCTTTTTTTACACTTACAAATGGGGAAAGAGGAAACCTTTCTTAGTTTTTCAACTAAAGCAGCTGGTGGTACCGTGCAATACTCGCTACATCAAGAGCAATGACTGTTAATGGGAGACAGTCTCTCCTAGGTGACTATACAGCTGAAGGTAGGTAGTTACTGTAGTTTTCTCTTTCTCCATTTGTAAGATTCACTTGACATACCCCCATCTGTGCGCATCAAACTTGTTAGTGATGATCTATCATTATATTGAGCATCACCAATGTTGCAAGGTTTATCCTGATATTGATACATGCATTGTGACCATTAAATATCAGATAATTGCACTATAGCCATCTGTTGTCATCTTTATATCCTCAAAGATCATTTGATATACATTATAATTACAACCTCCATCTGGGATATCCTTTCAGTTACCACTGCCCCCACTCAGTGCAATGGGGCCCACTGCATACTATACCCACCAGGAGTAGAGCGCAGCACAATAAGAAATTGTTTATTATTGATATAAGGCCAGTCAACTGCAAGTACTGCAGCTAGCTCTGACCACTTCTAACTCAGTGCACAGTTCACAAACCCCCTTTATTGTAATTCTCTGTCATGTCCATTGCATCAGCTAAACAGTGAAAAAAACAAGGTCATGATGTCTGAGTATGAGATAACCTTTAAGCTTTAACTCTGAATTGTCATAATTATTCTTTATGCTGAATTTAAACCATTTTAAGAATCTAAAGGTGCCTGTCAGGAAGCTAGCAAAATATGTACCGTACATGACAGTCCAAAAATGTAATTAATATAAATTTGAAAAACTAATGGTAAGGTAGTTGCTATAGGGTCATTAGATATGACATTAGACATGAGATAATTGATTTTAAATTTTACAATAGATTATTAATACCCACACAAGAAATGTTTGAGAAAAAAGAGCAGCAAAAAATACATAGCTTTATTATCCGATTTTAGAATAAAGTAACTCCTTCCTCCTGACAGAGATGCATTGTGTTTCTGAGCTTATTACAAGAAAAAGAGGGTTTTTTTGCCAATCACACAGGACAAAAAAATATTTATTACTTCTAATAAAGTGTGACAAAAAAAATGTTTGCCTATATTTTATGAAGGTGTGCAACCTCTGGACATATAATTTTTGATACAATAAAGGAGAGAAAAAGTATGTTCTTAATATGTGCACCTGAAATTTGTTTAAATTTAACTTTTATTAGGTAATTGTAAAATTAGCTGCAAAATATAAAAATAAAACAGACTCCACATCAAGTGATATAAAGAAAAGGACAATAAAGTGTTTAAAATAAGGTGACGAGCAGGTGGCACACTGTAATAAACACTTTTTGATTCACTATATTTATTGTCAGTTGAGAATATGCTTAACTGTGATGTATATTTTACCGTGTTCAAACGTATTCCCTTTAATCAAGGCTACATAGCCTGGGACTTGTCTGCAACATTTCGAAACATTTTATTTCATATTTAATTACAGAGGAGATTTGTAACAATCAGTTAGAGGTGCTGGATTGCGAGAGTGTCTGTTCATATAGGTATGTCAGAGTTTTATATCTCAAAATATTACTATAATTAGTGAGAAGTGGACTAATTTTAACACATAGGGTTCACCTTCATTCACTAACTTGCTACTGTGTGAAATGCAGCTATTAGAATGTATTTTAGTATATACTGTAGATATTAATGGGTCCTTAAACCAACAGCATTATTACAGCCGGAGCTGTAATATCATGGATTGAAGACAAAATAATGAAGGGCATCCCAATCAATAATGGGTCCCTATTGTGGTAGTTAAAGCCGTTTAATATGAGGATTTTTAAGGATTTTTACCAACAAACAGTTATCAGGCAAATGGCACTTTCATCTGTGCAGATCTGCCCTTGTGTGTGTCATAAGTTACAATGGGGCAGATGTATCATAGCAGCGCTTATCGCGCCGCTATGATACTTCCTGCTTCGCCTCAATAGCGAGGCGAAGCAGGAAGGGACATCGACAAGATGTATTAACATCTTGTCTGCCGAAGCGGGGGATCGTTAACTCCCCCCTCCGGCGATGTCCCTTTCTGGAGATAGCGCATCAGTTAATACTGATGCGCTATCTCCTGTCCCCCGGCCGGCCGCACTGGGCATGCGTGGGATCTCGCAAAAACCGCGAGATCTCCAGCGCAGCTCAAGCCAGACGCAGGGCTAGCGTTGTCCCCATAGTGGGGGATGGATAGGACAACGCTAGCCCTGAGCTGGCGAAGCGGCCGGGGCGAATTAACGCCTTGAAGGCTGTTAATACATCGCCCCGGCCGTTAATCCCTGGGGGGGATTGCAGGGACAGCCCCGCCGAGCGTAACTCGGCGGGCTGTCACTAGCGCATGTTAGGTGCGCTAGTAATACATTAGGGACAGATGTAATCCCCCCCAGTTAACCAGCGTTAAGTGCATTTTTGCACTTAACGCTGGTTAATACATCTACCCCAATGTGTCGTAATGGTCAGTTCAATATAATCAGTTCACTGTCGGCTTTAGTACACTGAAGCCGGGATAGATGCAAGCCGCGGTATTCCACACAATCTTGTAGCCGGTAACTATATGTACAACACACTGGGGCAGATGTATGATGTGTCGTTATGGGGGAGAAGGGGTATCAGCGCACGTTATGTGCACTGATACCGCTTCTCCCCCATGTATGAAGCAGGTGAGATGCGCCCCTGTCCATATCGGCGCTGCTATCAAAATGATAGCAGGCCGAATGTATGAACGGTCAGCATCGCTGACCGTTCCGCACGAAGCCTGCTTTGGCTTCGCCAGCATCAGGCTGGCGAAGCCCTATCTAAACAGCAGGGACAGTGCTGTCCCTGCTGTTAGGTCTGGGCTGCGCTGGGGATCTCGCGTGAACAGCGAGATCCCGCGCATGCCCAGTGCGGCCGGCCGGGGGACAGGAGATAGCGCATCAGTATTAACTGATGCGCTATCTCCAGAAAGGGACATCGCCGGACGGGGGAGTTAACGCTCCCCCGCTTCGGCACACAAGATGTTAATACATCTTGTCGATGTCCCTTCCTGCTTCGCCTCGCTATTGAGGCGAAGCAGGAAGTATCATAGCGGCGCGATAAGCGCTGCTATGATACATCTGCCCCATTGTGTCTTAGGAGCACAGCTCTCCACACTGTCCGCACTCTGTCTACCTCTCTATATGCAGGCACAGTGCTGAACGCTTGCGCTAGGTGCAGCATTCGCCACTCAATTTGCGTGCCTCTCTCCTCTATAATACTGTTATATCACAGATGAAGCAATGTATCACATTATTTAACACATGTAAAAGTTTCAGTGTACCACCCTGCAAGCACACCGTTAGCCGGCGTACGCTTCGCAGAGTAGCTTTTTCAAAGGCCAACCCGAACAGGAGCCCGGAAATGTTTAAGTACCCTCCTACATAGGATTTCATTCAATCATTTGTTTCCTGCGTCTTGGCAGACTTCATGTGCCCTCCCCTCGTGTGTTATCCTAGGTATGTTCAATTGGAGTAGGAGTCGGAGGTTCTTATTATTCCATTTATCGCAATGGTAGTAAGTGAATAATCCAGACGGTTATATTTGCGTGTCATATGTATATTGGAGTTTCTCCAATATATCCAGTGGACGGAGAAAACTTGGAGAATAAATTTCAGCATATTAAATCATTTTATTGAGTTGCGTAATTCTTTATTGAGCGTGCATATTTAGGAATATCGACACAGATCACTAGATGTGATCTTAATTTTAATTTTAATTTTAATTGAGAATTGCACACCGGTTACTGTACTTCCAATTAACTTCACATATGAGGTGCGCCGTATATGTAATGGCACAAATAACGCAATGGGGATAAGTAATATATCATAATACTGTATATGGGATTTATTAATATATTGTGTTGTGATGTCGGAAATGCCCGTTATTTTACTCAGATATTATTAATATTCTAATGAGAGTAAACCCTTCGGCGGACACCTTTGTTTGCAACCTAATATGGTGTGTATATATTTTTAATGATATGGTCCTTAAAGATAGTTAGTTCTTGGTACCCAGCCAATAATGAGTCACAGCGATTATATATGAAGAGGGAAAGTTTCTGTCTGTGTTCTCAGTAAGTCAGTATTATTTAGATTTGTAGTATCATCTCATTTGTATATTCCCTGTCCTATATTTTATGACTCATGGCTTAAATGGGATATAATATTATAGATCACAATGGCGATATGTGAAATATTAATAAGTTGTGTTACGTTGGTATACCACTATTATATTTATTCAAAAATTGTTATTATTCGAATAGATTACTCTTATGTGTACACCATTGTTGCAACAGATTATAATGTGTATGCCTTTTTAATAGTACAGTCCTAACGGACAATTGGTGATATAGTCCTTACGAATCATCAAATGATGAGTCACAACGAGTATATATTAGACAGAGAAGGAAAATTATGTCTATATTCTCAAATTGTCGAAGTTGTTAACAATTATAGTATGATATGTTTCCTATTCCAACTTTGGTGACTCGTGACTTGAGTGGGATACGATATTGTAGATCATATAGGGCGTGATTGGTGTCTTTAGAAAAAAGAAAAATTTATGTATATGAAAAAATAATATAAGTGGTGAAGAATGTGATGGGTATCTAACCCTTATGTGTTCGGAATTAAAGAAATATAAAGATATAATTTTTGTATATATTATATGAAATAGTATGCAGAGGGTGTCTAACCCTCTTATGTGATATTCTTGCTTGTACCATCCTATGTGATTCGTACTTGATTATTGTATTGATGTGGTATACTTGATAGATCTGATCAGTGATTAAATAAGGTGAGAGAAAATTCATTCCTGTGTGCAACAACAGCGAACCAAATAAACATAAATGGTGAAAAGTGTGGGTGATCAGATAAGGGGATATGGTGTGATTCTCATCTAGACATAGGGTGATGAGTGAAAAAATGATGAGATCATGACAGGTGATCGTAAGGAGTTGTGGTTATTTAGTGGTTGTCTCCTCCATAACTGGTGATGAGGTGATCTGGGTCATGTGTAGTTTTCAACATCATGGTTTTATTGGAATAAAGATTGACCTTTTCTTAAAAGTAGATTCCTTTTAAAGACCTCTGTGTTTATAGATATCTCTTTCAAAGCCACTATTAGTTTGTGGTTCTGATGTCACTGGACAGTACTATTACATAGATAATCGTTGACTCCTTCCCCATGTTGTTTTCAGGCAATTATCTCCTTTTCCGCACTTCTTTTCTGCCTTGAGTGTCAATGATCTTGATCTACAGATATGCTATGTAGCTATTCTCTTCATTTAGACCCTTTGGAGATAGAGTATCCATTAAGAAGATGAGTCTGGTTTCTTGTTTTAATAGATCCTTATCCAGGTCTCCTCTCATTATGCCCAAGTAGACTTCCAGCATACCATAGACCTTTAGTCCCTGTGGTTTGTCTTGGTGGAATCTGTGGAAGTGCTTAGCCACAGGGGTGAGGGTTTTCATGGCCTTCTTGTCTCTCTCCGCTTTTTTAATGCTGGATATATGCTCCAAGAGTCTCTTCTTCAGTGGCCTGATTGTTTTGCCGATGTAGGATTTTTGGAAGGGGCACTGCAGATTGTATACTACTCCTGCTGTATCACAGCTTATGTAGTCCCCAATTTTTCATGTTTTTCCATATTTGTCAAGGTAAGTATTCTGTGAGATCATGATGGTACAGGCTTTACAGGTCCCACATTTGTCTGAACCTGTTTTTGAGATCAGGTTTTTTATTGGTTTTGTCAAGATAACTGTGAACAAGAATACCGCGGAGATTGTAACTTCGTAGCCAGCTTATTTAAATTCTTTCATCGAGGAGATTGGCCAGATCCTGATCGGTTTTGAGAATCCCAATATGTTTATTCAAAATTGTTTGTATTTTTTGCCATTCATGGCCCTACGTTCCAACAAAATGAATGGTGTCTTCCTTTTGGCATTCTATTGTGTTCATCTTAGGGACTAAGAGTTGCTCTCTCCTCTGTTCTTGTGTGTCATTGTAAGCTTTCTTAATCGTTTTGTGGCTGTAACCTCTATCTTTTAGACAATTTTGCAGTTCCTATACTCTTTTCTTGTATGTTTGCTCATCCGAGCAATTGTGTTTTGGTCTACTTGTTTCCTAGCATGGCGCAGCGATAAAAATTGTGTCCCCCTGAAATCGCGTCGATCGCATTGCATACAACCAAATCACATGCAATGCGATCGATGCGATTGGTGCGATTTTTACATTGGAATCAATGTAAAATGGACCCTGAGACCCGGTTTTACATTGGCCTCAATGTTAAATGGCCCCCAGACCATCCGACCTTTTCATACCCCCACTATCCACGTCGGCATGGAGTCGTTTTTATATAGTGTGGTGAGCGCAGTGAGCCACCGAGCCCGAAGCGTGCCGAGCGCAGTGAGCCCCGCGAGGGGACACGCATTACATCACAGGTATTACGCATCCCCACACGGGGCTCGCTTCGCTTGCCATGCTTCAGGCTCGGTGGCTCGCTGCGCTCACCACACTATATCAAATCAACTCCACGCCGACGTGGATAGTGGGGGTATGAAAAGGTCGGAGGACGCGTACCGCCACCCCTCGCAGGCTCGCTGTGCTCGCCACACTTTGCCGTTGCCGTTCATCGTGGGGTGGCAATAACAATGGGGGGGGGGGCATTTCTCATGTTAAATACCCATAAGGGTGGGTATACAATTTAACATTGTTCCCTATGTAAATTTGGACGCGATTTTTTAATTGTCGGGGAAAAGGCTAAAAATAGCCCTGAAATTGCGTCGGTCGCGTCCATCGCATACCTTAACTTAAGGTATGCGATCACCTATGACGGGCGCCGTGCTAGGAAACAAGTACCGAAATTCCACCTTTGGGAGTCCTTTCAGAACTGGTGGAAAATGAGCACTACTTTGATGTAGGATGGAATTCGTTGCAGTTTTCTTACGGAATAAATCCGTCGTGATTGACCCATCTTCTTTTATCATCATATGTAAATCGAGGTAATTCACCTCTTTTTGACTCATTTCATAAGTCAGATGGAGGTTAAGATCATTCATATTGAGGATGTTCATCAGTTCAAGGAAATGGTCAGCTTCTCCCTCCCAGATAATCAGAAGATCGTCTATGTACCGGAGCCATAGTGTTCAGTCCACTTTTCGTTCTTCTCTTTGAAAACAATCTCCCACTCCCACCACCCCAGGTACAGGTTTGCGTACATGGGGGCACAAGTGCTCCCCATAGCGGTCCCCCGTACCTGGAGGTAGAAGCTTTCATTACATACAAAGTAATTCTTAGTGAGGATGAATTTCAGCAGTTGTACAATCAATTCGTTCAGGATATTTTCTCTGTCCATACTGAGAAAATACCTCACTGCCTCTGTACCGTAATGGTGAATACTGGTAAAGAGACTCTCTACGTTGCATGTAATCAAGACAGTGTCATGTCTTATAGTTTATTAAGTACCTCCATTGTATCTCTCACATACGATGGAAGGGTCACTACATATGGCCTTAGATGGAAATCCACAAATTTGCTGGCCTTCTCAGTCAAGCTTCCTATTCCTGATACGGTAGGTCGTCCCGGCAGTGTCTCATACACAATATACACAACAATTATATCTTTATATCTTTATATTTCTTTAATTCCGAAAACATAAGGGTTAGATACCCAACACATTTTTCACCACATATATTATTTTTTTCATATACATACATTTTTATTATTTGTAAAAACACCAATCACGCCCTATATATGATCTACAATATCGTATCCCACTCAAGTCACCAGTCACCAAAGTTGGAATAGGGAACATATCATACTATAATTATTAACAACTTCGACAATTTGAGAATATAGACATAATTTTCCTTCTCTGTCTCATATATACTCATTGTGACTCATCATTGGATGATTACTAAGGACTATATCACCAATTGTCCGTTAGGACTGTACTATTGAAAAGGCATACACATTATAATCTGTTGCAACAATGGTGTCCACATAAGAGTAATCTCCTATTCGAATAATAACAATTTTTGAATAAATATAAAAGTGGTATACCATCATCGTAACACAACTTATTAATATTTCACATTGTGATCTATAATATTATATCCCATTTAAGCCACAAGTCATAAAATATAGGACAGGGAAAATACAAATGAGATGATACTACAAATCTAAATAATACTGACTTACTGAGAACACAGACAGAAACTTTCCCTCTTCATATATAATCACTGTGACTCATTATTGGCTGGGTACCAAGAACTAACTATCTTTAAGGACCATATCATTAAAAATATATACACATCATATTATGTTGCAAACAAAGGTGTCCACCGATGGGTTTACTCTCATTAGAACATTAATAATATCTGAGTAATATAACAGCGGAATTTCCGACATCACAACACAATATATTAATACCTCTTACATATTATGATACATTACTTATCCCCATTGCATTATTTGTGCCCTTACATATACTGCGCACCTCATATGTGAAGTTAATTGGAAGTACAGTAACCGGTGCGCAATTCTCAATTAAAATAAAAATGAAGATCACATCTAGTGATCTGTGTCGATATTCCTAAATATTCACGCCCAATAAAGAATTACACAACTCAAAACAATGATTTAATATGCTGAAATTTATTCTTTAAGTTTTCTCCGTCCACTGGATACATTGGAGAAACTCCAATATACATATGACACGCAAATATAACTTACTACCATTGCGATAAATGGAATAATAAGAACCTCCGACTCCCACCAATTGAACATACCTAGGATAACACACGAGGGGAGGGCACATGAAGTCTGCCAAGATGCAGGAAACATATGATTGGATGAAACTCTATCTAGGAGGGTACTTAAACATTGCCGGGCTCCTGTTCGGGTTGGCCTTTGAAAAAGCTACTCTGCGAAGCGTACGCCGGCTAACGGTGTGCTTTCAGGGTGGTACACTGAAACTTTTACATGTGTTAAATAATGTGATAAATTGCTTCGTCTGTGTTGTACATATAGCTACCGGCTACAAGACCGTGTGGATTACCGTGGTGGATTACATGGTGTAACGAGTTGCACAACTGGGCATTAAGCATGGAGGGATATACACTCTACAGAAAAGACAGGGAAAATAGAAAGGGCGGGGTGTGTGCCTATATGTAAAAAATAACTTAACATCGTGTGAGAAAGAAATGAGCACAGGTATGGAGGAAGATTACACTGAGGCTGTGTGGGCAGAGATAACCGACAATAACAAAAAAACTAATAGAATTTTAATAGGGGTATGCTATAGCCCTCCAAACATAAACGAAAGGGATGAGTCTCTTATTTTCAACCAAATCAAACAATCATCAGATCAGGGTCAGTTATTAATTATGGGGGATTTTAATTTACCTGATATTGATTGGAAAAATGTAACATGTAAAACGGCAAGAAGCAGTGGGTTCATAAGCTTACTTAAAGACCAGTTTATCACACAAATGGTAGAAGTTCCAACTTGTAATAAGGCAATATTGTATTTGGTATTAACAAATAACATAGATCTAGTCTCAAACACAAAAGTAATTGAACATCTAGGGAACAGTGACCACAATGGTTTCACTGGAAATCAACTTCAGTAAATGACAGCATAAAGTATCGGCAAAAATACTAAACTTCATAAAAGCTAACTTTGAAATATTCAGAGAAGCCCTAAAAAGAATTGTGTGGGAAAACTGTTTTTGAGGGGAAAAATGCCGAGGAAATGTGGGAAACGCTAAAAAATGTACTCGAATCATTAACTATTAAATACATTCCTAAAGTAAATAAGGGTAATTTCAAGAAATAAAAGCCACCATGGTTGGACAAAAAAGTTAGGACAACAATCAACAATAAAACAAGAGCATTTAAACTCTATAAAAATAACTTAAATGAGGAGGTGTTCACCAATTACAAAGAATCAAACAAAATTTGCAAAGGGGCAATCAAAGTAGCTAAAAGGGATTATGAAGAGCGCATAGCCACTGAAAGCAAAACTAACCCCAAGAAGTTTTTCAAATACATAAATAGTAAACATATAATTAAGGACAACATAGGCCCACTAGCAGATATCACTGGAAAAAGGGTACTTGTTTCCTAGCACGGCCACACCGATTAAGATCGGGGTGGTCGTGCTGAAAAAAATCGGTCGATCGCATCGCATGCGATTTGGTCGCATGCGATGCGATCGACCGATCCGACCGATTTTTGACCAGATTTTTTCATTAAATCCAATGTAAATTGGGTCCCTGGGACCCAATTTTACATTGGATTGAATGAAAAAAATTCCAAACCCCCCCAAATTGAAGCGTGTACACAGCGCCCCACGATAGACGGCAACCCGAAGCGTGGCGAGCGCAGCGAGCCCGCGAGGGGCGGCGGTACGCGTCCTCCGACCTTTTCATGCCCTACTATCCACTAGGGCGTGGAGTGAGAATAGAATAGTGTGGCGAGCGCAGCGAGCCACCGAGCCCGAAGCGTGGCGAGCGCAGCGAGCCCTGCGAGGGGACGCGGATACCTTCACAGGTAATCGCGTCCCTTCGCGGGCTTCACAGTTGTCGGCGTCGCCACGGACACCTGTGAAGCCCGCGAAGGGACGCGTTTACCTGTGAAGGTATCCGCGTCCCCTCGCGGGGCTCGCTGCGCTCGCCACGCTTCGGGCTCGGTGGCTCGCTGCGCTCGCCACACTATTCTATTCTCACTCCACGCCCTAGTGGATAGTAGGGCATGAAAAGGTCGGAGGACGCGTACCGCCGCCCCTCGCGGGCTCGCTGCGCTCGCCACGCTTCGGGTTGCCGTCTATCGTGGGGCGACGACGGGGACATTTTTAATGTGAAATGGGTCATATTGACCCATTTCACATTTTTTAACATTTTTACACCATTTCAATGTTAAAAAATTTTTTAACATTGAATCCTATGTAAAAATCGGGTGCATCGCGTCGCATCGCGTCGGGACCAATGTTAATGGTCCCGACCGACGCGATGCCCCCGATATTTTACAGTTCCCGACAAGATTTCAATGTTAAAATTTTTTTTAACATTGAAGTCAATGCAAATATCGGGGGCATCGCGTCGGTCGCGTCGGGACCAATGTTAATGGTCCCGACCGACGCGATGCCCCCGATTTTTGTTTCCTAGCCGGCAAAATGGACCTGATTTCAAAGGAAATCGGGTCCATCGGGCTAATCGTGTCCCTTAATTAAGGGACACGATTAGTTACGATTGTGGCCGTGCTAGGAAACAAGTACCGGAAAAAGTTTTACGGAGGATAAGGGAAAAGCAGAACTCTTAAATGAGTTCTTCTCAGTAGTGTTTACTAAGGGAGAGCAGACTGTGGAACGCACACATACCTCAAATGGGATGAACAAGCCAGACCTCAATATTGATTTCTCTACCGTGGAAATAATATTGAGGCTCAGAAAAATCAAAACAAATAAATCACCTTGGTCAGATGGGATTCAGCCTAGGGTAGTAATGGAATTAAGGGAGGAATTAGCTTCCCCTCTACATTATATCTTCAATAATTCACTATTATCCGTGAAGGTACCAAAACACTGGAGAATAGCAGAGGTAGTGCCATTATTCAAAAAAGGAAAAAAGGAGGATCCCGCTAATTACAGACCTGTTAGTTTAACATCAATAGTGTTTAAACTATTTGAAGGATTTTTAAGAGATGGGATCCAGGAATATTTAGACCTTCATAGTTTACTCAGTTATAACCAGCATGGGTTCGTGAAAAATCGTTCATGCCAAACTAATCTACTTGGTTTCTATAAAGAGGTTAGCAAAAACCTTGATAATGGAAATGCTGTAGATCTGATTTTCCTAGATTTTGCTAAAGCCTTCAACACCGTACCACACAAGAGGTGGATAAATAAATTGGAGGACCTGGGATTAGGGGCAAATATCTGCAGATGGGTAGGGAACTGGCTGTGAAATAGAGAAAAAAGAGTGGTTGTGAACAGTGCAGTTTCAAATATGATACCAGTACTAAGTGGAGAGCCACAGGGTTCGGTTCTAGGGCCCATTTTGTTTAACATTTTTATTAATTTATTGGGATAGGGTTACTCAGCAATGTATCCATCTTTGCGGACGATACAAAACTGAGCAGAGTTATTAAATCATCAGAAGATGTCACCACGCTTCAAAATGATCTTGACAATCTAGATGAGTGGGCAAAAAATTGGAAGATGAGGTTCAATGTGGACAAATGCAAGGTCATGCTCCTTGGGAGACACAACCAGTGTGCTAGTTATAACCTAACCGGGGATGAATTGGGTAATTAAGTACTCAAAAAGGATCTAGGAGTCCAAATAGACAACAAACTAGGGTGAAGTGCTCAATGTAATATAGCAGCTAAAAAGGCCAATAAAACTCTAGCATGTATTAAAAGGGGCATGGAAACTAGGGATTCAAAAGTAATTATGCCTCTGTACAAATCATTGGTTAGACCGCACCTCGAATACGGAGTACAATTCTGGGCCCCACACTATAAAAAGGACATCATAGAATTAGAAAAAATCCAAAGAAGAGCAACTAAGCGTATTAGGGGAATGGAGACTTTAAGCTATGAGGAGAGATTAAGCAAGCTGGGACTATTTACACTAGAGAAGAGACGAAGGGGGGACATGCTCAACATGTACAAATATATCAGGGGCCAATATAAGGAACTGTCAAACACCCTTTTTTTTGCTAGACAGGAATCTAGGACAAGAGGGCACAAGTTTAGATTAGAAGAAAAAAGATTTTGTTCGTGTAGAAGAAAAAATTTCTTTACAGTCAGAACAGTCAAACTTTGGAACTCTCTTACTGAAGAAGTGTTGTCGGCAGACACTATAAATACATTTAAAATAAGGTTAGATAAATATTTATTGGTTAAAAACATCCACGGGTATGAATAATTCACTATCATCAGGAAATCTGTCTTTAAAATATCAGAACATACTATACAACAAGGGATTAGCTACTATAAACATAGGTTGAACTAGATGGACGCAAGTCTTTATTCAGCCTCACCTACTATGTAACTATGTAACTATGCAGCTATCTCGGCTTCAGTGCACTAAAACCGACAGTGAACTGATTATATTGAACTGACCATTGCGACACATTGTAACATAAGACACACACAAGGGCAGATCTGCACAGATGAAAGTGCCGTTTGCCATGTGCCTGATAACTGTTTGTTGGTAAAAAATCCTTAAAAATCCTTGTATTAAATGGCTTTAACTACCACAATAGCGATCCATTATTGATTGGGATGCCCTTAATTTTTTCGGCTTCAATTCATGATATTTGGCAGCTCCGGCTGTAATAATGCTGTCGGTTTGAGGACCCATTAATATCTACAGTATATACTAAAAGACGTTCTAATAGCTGCATTTCACACAGCAGCAAGTTAGTGGATGAAGGTGAACTCTATGTATTAAAATTAGTCCACTTCTCACTAATTATAGTAATATTTAGAGATATAAAACTCTGACATACCTATATGAACAGACACTCTCGCAATCCAGCACCTCTAACTGATTGTTACAAATCTTCTCTGTAATTAAATATGAAATAAAATGTTTCGAAATGTTGCAGACAAGTCCCAGGCTATGTAGCCTTGATTAAAGGCAATACGTTTGAACACGGTAAAATATACATCACAGTTAAGCATATTCTCAACTGACAATAAATATTGTGAATCAAAAAGTGTTTATTACAGTGTGCCACCTGCTCGCCACCTTATTTTAAACACTTTATTGCCCTTGTCTTTATATCACTTGATTTCGAATGTTTTTTCTTTTTATATTTCGCAGCTAATTTTACAATTACCTAATAAAAGTAAAATTTTAACAAAATTCAGGTGCACCATATTAAGGACATACTTGTTCTCTCCTTTCTTGAGCTTATTACAACAAATACCATTGGCAGTATCCACCAAGAGCCTGAGGGAAACATCTGGTATTAGACATGAAATGCAAGGGCAAGTTGAAAACACAATGCGCACTGCGGAGTCAGATAGTGATTGCATAGCATTAGCCATCTGCATTGTAGACTGTTATCATAATCCTTATAATGTCTAATAACACTCATAAAGGCTTCCCAAGCACTATGATTACCAACCAGAAGGGGTAAAAACTATTTTACTTTTAACATCATAGATAAATATGTTTTTCCACTGCATTATATAAAAAAGTACCTATACTGTAAGTCAAACATTACAGTATATTATAGTATAGTAGTACTATAAGTATAGTATTAAGGTATATTATTGGAGTCAACCTGTTTAATTATGATGCAAGACTCATATCACATAAAATATTATTATATATATATATATATATATATATATATATATATATATATATACAGAGATTGGAGGAGCGGCACTCGTAGCTTCAATGTTGATAGATCAATAAACACACCGTGACACGGTAATAGAGTGATCAACGTTTCAAATAACTTTGTATTTTTCTTCAGGATCCTTCTTTGATCCTGAAGAAAAATTCAAAATACAAAGTTAATTGAAACGTTGATCAATCTATTACCGTGTCACGGTGTGTTTATTGATCTATCAACATTGAAGCTACGAGTGCCGCTCCTCCAGTCTCTGTATGTATCACCCCTGAGAGGGCACCGGCTGCAGCTAAGAAGCTGTTCTATGGGAGTGCCAGACCTTCGCTACATATATATATATATATAGAGAAAGTGGGGTATCAGAGTGCGCCAATTCATTTGCATATACAACAGTATTGTTGAACAAACGGTAATTAGAAGCAGAATCTTAAAATGAAATTTTTTAATCAGAATTCTTCCAAGAGATGATACAGGCCCAACGCGTTTCGTCAACAGTTTGACTTCATCAAAAAAATAGCAGAGCAGACCGGATGTGATGTGAAAAAAATAGCAGAGCAGACCGGATGTGAACTCCTGGGATCCAAAGTGCTTTGGATCCCAGGAGTTCACATCCGGTCTGCTCTGCTATTTTTATTGGGGATACTTACCCTCCCCCTGAAATTGCGTTTTAACTTTGGATACCATTGGATTGCGATGCTTTATCAATGTTGCTGACCCTTAGTGAGTGAACCATTTCCAAGTTTTACTCTTTCGCATGAAAACTTCTGCTGTATGTTTCTTAATTAAACAATAAGAACTTTATAGTGTGAAATTGCTTTGTACTGCTCTGCTTCCAATGCCCCTGATGAAGTCAAGCTGTTGACGAAACGCGTTGGGCCTGTATCATCTCTTGGAAGAATTCTGATTAAAAAATTTCATTTTAAGATTCTGCTTCTAATTACCGTTTGTTCAACAATACTGTTGTATATGCAAATGAATTGGCGCACTCTGATACCCCACTTTCTCTATCTCTAAACCCTGGGTCCTGTCTAACAGGGGGCCCCTCAGAGGTGCTGCCTTCTCTCTGTGAGGCGCGGTTGGGTTCTTCGATCATATATATATATATATATATATATATATATATATCCTGTTGAAGAACTGTTAAGTAAAAGTTCAAAACGTTGATAACGATCCCTGAGTCTGTGTACTTCATTTTGGTGAGTGCCACCGTCTGGAAGCATGTTGATTGACCCCTTGTGGTTATGGATGGCACCCCGCTGGTAAAGTTTTGTTGAGGATGTGCTGCTCACCTCTGGACTCTATTTATTTAGATTCAAATATATATAAATATTAGGGCGGAGTGAAAAAACTGAAATTGAGAAATTCAAAATCGGGTAGTGTGGAAAAGTTGTGACTTGACCTGAATAAGAAATGTGCAAAAGCTTTTTGATCTGAGTCAACATCTTCTGTTCTGGCAAGAGGCCTGAAGCTTCACTTTTTTGGTGAAAATAACGAAAACTGTGAAGATGCTCCGATCTAGTTAAAATTATGTCAGGATGTCTTAAAGCGGTTTATTAATATACTTTAGCTTAGTAAAAGAGAGTACGAGATTGTCCTAGTGCAAAGTGACTGCCTTTGGCGAGAGAAAAAATCCCTGATAAATGACCCATTTTCATGGTTTCAATTGTGAATATGGTGTTTTCTCCGGAACAATATAATATAATAAATATTATATATATATATATATATATATATATATATATATATATATATATATATATATATATATATATATATATATATACAACAGAATAGCGGCACTCCACGGGCTTCACTCAAGTCGGAAAGAAATACCAGCACACCAGGTATTAAAGCGACGTTTCGGATTTTACTCCTTAATCATGCAAAGAACACCAACCATGCATGATTAAGGAGTAAAATCCGAAACGTCGCTTTAATACCTGGTGTGCTGGTATTTCTTTCCGACTTGAGTGAAGCCCGTGGAGTGCCGCTATTCTGTTGTCTACATTATTACTTCGGTGATTGCACCCCGGCCATTGGTTTTCTGGAAACGGTGGGCCAGTCCGTCAGCATCTATATATATATATATATATATATATATATATATATATATATATATAGATAGATAGATAGATAGATAGATACACAACCAGGAATGACTCTAGTTGCGCCACAAAAGAGGCTGCTACTCTAAAAAGACCCCCCTGTTAGTGGGAGACAAAGAGGTATGAATAGTAAGATAGATAGAGAGCGCCAAAGGTTTCCACCACCTTATGTGCAGTTGACAAATATTTCAAGTATAAAATATAGACGTTTTCTGAAATTTAACACATTTTATTAAAAAATTGTAAAATGGTGTGGTATCTTAATTCTTTTGAAGACGATGACAACCCAACGCGTTTCGTCTTTAGAAAGACTTCATCAGGGTTTTTTTTAAGATAGACACTGCAAGTGGTAAAAACATATCGAGTGTAAATACAGCTGTATATCCAATTTAAAATTTAACAAGGCGCTCTCTATCTATCTTACTATATATAGATATATATATATACAAATTTAGGGTGTAGACTCTGTGTTGCGCTATTTAATTCAGCACCACCAAATTCCCTTCTGTTAGTATGGGACAACAGTAAAAATCAACAAAAGAGCGGTTATTGGGGTGAGCAACCTAATATATAGAAAGTATATATAGAAAGTAACACAGAGGGAGTTATTTGTTTAAATCAGAAATAATTCCTTGAGATCTTCATATATCCTTTGTTTGATGTATTCACAGTAATTATGCACAGTCCATTAAAATGAATAATCTTTTTATTGCAAGAGATACCCGATGTGTTTCTTCACATTGACTTCATCAGGGGTAAAACCAATTTGAGATCATAAACATGTTCTAATGCTTGGAATACTGTCTTAACAGTGTGAATTTTTAGTTACAAACTATTTAGAAAAAATCTATAAGGAACTGTGGATGTACCCGACTAATTATAAGGAGTTTTAATTGTGTACAACAAGTATAATCCTTTGAAGTAAAATATCCCAAATATGATCAGGACACACTCTATGTAGCAGCCTTCACTTCCAACAACCAGGAAAGATATATATATATATATATATATATATATATATATATATATATATATATATATATATATAACTGCTCCTGGTGTCACATATATCATACGTACACAGTCCAAAATGAAGGCACTCGGGAGACTTATCAGCAATTCAAAAATCTGTATTGAAGGTAGACATAAACGTTTTCGGGACCGCAGTCCCTTCTTTAGATAACCTACAGCAACCAATACAGTGAACAAACACCCGTACATATACCCCTCTACTTAACACGCCGTAACCTCCATTCCCGCAGTCACGATCATGCCGGGACCTCCGGCTGATGCACTTCCGGTTGCGTCCTCACTGACGCCATGGTTACCGCAAAGCTTGCGTCTCACCAGGCGTCTGATGCACTCCACAGGCTGCGCATCCTGGTAGTCGCCAGGCAATGACCTCAGACCAACGGGAGTGCTTACTGGCGGGACTGAAAAACATAAACATACAATAAATACATAAGCACACACAGACAATAATAGCCAATGCACAGATACAGAATATATATACACATACAAGGATACACTTTACTATATACAATTACACTAAGGAGTTCCAGTTGATCTTGTCATTCAGGCCACCCGGCTTGGTGGTACCCAAACGTAAGATCCACTGGGACTCACATACCAAAAGTGCTTTAATCCTGTCACCCCTACGTGGGGACTGTGGCACATGGTCAATGATAAAATACCTAAGATCCTCCAATGTGCGCCCAGCTGCTTTAAAATGTCTGGGCACCGGCTGATCCACATCCTTGCCCCTAAGGGTCAGACCAATGGAGGATCTATGTGCAGCCATCCTCTCCTTAAATTTACGAGAGGTCTGGCCCACATACATCAAGCCATAAGGGCAAGTGGCTATGTACACCACATGCGATGAATTGCAGGACAAGACATGTCTGATGTCATAGGTACGAGCACAGTATGGGTGTTTAAAGGACCTAAAAGCTGTCATGAAGGAACATGTAACACAATTGCTGCATTTGTAGCAGCCCGGAGCTTTGGTGTAAATATTAGCTCCAATGTTGGTGTCAACCATTACGTCGGCATGCACAAGACGGTCTCTCAAATTCCTGCCTCGCCTGTATGAAAGCAGGGGTCTAGTTTGGGAAAACATGGTCAGATCCCTGTCTGTGCCAACAATAGGCCACAGAGCCTTAATTGCTCTACCGGTAATGGGACTGGATACCGAATAGTCGCTGACAAACGGTATTCTACTCATAGTGGTTTTAGGGGAGGGCTTAGTTAGCTGTTCCCTTGACATATTGCTAACTTTAATTTTTTGTTGCTGAAGCAAAGCAGGGTCATACCCTCTATCGGTGGATTTTTGGACCATTTTGTCCAGTTCCTCTGTGATTTTATCCAACTCGCTGGTGATACGGGCAGCCCTCACCATCTGAGACAGTGGGAGTCCATTCTTAAGGGCCGGGGGGTGATGGCTAGAGGCCCGAAGCAGAGTGTTACGATCAGTACTCTTAGAGTACACCCCTGAACTGAACCTGCCCTCACTCAAAGACACAGCTACATCGAGGAAGTTTGCATGGGTCTCATCACACGTGTACGTGAATTTAATGGGAGAATCTAGCCCATTCAATTTCTCCATCAATGCTTCAAAGGATTCCCTTCCTCCCGTCCACAATAGGAAGAAGTCATCGATTTATCTTGTGTATGCTTTGATCTGCCCCTCTGGAAACCCCTTCTGAAAATCCTGCGTTTTCCCCTGATTACGCATAATGTGTGGCTTAATGTGTAAGGGGCATTAAGGTGTGCAGCATCAGGTGTAAGCTGCATTATGTGTGCAGCATCATGTGTAAGGGACATTATTTGTGCAGCATCATGTGTAATGGGTACTATGGTGTGCGGCATTAGGTGTAATGGGTACTATGGTGCCATCAAGCAAGAACCCCCTAGCAATGAGCACATAGGTAAGCAGCACTTATGTGGCAAATATGTATCGGGCATTACGGTTTGTTATATAGTATGTAATGGGCATCATGATGTGTGGCACAATGTGTAATGGGCATTATGGTGTGTGGCCTTATGTGTAATTGGCATTAAGGTGTGTGGCTTTATGTGTAAGGGGTATTACGAAGTTTGCTAAAATGTGTAATGGGCATTACTGTGTATGGTCTAAAGTGTAATACCACACCCCTTTTTGTGATGCCACGCCTCCTTCCCATGAGGCCACGCCCCCTTTTATGTCGTGGCCTCATGTTATGTCTGGGTCTGGGACCACCCATTACCATAATTCTAGATTCACCTATGCATATAACTGAGTGGTAAAGAATCAAGATCGTCCTGCAAATGTACACTATTTAATAAATACACTATAATATATATATATATATATATATATATATATATATATATATATATATATATATATATATATATATATATATATATATATATTAGTGTATTAAGGTACAGTATATTATTAGGGTCCTCCAAAATACTCTTTTATAGACATCTAATATTAAACACAAAAAAACATGCAATAAGGTACAATAATTAAATAATTTCTAAAGCTGGCATCATCCCAGCAATTTGCAATGTCCATTAGTATACAGCAGCAGCAAGGGAGAGATTAAGCAATTTGGGACTATTTACATTAGAAAAGAGACGTTTAAGGGGGGACATGCTCAACATGTACAAGTATATCAAGGGCCAATATAAGGAACTGTCACACACCCTATTTTCTACTAGAAAGGAATCTAGGACGCGAGGGCATGAGTATAGATTAGAAGAAAAAAGATTTCATTCAGCTAGTAGAAAGAATTTCTTTACGGTCAGAACAGTCAAACTCTGGAACTCTCTTCCCAGAGAGGTGGTAATGGCTGGCTCATTAAATGCGTTCAAGGCAAAGTTGGACAAACATTTACTGGAGAAAAACATCCATGGGTACAAATAAGAAATATAATTTGTCTGTAAAATAGCAGAACCTACCAAATCAGCAATGGATATCTATACCAGGTTGAACTAGATGGACGCAAGTCTTTTTTCAGCCTTACCTACTATGTAACTATGTAAGGTTATATAGTGAAACTGTCAGGTTAGTAGCAAAACGCCGCTTCATAATCATAATCCACAGAACGGCAGTCAATTTCAAAAGGCTTTTGAATACACACATAAGGCTCCCTGCACCAACTGGAAAACACTTTTGAAATACACCAAGCATGAAACAGTAGCTATATTACTATCAATATAATTATTTGATGAAGATAAGAGTTTCAACTTCTGCATGTTTATTTATGCTACTAACCTGACAGTTTCACTATGTAACCTTGCTGCTGCTGTATAATGTTTCGGAACTCGGAAGTGGTGGGGACGTGGCACACGCTGGATGTGGGGGGACGGAGAGGAGGAGCTGAGATACAGGCACGGTATTTAGGTATGTTTTTGTGTCACATACTCTTGGTTTGTTGATCTTGAAAAAGGAGTAAATTCTGAAATGTTGACCGTTGTTCAGTGTTTTGAGTCTTCTTTAAAAATCCGTGTGAGTGCTGCCTTTCACCCCCTCCTATATATATTTATTTGTACTTGATACATTTTTACAAGCTGGACAGCTTGTCATCACACGTAACTTTCTTTCCACGGATTGTATACGAGTTTCACATAGTCATTTTTATAAACATTATAGTATGTCAGTATTTGTCTCCCATATATATACATATATATATATATATATATATATATATATAT
Organism: Crinia signifera; assembly: GCF_055691185.1. Taxonomy (NCBI): domain Eukaryota; kingdom Metazoa; phylum Chordata; class Amphibia; order Anura; family Myobatrachidae; genus Crinia; species Crinia signifera. The sequence continues at coordinate 93,462,972 of NC_139223.1, read as the reverse complement.
ATATATATATATATATATATATATATATATATATATATATATATATATATATATATATAGCTCTATTTATTTTTTATCCTCTCTGCTCAGTGAATGATGATAAATGGCATTGCATCATTAGACCCCAGACATCTCATCTGTGAAAGGTTTATGGGTAGCACTAGTTAAATGTACTCACTACTCAGCATATCTGTGGCCGGGTAAAATAAAAGTGACCGGGTAAAATTTTAATACAGGAACATAAGGATGACATCTATAATTTAGCTCCATGTTTGAGAATTTGTGAAATATAAACATTTATTACTTAACTAGTAAGTCCAATCGAAGCAAATACTTTGAAAGCTAGATGTAGTAGATGTAGATGTAGCTAGATGTAGTTTCACTTGCTGCCAACAGATGGCAGTGTTTTAGAGCTACACGGACACTAGACATATATATAGGTGATACCACTAGAAAGGAATTTGTTGGTTTATGCTGCCTTAATGGTAGATGCATTGTGTTGGTGATTATGATGTTAAAAAAAAAGAAGATTTGAAGTATAATTTGAATGATAAATGTACATTTATTCATAAACATTTTATCTTTGAGAAAACAGTTGGTGTTATCACGGTATGGGCTCAACCTCTGTGCATCTATTCTAGCTTTAAACTCTAAGAGGGGTAATTAAGATGGGAGTTTTTTTCACATGACATGTGGCTATGGACAACCAATTAGATACTATTATATTCTAGACGGTGCTAAATAAATAAGAAGTAGATTATGATTGGTTGCTCACAGCAACATCCTATATGAAACAGAACTCCCATCTTAGTAAATTTCCCCCTAACTCTCAGTCAGTTACTGTATATTAATGTTGTGGCTGCTTTTGCTCATGGAGTATTGGAAAGTTCTTAGCATTCCAAAGCCAGTCCTTTCTATCATGGATCATTGATGTCATTGTCACAATAGCACTCCCATTTTCCTGTAAGACATATGTTATAAAGGGTTAGTCACAGCAATCTTGCTTATCTAGAAATGTTTTAAGCCCCCTGCTTATATAACATGTTTACTACTAATACAAACATACTGCAACTTATGTTGTGTACACACGGTGAGATTTGACATTAGATTTTGACTATATAGTCAAAATCGTATGCAGACCATATTCAGATTGCACAGGTTTTTTTACCTTGCGATCCAGATGCGTGCTTCAGTGACAGCACAAATCGAAACCCAGACAGGGCAGCAATGACTATATAGTGCAAAACTAATGTAGATTGTATGGATTGTATGTAAAAAGTACAGAGATAGCAAAGATTGTATACAGCAGCACTCGAATCTTAAGTCGAATAGCAAGGAAAACTCACCATGTGTACACAAGCTTGATTGCCTGCCTTATCTCACTACAATTAAATGTACCAGAGCCATCATTAGCCAAATAATAACCTGGAGGGATACAGGGGTTTGTTTGTGGGTCGCACAAGACACAATAATGAAAAATGAGGACCCCCTTTATTCCAATGTACAAAACCAGTCGGTATTACATATGGGGGTGTGCTACCTCGGACATAGGTTTAGGACAAATATAGAAGACAAGAAAAAAAGATGTCCTGTGTCGGTGCACCAAATTAGGGATAGAGATAAAATCTAACTTTTATTAGTACATTTAAGAACTGCGAGATAAAAAACAAAATACAATAACAGACAGGGGTGGGATATAACACTCTTAAAACTAAGGTGGCGGGCTGATGATAGTAGTGTAGTATGATTTATGTACTGTTTTCACTGAGAACCATGTGCTAGTGGTCCGTGCAGGGGATAGCCTGTACGTGCCACTTGCTGGTATCGTTGGCACAGGAGGGTTAAATAACCTGAGGAAGCTGAAATCTGCGAAGCGCGTGCCGGCTAGCGGTGCGCGGGCAGATGATTGTAGCTGTTTGTTTATTTTCATATTAATGTTGAAATTTTTCTGAACCTGTGCGTTATCGCTCCAGCCCTTGTAAGGGCTTTGATTGCTAACAGCTAGGTCCTTTTGGAGGCGACTCCATAGGACTGGCTGAGTGTAGCCAGGTCCCCCTGGAGGCGACTCCATAGGACTGGCATAGTGGATCCACCCGGAGGCACTCCAGAACAAGCACATAGACTCCATTAAATAGGCAAAATTGTAGCCAAATGAGAGTTTTAGGTGCAATCTGACAAAGTGTGCTCACAGGGGGCGTCCGATACCAAAGGACGGTGGCCACGGGAGGTATTGTCACTGGCCCAACCTTGGCCGATATACCTATAGTGACCATTAACCTCCACTAGCCGTGGTACCACATCCCACTGCCTCTCAATTTGCGAACAAACTGGTACAGAGCACACAATAAAGAGGTTATTTAACCCTCCTGTGCCAACGATACCAGCAAGTGGCACGTACAGGCTATCCCCTGCACGGACCACTAGCACATGGTTCTCAGTGAAAACAGTACATAAATCATACTACACTACTATCATCAGCCCGTCACCTTAGTTTTAAGAGTGTTATATCCCACCCCTGTCTGTTATTGTATTTTGTTTTTTATCTCGCAGTTCTTAAATGTACTAATAAAAGTTAGATTTTATCTCTATCCCTAATTTGGTGCACCGACACAGGACATCTTTTTTCTTGTCTTCTATATTTGTCCAAATAATAACCTGTTTTATAGTTATATAGTGTTTATGTTAATTATTAAATCCATTAGATAAGAACACAGAGACAAGACCTTAATAAATTAGATTTAATATGAGAAAACAGAATGCTTAATGGATATACAAAATAATTTAGCAATATGGTATTATTGCAGTAATAATATGCAACTCTCTGACAATAGGTTCATGTAAATGCCACTATGAAACTTGGGAAAAGTGATCATTTGTTTCTATATCAAATTGACTCCTAAATAGTTGCCAATTATTGATGGCATACCGTGTCTATTTAAAACAGGATTTTTCTTCTGATCAATCTTCTTATCCTTGGAAGAAATTAAAAGGAGTGTAGGCTAATGAGATTTTACAGATTTAAACACAAATTGAAATCCGCATATGAATTATGACATTATTAGTTATTTTACTGAAGACAAAATGCCTTTTACCATATCTTTGCTAAGTAGTTAGAATTTGATTTTGACAGGGAGTAGTGGTCTTCACATACATAAATTGTCAGTATGAATTTTTTACTTTATTTCTTTAAAACATTTTCCTATTTAACATTATTGACATGTAGAGTTTTGATACAAGTATCCAATTTTGGACTTGTATGTGAAAAAATGTGATAGGAAATATGCTCTGTAAGCTAAGTAAGGGCAATGTTTGATGTGAATGATAAGGTCTGCAAAGCACAGGGTATTATATATGCTATAGAAATTTTAATAAATACATAAATAAAATGTACTAACTCTTGGTTAAGCTACAAACCACATTAATATTCACAAAATATATTATCATTAACCCAGCAATAAATATATTACTTTTTTCTATTTTTATATAAAATGTTTTTGTTTTATGTGTTTTTTCCATGAAGACAAAGCCATCACCCAGTCCTCTCCTGGTCTCCTTGTCACTCTTTACACTCCTACCCGCTCTCTCCGCCTCTCCTGCAAACTGGTGACTTCCTCCCATTCCCAACTCCAGGACTTTGGCCGTTGCGCTCCGTATCTCTGGAATTCTCTACCTCTTCCTATCTGACTTGCTACCTCCCTACAAAACTTTAAACAGGCTCTCAAGACCCACCTCTTCATTAAATCTAACAATTTTTCATCCTAACCCTCTGTTTATGCTAATTTCTATCCCTGCTGTGTCACCCCAGTTTGTCTGCCCCTTCCCTTTAGATTTAAGCTCTAATGTGCAGGGCCCTCTCTCCTCATGTGCTTTTCTAAGAATATATCTCTGCCTCTGTTATAATTGCCTCAGTGTTCACTGCTGCAACTGTCTATTTACCATGTACTTGTCCTAATTTGCATTTGTACTGTAAATCACTATTTTCTTGGTTTGTTCTTTTTATCATCTATGTATTCCCAGGTGCTGCGCAACCCTTGTGACACCATATAAATAAACAATAATAATAATAATAATAATAATAAAAATGGTGCATCTGTTGTGCACTAGTTTATTTACTCCCAAGGAGACCACTGCCCCTCAAAACCTAAAAAAAAAATTACCGTTAGGTGACATCACGCAAGAAATCGGTATGAAATTGTAGCCTACTGGGTCCATGGGTTATAATTATTATTTTTTTATGAAGACAAACTCAAAAGTTGTTTTGAAGACAAACTCAAAAGTTTTGGCACAATATTTTTCATAGATTGAATTACCATTTATGTACCATTTATGATTTAAAAATTATTAAAGCACCTATGTTAAATTAAACCATAAATTAAATTGTGAGCATGAAAGTGAACAGTGAATTCTGAATATCCAGTATTTTTGAACTGTTTACAAATAGGCGAGCCTCTCTAATAAAAAAAATTGTATTATACAATTTAAAAAAGTCTGTTATGCTGCTAAGGGACAGATGTATCAAGCCTTAAATAGTGATAAAATGGAGAGTGATAAACCACCAACCAATAACCATCAGCCAATCAACTGATTGGCTGAGGGTTTTTTACTCTCCATTTCATCACTTTTCAAGGCTTGATACATCTGTCCTTAAATCACTTTCATTTATCTTGAATGCTCTGCTTGCTAATCATAGTGATCAACCACACCACAATTTATGTAGGACTCATAATTAAATATAGAATCAAAACTTACATACTTTACCTTCAGATCTTTCTTCTTTATTAGGCATGATTTCTTCAGACATGACACATTTCATCAGACAATTGCCTTGTTCCCACTTAATTTAACAATGTCCAAATTAATTAAACTTATCCTAATTAATTCACTAATGAAAACAATGTTTTCTAAACATCAGTTAATTAATTCAGCCAAAGTAATTGTAATGAGGAACTCTCATCAACCCACAAATCTGCAAAATTCATAGCTTTGCGTTTAGGTGAAACTCCGCCCACCACCTGCACGGCCGCTTAATTAGACTTTGTATAATTAAGATGGACTGACCAAACTATACCAGTCCAACTTTAACTGCAGACCTTTTAACAAAATAACTGCCTAAATGTATGTGTTTTTTACCTTGTCTTAGTTTATCTATTTGTGAATTTATATGTATGCTACATTAAACCTTTAAAATATAGTTATTTTTATTTCAATTAATCCTTTATGATCCACAAATCCAGGGCACACATGCACAGTCTTTCTCTAAAAATTATGGAATTAAAATGATCAGTTAGTGTTAGTATTCCAGGATATATTCCCATAACCCACCATCCCACATATTTACCGGTTTGATTGTGCAATCAGATTAACATTCAGTTATTGGTCTTCATTCTGTCCAGTATTATTAAAGAATTGATATTCATTCTTTGGTATATACTTTATTAAATTAGTTTTCCATGAGTTCACAATTATATTTCTAATGAGACCTACAGTACACATGTAGCGATTTAGGGGGATTTTCTAAGCAATCTCACTAGTTCGCTTAGAAAATGCATCTACATTGCTACATGTGTAGTACATCTCTATCGCCCGGCGATTAATATCCAGTGACACATCGCTGTGTGCTAAACGATTTTGCTGAAGCATTCTGAGTGATGTACAGTAGCCTCGCTCAAAACACTTCAGCATCTCTCCGTGTGTAGACATCATTCATGCTATTAGGTTATGCTGCAGTCATAAAAAGAGGAAAAAATGTGTTCTGTTCATAGTTTTAAGGATATAAAATATAGGCACAAATATTGCCAATTAGTGGAGATGGCAAAAATCACTTAATAACGTCTAAAATACTTGTGAGGTAAATTTGAAGATCTTAAGCTGGCCATACATCAGGACGACCAGCTTCCAATCTAGATCATGTCACAATTTCCCTTGAACTCCCCAACAGCTCCACAGACACACAGTTTTTATGTGTGTAATTTAACATAAGATCTGTCGTAAGATTTGCAAGTGCCAGCATACTCGTCATTAGTAGTATCTTCAGAACATGTGTGCAGTACATATAAGATCATACAATCCATCTCAGGAACCGTGGGCCTGTACATTGGATTGTAATTACACCAAAACAACTCATGAGGTGCACAAAACACACAATGCTTCGCATGAGCCATCAGAAGCATCGCCTGAAATTGTTCTAATGTATGGCCAGCTTTAGAAATGAGTGGAAACGTGTCCCCTTGTGGGCTAGCTTCCCTTACTTGTGGTACACGATAAAAATGTTTAAAAACTGTGTTAACAGTTGTCATGTTGACTTGTTGAACCTGTTGACCTTAAGCATTGTCAGGAGGCATCAGCAGAAACAGCTACAGCCGAGATCCATAGCCGCAAGCCGCCGCTCTGCCCATACGAAGAAAACCTGACAGAAGCCCAGCGCGCACAAGCGCAGGACCCGTGCCGCCCATTGCCGCTCGGAGTGTCTATTAAAACGGACTCCAGGCAGGACTAGTTGAGGGTGAGTTAGACTATCTGGACTGATACCCTCCTTACTCATTCCTACAAAGAAATTGTAAACATGTAATAATTATTTTATTTATTTAATTATTTTATTCATCTTTATTTGATTGTATTTATTTTTATCATTAATTTTATTTTTATTTGCACTTTTCTTTATTTTACTATCAGTTTTTTATTTAATTTAACCTTTTCTATTTTTCACTCCCTATTCTCAACCACTTATTCACTCTACTTTATCTCTGTCACCACTACCACTCCCCGCAGTAGAAACCCTTATTTATGCCGCATTTTTTCTATAATTTCTTACAAGAGCCTGATATACTTTGCTTCCCAGCAACCCCCACTGACAATATGGGGTTAAACTGTTTAGTCTCTATCTTTTTACTGTAGATCTGTTAACTGGGTACCTTTTTCCTATGATGTTATAGATTGCATAGACACAGACAGTTGACTGGCTGATGAGAGAATAGGGTCTGTAGTGCTGTCTCCTCCCAGTTTCCGCTCATTGCTTTTTCCCTTGGTTCCTCTCTACTGAGACTGCCATTGCTGCCAGCACTTGTGATCTGATGTCACAATTCTGTTACCATCTCTGGGATAAATATCAAGTACAATTTGTATTGCTCTTCAGGTAAATAAACTGTAGTATTTTATTCACCCACTGCCTCTCGCCATCACCCATTCCTTTTTACCCTCTTCCTGGTGTCACCCTCTTTCCATCAAACTCTCCATCACCCACACTGTCTCTGTTATTCACTGCCATTCACCCTTTCCCTGTCACTCTCCTCCTGGCCTTTTATGCCATGCCCCTTTAGTGGAGTCACACCCTTTTCTGGATGTATGAGCTGAAGGCATGTGCCAATGTATCGGTCAATGAACATGGTTCTAATTTGCAATAAAGGCAGCAGCACAATATATACCTGTCAATATAATATATTTGTATGGATAAAGCCGCCAACATATAAATAGACAAACTTAGTCTTCATGTTCACAACCAAATTCATAAATATGGTTATGAAGATGGAGTATATAGTGGATTTACAAGCAGCAGCCTCATTATGGGTTGCTCTACACACAGGTAAATAAAGAAATAAATAAGTACTAAACCAGGAAGGACAAACATGCAACTCAGTGATAAATCCCTGATTTGCAAAATCTCTTTACTCATGCACAATATATATATATATACTTAAAAATAACACTATTTCATAAGATAATGCTAGAAACGAAGGCCGGAGGATTGATTTTATTCGTACAGTATATAGAAATATATTTACAATACAATTGTCACTTTTGTAGATCTAATTGCATTCATTGATCTAATTGTAGCACATTGTCATGGCAAAAAATGCTGTTGCTTTTAAGTTATATTACTCATATATTGTTGAGGGGAAGTACTCTGTTGACTTGTTCCAGGCAGCTGATGCAGAAATAGAAAGGTATGCTAGCTGTAACCTATTTTGCCTTGGGCTTGTAATTTTTAATGCTCCAGATATTGCAGCTAAAGAAAACACTTGAGACCATTTAAAAACAATTTATTTGGCTACAGTCATATTAAAAGTAAATAATGCAAAACATACTTTGTATAATATAACAAAAGGGGAAAGATGATTAAGTGGTTCTAATTTGTAATTATTGTTTAAATTTAGTTTTTTTTTAATTAATAAATGTAATTACAGTACCAGACTATGATTATTTTCAAGTGTAAATACATTTTTTCCAAGGCATTCAGTTACTGAAATACAGTATTTTCTAATAATCAGGTAGGATAAAAGGTAGGAAACTGAACATTTGTGGCTATTGTGTCAATGTATTGCAAGAATATGTGTGGGACAGTCACTCAAATTCGTATAATAAAAGATGGGAAGTTTAATTTCATTTCTGTCACTCAAAGACTTAAAACATGGGGAACATTTTGTTCTGGCACTTTTTGTCATGTTCAATCAAAATATACCACCAGAAGGTAAATTATTCTCATGATAAACCAAGAACATTACTTTGTGGTCAACAGTTTTTGTTATTATTTTAGTAGTAACTGTATAGACCACAAAAAGTATCAAATTTGCTTATACTGTCAATTTTAGTTACAATATATTCTGCTATAAAAATTCAAAAACCTGTTATCTATACTACTAAGCAGTGCTGGATTAAGAACAGAGTGGCAAGAGTAATTACCCAGGAACCACCATAAACATGGGGCATATAGCATATTTGTTTCTGTGCAGCATAATGTGAACAAGTAAAACAAATATTAAAATAAAGTGAAAACGCATATAGTTATTGATAACATCTAGATATGATTGATAACCCAAACTTGTATATATTTACTTTATTACCTTTAAATATAACGGCAATGCTGAAATGATTGCACACCAACACAACCTTGTTATAAAATGTATGACAATGCTTTACTTGAAAAATAGCTTCATTACAGGTATTTGCAAATGCAGACTAACTCAAGAAACATAAAATTGGTTAGCAAATACTTAAAGAGTCATTCTAAATCAAATCAAAATGGAAACCTTTTCAAGGAGAGAGATCAGCCATGATTAAACCTCCTTCATAGTTACCTCCAGCCCCCCATGCTTGCTTGTTCTTCCTCAACTGCCTCCTCTTCCTTCTCTAACTCTGATATTTAAACCTTAATCACATTAATGAATTACTCATAAGCATTGAGTCTTATTGGAAAGCTCTGCTTTCAATCATGACGTCATAATTAACCCAACACCCAACTACCTTGTTACTAGGCAAAGATTCAGTGGCCTCGGAGTCTATGCATGTGTGGCCCTGTTCCCATGTTATTGATAAGTTTGTTGAGTCTAGCTTTCTGCCCTTGCTCCACTATACTGTCAACACCACATTCTTAAGCTTCTAAAACCAACAACAATTCTCTATAAGAAATAACCTTTACAGCACTATTCTGAATGATCAGCCATTTTATAATGTTATTATGCATGTCGTGATTGCCAAAATGGTTGCTGCTTCTAACAAACACCTGCTGCGTGGCACAAAGGGTAGGCCTCATACGCCGTGGCTAGTACCATGTGCAACAAGCTAATGCCACCTGCAGCAATAAATAACAATATTTGAGAAAACAGAGTATAACAAAAGCATAGAATTATTGATGCATTATTTCTGTTTTAACAAAAGACAGTAAATAGAGATAGTAGATAGCATAGCTTTAATAAAACATTCCTGCATGCATGAACACACAAAAACACACTCACACTTTCAAACCTACACAAACACTCATACATACTTACCTACATTCACCATAGTCATTTTGTCTCCTTTTTCTGTAGCCTGTTCGAAAAAAAAAACATACATCTGTCACTAGAGGATGTGAAAGCCAATGAGGGAGTACCACATAGTAGTGCTTTCCTGATTGTCTTAGTGCTGCTGGATTGTGAATCATGCGGAACCCATGCACTTCTTTGGGGAGATTCTCCATACAAATATATGGTGGGAATTAGAGTTTAACCACACATAGCAAGGTTGATTAAGATTGTGATTGACCTCATTTACCATTTTTCTATTGGAAATGTTCCCTTTCATGTTGTTAATAAAGAGGGCAGAGTGCTACTGATGTAGAGCTTAAATCGAGAGTTTATTGGGTTTGTTCCCTCATTGAAGTATCTGCATCTCCAGTAAGCTTCTTTAATTTTATCATTAAAAAGTTTATTTAGCCCTTGGTGGGCTAATGATAATTATAGCTGAACAAATTGAGTAAGGGGGACATTTATGTTTTGATTCAAAAAATAATGATCTGACCATGTTTTTGGTGCTTGAGGAGCTCTGAAACAGAGATGAAACTACAGGTATGCAGGATACAAAATTATTCAATGTACTATAAGAATGATGGGAGATAGAAAAGAACATATCCTTATCGAATTAATGGGTAAGACTTTTAGATTTTACACAAAATATTCTGTTGTTGCTGAGGTGTAAAATAAAAGTCATGGATGTGTGTTAGCTATGGTAGTATAATCCTCTTCAAATTTAAGTCTATAGCATCATTGCAACCTTGGATTCCTCCAACATTTTGTTAATTTGCTCCTTTACCCACTTTTAATGTCAGCAAATATTTTTGACAGTGAAATGTATAGGGCCACACAGCATTGGCATGTTTCAAAACATTAGTTAGTGCTTACATCTACTTGAAATTATCAATGCCAGGTTCTCCAGAATATAACCATAATTGAACAATTGAGAAGACTAATGGAACATACCCTGCATACTAAAATGAAATGTTGAGTCCACATTGATTTTTGTCTCCCTGACATAATCTCTTGTCTCCAGCTTCCCTGGCAACTTCCTTCTCTACTGCTGGGTCCCTATTCAACACAATACTAATTTTCCCATAACCAATCACACTGATCAGAGGTGAAACTAAAAAAGTACATTGGGTCCTATAGCAATGAAGGTGTCATTATCAGAAATGGTAGTGATGTCTCAGACTGATTAAACACAGTAGAGTATACCATTGCCAACAGGGTCCATAGCAAACAAGGTGGAGGTGGTTGTCTAGTCATAGATGAGGGGGCATCTCTACTTCTTTCACCTCATCCTCTCTTAGACTGCTGTTGTCGGGGATAAGACATGACTGCCCTCAAAATAAAAATAAATACAAAGAAGGCCCAGAAAAAAAGAAGAGTATCACTGCCCCTGCCCAGTCCTGGTGACAGGGTACTAGGGGCACACATTGATCAGCCCCTAAATTTGCTAAGGGTCTTGGTAAAATTCCATTAACTGTTTGCAATTACATCCCCTCTTTTGTTGTACACAAGCAAATTGGCCTTGTATTGCTTCTTTATAGCTACACTGATGACAGACAGGTTTGCCCTTTCTTTCATGGCATTTAGAGTAGGAATTTTCTTTCTTAATTATCTGAAATGTATTGGGTCACATGACTTTAGTGACTTAAAAACTACATGCATTATAGCTAAATTGCCAGTTGGCTTCTTAGTTGGCTCCTAAGTCTTTGGCCATTTGCTAAGTTAATGCTGACTCATTATTTCTCTAATGTTTGCTTGACAAAACAGCATTGGCTAACTTACTTTAAATTCTGAGTATGTTATCAGCTACTGTTGTGGCTCATGTCTGTCATTACAAGGAAATTGGGAGTCTGCATCAGTCTGGCACTATGGATTGTGGCCCTGACTGTTGCTAAGCAGATGGAACTTTAGATGACTGTAGCAGTTCATGGTCCTGACTTTTTAGCAACAGCCAGGACTACAATCCACAGCACCAGCATCCAGGATGTTTTTTTTTTTTTTTGCTGCTCCACTGCATTTGATACTTTATTAGGTGGTTGGGCTCTCTGTGGGCTTCCTATTGGCTGTGTTCCCTGTTAAAAGGCATTTAGCCCCATGCAGCCTTGCCCGGTAATAGTTCTTGCTTTCCAAAAGGGTTATTCTAATTCACTTGGAAAGGCACAATCACCCTCTAATGGACAAAACCATATGTACTGCAGGTGGGGCTGATGTAGATTTGGGTGTGGTTTGTACTTCAAACTGATATCTATATTGCAGTGTAAAAATAAAGCAGTCAGTATTTTCCCTGCACAGAAACAATAAAAAAAAAACAAATCTAACTCTCTCTGCACGTTACATCAGCCAGACCTGCAGTGCACATGTTTTTGTCCATTAGAGTGATTGTGCCTTTCCGAGTGAATCAGAATAACCCTCCAAGTCATGTTTCCTGATGTTACTTACTGAGTTTAGTGCCTGAGTTATCTAGCATTACTTTTGTTGTTCATTAGTGTATGCTGTGAGACCTATGGATTTACTTACTGCTGTGAACTTAACCTGTGATTTGCTGGAAACCCTGGTTAATCCATTAGATTTTCTCTAATGGATTTATGTGCAAAGTGGATTTCTATGTAAATCGTGGATACTAACTGTTATTTGTATATTTATACTTTATTACTATTACCGTTCTAATAATTAGTAGCTATGTATTTCTCCCCTACTGTGGATATCTATTGTAAACAGCAGGAGCTAATGTAGTTAAGCATTGCTACTGCATTCTAAGCTATTGTGCAAATCTGTTTATTCAGTCCTCCACTGAATATCACTCGTGCCTAATTATTGTAATCCTCTTCTGGATTTGTACTATTCTAATGGTTAATATTGACACCCACTGTCTGCATATTGGTACTAATTCAGATATAATTGTAGCACAAATTTGTTCTCAAAATAGGAAAAACCATATGCATTGCAGGTAGGGCAGATGTAGCATGTGCAGAGAGAGTGATATTTGGGTGGGGGTGTGTTCAGACTGTAATCTATATTGCAGTGTAAAAATAAAGCAGTCAGTATTTACCCTGCACAGAAACAAAACAACCCACCCAAAGCTAACTCCGGTATCCTGGACATACCTTATGCATTTTATAGTACTCTAGTTAACAGTGTCTCTGCTGTATTGCTCTTGCCTAGTACTAATACTTTATCAATATCTAGCAATCTCCTGTCAATTATATAAGCCTCTACTTCTTGAGGTTTAAGAACCTGGTGACATCCGAAGTACCAGTGCAAATGTAATACAATAAAGGAACAATAGGTGGCTGTTATAGGCAGAATACCCTCACTATTGTTCTAAGGGTCTGATGTAAATTGTACAGTAGCTTCCTAACATTATAACTGGCCCACTCCTGGAGTAAAGCATACTGAAAATAGATCATGTCTTGAAAAGGCTTGCTTAGGTTTCTTATAAAGTGAGGGCTATACCGTGGTATGAATCACATGCTACCATTGATGTATTGTGAAGCAGCCACTAAAATGGAATTGTTTGTCCCATTACCATAAATACAAAAATAATAACAACGCTAGATCAACCAATGTGGAATGTAATATCAACATTTTCTATAAAACAATATTTACAAAAGGCCACCTTCCTCACAACATATTATATCAATTGCAAAGTCCCATTCCAATAATCAGATCCATCATGGCCCCAAGTGAGGCATTTGATGTCTCCAGCCCAGGAGGGGTATCTGATGTCTGATGTATTGAGCCCAGAAGAGGTATCTGATGTCTTGACCCCAGGAGGGTTATCTGATGTCTTGACCTCATGTCTTGACCACAGGAGGGGTATCCAATGTATTGACCCAGGAGGGGTATCCAATGTCTTGACTCAGAAGGGGTATCTTATGTCTTGACCTCAGGAGGGGGAGCTGCTATATGATCCCCATAAAGTATATTACTCCAGTATTCATTTACTTCCTCACTGATATTGAATCAGGATCATCAATGAGCATTACTTCAGCCATTGAAGTTAAATATTTGCCTCTAGCCTTTAGGGAAAAAGGTTAGGGAGGGCTAAGGTTCTTAATGAATCCATACAACAGGAATTTGCTCCAAAAGTATTATGTTTCAGACAATAAGAAAGCCACTCCCAGTTCCCTCCAGATTCAACATTATCTGGTTCAGTGTGCAGCTATGGGGTACAACATGTGAGTGTATGTTTGCCTATAGGGACAATTTCAAGAGGTCTAATCTAGCTTTATTTTACTTTATGTTTTGTAATAAAAAATATTATACTTCAAAAAAGTAGATTTGGCAAGATTCCAAAAATTTTAATGCACAAAAATAAATATATTTATATTTTTTGAAAACAAGTGCAATGGCTTAGTATTGGCAGGCAACACATAACAAGTATCACACAATATAGGTCCATAAATGAAAATATACTTTAGTTGAAGCATCATTTCAGTCCAAATTCACAAGAGAGTTTGTGCCATACTGTTCTGAGATCACAACTAACCACCGCCAATATAAGATAAGAATCTGGAGTAGGTGGAGGTCCGACAATGTTCCTCTTCAATTCTTGAGATACCAGATTGCCATACAATATTAAAATAGAGCCCTATTAGCTCCAAAATGAAAAATTCAATGATGTAACTGTGAATGTTGTAGATGTAATCGTTTTAAGAAGAGTCATAATGCAATACTATGACTTTTAACCCATAAAGCCATAACTAACATTGATTTTCTTCCAAGACAATATGTCACTGGATAACTTTGGCTAGACCATCAAACATGGCATACCTTCTGATTACATTCTGCAGTTTACTTCATTCTCTATGTTGTCCACATTTCTGCACAGTTAAAATAAACATGAACTTAATCCATTTCATTGTGATAAACAATTGAATTATATTCACAGGAAACATTAATTTAACAAATGGCACAGCTGGCCTTTTGGTTCAACTGAAAATGTAAAGTTTAGTTATGTTCTGTCATATTAAACTGACCTTGAAATATTGATTCTTTTAGAGCTTCTTAAATACTTAAAATAATTGAATACCATATTGTGCAAACAATATTTTTAAAGCCTATTGTATTGTATCTGTATTTTAAATGCTATTTTCTTTTTTTCTTTCATTTTTGATTAAAACATTCTAATTCAACTTACAGTAGCTGAGTCTAATTAAATATTCTATTACCGGCATGAATAAAGAGGAGACTCTGCCTGTACAGATCATCAAACTAGTTTGTGTCCTTTAAAAAAAACATTTTATTCCCTAAAAAATATAACACAAGCTACTGTATCAACAGTATTGTTAACCCTTTCAGTGCCAATATCTCTGTGAGAAATGTGCAAAATATCCACTAAAAATGCCACCGTCGCTCAAATTTGTTATATAAATTCGAATAAAAAATATGAAAAAAATTGATTGGATTTCCTATATAAGGTAAACATTACAGGTCATTATAATGAATTAAAATGTTTGCTTGTCAATTTTCTCACCTATTTTATTCACTCAAAGAGTTAAGAAGATCCCTGCATTGTTTAGTGCTGAGGCTAATTGTTATAGTTAGAAGAATGTTCTATGGCATATATACCGTATATACTTGAGTATATAATTTTACAACAAAAAACTGGGAAAACTTATTGACTCAAGTGGGACCCTCACTCGAGTATAAGCCGAAGGGGTGGGTGGGGTGGGGTGGGGTGTGTGTGTTGCCATTTCAGCATAAAAAATGTTCTGAAAAAGTAGGCTTATACTCGAGTAATTATATATATATATATATATATATATATATATATATATATATATATATATATATATATATATATATATATATATATATATATATATATATATACTCTGTCCCCGCACTCGTCACTGATCCTGCACTTCTAATAGAGGTAAGCACGCATTGTATCATCATGTAAGCTGTTTTGATAAAAAGCCATTCCGGCTGAAACGTCAACAGTACCTGCAGAGGCTACGTGTCGTTCTTTGTTATTTATAAGTCCTGAGTGCCGCGGTTTGTCTACCATTATACATTGGGCAGCTCACACTGCACCACCACCGAGGGCACTGGGCCAGAGAAACCAGTGGAGCAGAGTGTCAGCCATACCGCTATATATATATATATATATATATATATATATATATATATATATATATTAAAGGGGGGATCGGGCTCTCCTGTAGTGTGCTTTGCTGCGTCGGGTGCCCGGGCAGAAGAATGTAATATAGGACGGGATGGGGCACGGCACTCCAGACGGCTTCAATAATTTAGGCAAACACAGGTTCCATATACAACGTTTCAATGCCTTTTAACCCCTTCCCGACACATGACGTATATATACGTCATGTGTCGGTTGCGGGGGAATCAAGCCAGCTCACGGAGTGAGCTGGCTTGAAAGAGAGCAGGTAATGGCTGTATATTACAGCCAGGTACCTGCTATCTCGGCCACGAGCGGCGAGTTCGCCGATCGTGGCCGTTTAACCCTTTAAGCACCGCGGGCAAAGCGCCCGCAGTGCTTAAATAGCTGATCGGAGGGGGGGCGCCCCCCTCCGGCGCCGATCGGGGCCCCCCGCGGCGAGATCTGAGGGTGCCGATCGGTTGCCATGGCAGCCAGGGGTCTAATGTAGACCCCTGTGCTGGCCATGTCAGCATACCTATTACATCCTGCCTGAGGCAGGATGTAATAGGAAGTGCTGAAAATCACTATGTTCAGCCATAGAGCTCTATGGCTGAACCTAGTACAGGCGATCGCGCCCCCTAGTGGTCAAGTACACTAGGGGCCCTTGTAGTAAAAGTAAAAAAAAAAAAAAAATAAAGTTAAAAAATAAAAATAAAAAAATAAATATTAAAAGTTCAAATCACCCCCCTTTCCCCATTTCACAAATAAAAATAAATAAAAAATAAAAAAATACACATATTTGGTATCGCCGCGTTCCTAAAAGTCCGATCTATTAAAATATAACATTAGTTATCCCGCACGGTTAAAGGCGTAAACGGAAAATAATTCCCAACGCCAAAACTACGTTTTTTGGTCGCATCGCCTACCCAAAAAAATGTAACTAAAAGAGATCAGAAAGTCGCACATATCCCATAATGGTATTAATTAAAAAGTACACTTCAGCCCGCAAAAAATGAGCCCTCACCCAGGTCCGTAGGTGGAAAAATAAAAAAGTTATAAGCCGCAGAACATGGCGACGCGACGCAAATTAGAAAAACCGTAAAATTTTCTATTTTTTTTTTAGTGCTAAAACGTAATGAAAACTATATAAGTTTGGTATCACCAGAATCGTAACGACCCATAGAATAAAGATAACCCATCATTTTAAACGAACTATGAACTCCAAAAAAAACGTAACCAGCGCAAAATTGTGGAATGGCGTTTTTTTTTTTTTTTACCCCACATTGAATTATTTCCTGATTCCCCAGAATATTATACGGTATAGTAAATGGTACCATTAAAAAGTACAACTTGTCCCGCAAAAAAAAAGCCCTCATGTGTCTATATAGCCGGAAAATTAAAAAAGTTACGCTTATTTGAACGCAAGGAGGAAAAAAAAAAAAATAACAAAAAAGGCCTCGTCGGGAAGGGGTTAATGTGGCATTTTCGTCAGGTAATAACAGTAAAAACAAACTCTTACCTTATAAAGGCACCCTGTGAGCGCGGCAAGACCCGGGGGTGAGACCCTTCCCAGGTACAAGTCGCAAGTTTCCTGTCGGAGTTTGATTCATTCACCGTGTGCTGCCTTCTCGTGTCTGAGAACCCATCTTTATATTTGACCGACGCCGGTCTTTGGTGAGCACCGGGACAGTAACCACTTTGATTGGTGTGCTTAGCCCTCTGGACTATATATATATATATATATATATATATATATATATATATATATATATATATATATATATATATATATAGTTATGGAATATTTTTAGATCTCGGCGACTGGTGTTTTCTTTTAAAAAAGGAACTATAACAAGTGCATGCAAAAATACAGTTTATTAGAAAGAGGGGTATACAGCAAAAAGGGAAGGTTACATAAAAAATGGAATAAATATTGGTAAAAAAAAATCCCAGCAGGTGTCAAAGAGCAAATTTCATAAATCACAGTAAATATATAAGAATGAATTTCATAAGTAGGACAAAAAAGCTAAATGTATAAAAAGGTAACGCTTAGCTTAAGATAAGAAGTGAGGTAGGTCTCAGAAGCTTCCCAACATGTTTCGTCATATTTGACTTCCTCAGGGGGTGGGGACAAACTGTCAGGAGCTCATATTTAACAGGAAGGCAGTGTTACCTCACTTCCTGTTAGCTAATTATCCAATTATGTTCCAAACACGTATATACATAAAAGATGGATCAAGTAACTCTAAAGGTGGGCATACATCAAGGCGATTTGTTCCGATTTTCGGACGATTGCGACCAATCGGCCGTAAAATCGGACCAAATCGCCTGTCCCTGACATGTAGCCGGGTCCGATGCGCGGTCCTGTGCGCATCGGACCCGACTAGGTGGTCGGACGGGCTGCCCGTCCGACCACCCGTTCTGGGGCGGGCGGAAGCAGGGACGCATGCGATCCATCACAACGGATCGCATGTTTCCCTGCCGCCGGGACCTTCCCGGCGGCTCTCACTCCATCGGGTGTCCGTACACTGCTGCGAGACGTCGCAGGCAGTGTATGGGCACCTTAAGTCTAAAGTGCAGGGTGATGTTAATGTAAGTCCATATTTAAAGTAGTTTCTGCTAAGTTTAATAGCTTAGCAGAACTTTACCCCAAGTCCATAATTGTTCAGTGGGATGCGGCGTTGCGAGGCGCGACGTCACTTCCGCCCCACATCCGCCGATCAGTATCACATACTGATACTTTTAGCATGACATTGCTCTATTGACAGGACAATTAGTGGCCTCCTAACGACTATACATTCCCTGGCAGCTATCCAGTGAGCATAGGAGCTATTTCTTTGTTAATCCCCACTATCCAATCACTGACGACGCTCTACACAGGAAATGAGGTAATACCTCTGATAGGTATAAAAAACCCTCCTGCCCAGTGAACATACACTCGCACTCTGACTGATTGGACATACCTAACCCATTTGTGGGTAAGTCGCATCTCCCATACCACTAATTGGTTGCACTCTGTTGGTTTTATATCTGCTAAGATTTTCATTATCATGTTTAATATATGCACCCTCTCCATTATGTAAATGTGAATAGATGCCGTTTGGTAATGCACACTTTATAATTTTTTCCAATTGGCTGTTTGGAATACTGCGCAGTATGTAACAGATCCTGACATGATCCATTATTGTGCTTTACACACTGTGTATAATGTACCCTATACTCTGCAAGGTATACCCTATACCTTATTGTACCCTATACTCTGCAAAGTGTATCTTATATCCGCTCCAACCTGCTGTTAGGAATAATGTGCCCCAGGCAATAGTTCTTGGCAATATGTGCACCATCTAGCATTGTATTGTACACACTTTGTGTGATGAACATTTTGTTTCAATATCTGTCTTCATTTGTCACATTGGATACATGTTACCATATCTGTAATAATGTGCATTATATATTTCCATCTTGTACTAGAACTATACATTGTAACCACCTTGTATTTGAACTATACATTTTTTGGTTGTGACCCTTAGCAATATTCCTTGATTGGCTGTTATCCCTGTGAGGATGGCCACCATACATTTTAGATAAGTCTTAGAGCAATAATGCTGTGCTAACTTCTTTAAAATTCATTCCAAGATTTAATGGTCACTATAAGGCTATACCAATAATTCAGCGTATCTGTTAAAATTATACATACCCATGTACATCTCTTTAGTATAGCATTTATGTTATTATTTATGGACTACAGAGTTTATATCTGGTGAGGATATCAGTCGGATCCTTTCTACCCCCCCTCCCCCCCCCCCCCCAAGCTGAGGGTATGTACACAGACCAACCGCTCTACATTTCTTTCCAAAATAGGAGACTTAACCCCTTAAAAACTTGTTATAAATATTCTCTAATTAACTATTTTAGATATTCAGATAGCCAACACCCCTCCAAAGGGGCGGACTCTTATAGCTCCATCCATATATTTGGTGAGGATATCAGTCGGACCCTTTCTACTCAAGGTGAGGGTATGCACACAGTTTAACTGTTCTACATACCTTTTCAATATAGGAGATTTAACTCCATAATAAACATGTTATAAGTATTCTTACAGTAATCTTAATAAATTAACTATTTTAGATACTCAGATAGTCAACACCCCTCCAAAGGGGTGGACTCCTATCGGTCCATCCATCTATTAAAAGTGAACACAATTCAGATTGGTATGTATACCAAAAAACCCATAAAATTAAGGGAAGGGATCTCTACCTATCCCCAGTTGAATCCTCTCCTTCAACCTATTTGTCTCCCTCATCCTCATTCTCATCCTCCATCACCAACCTGGTTTCCTCCTTATTGAATATATGTCTGTTTGCACAGATCTTCACTTTTTAATGAAATATTGTTTTTTATGTAAATTATACTCCGGTAGTATTAAATGGCAATGTTTCACCATTCTAGATACCCTGTTACCCCTGAAGAAGTCCCTCCGGAATGAAACGCGTAGGGTCTTTCAGGAAAACATACCTGTTAAAAATGGTATCTAATATGACACAATCATTTGTGTGAGAATCAACTGTTTTTATATTATTATACAATTTAAATTATTTTATTTCATTCTACCATTGTGTATGAAATTTTGGTGAAACCTACACCAGCGCACCTCTATTCTTCATATATATATATATATATATATATATATATATATATATATATATATATATATATATATATATATATATATATATATATATATATTACTTCTGTATTTATTTCTGGAGTGCCACCCGTCTGTGCTGCTGTATATTGGAGTGAGTCTAACCCCCCTCTCCTGGAAGGGCACCCGATTAGTTTTTGCCCAAGCTTTATGGAGTGCCGGCCACCTTCTGGACCCACTATATATATATATATATATATATATATATATATATATATATATATATATATATATATATATATATATATATATATATATATATATATATATATATATATATATATGGTACTTGTTTCCTATCTGGGCGCCCGCTACGTTAATTGCACACCATGCTATTCTCCGTATAAAAATCGGATCGCATCGCATCGGATACCACAAATGCACATACACAATATTGAACGATGCGATGCGATCCGATTTCGTTCCCGCTTTTATGGTTGGCCCATAGGATATATAGGAAACCCCCCCTGATGGTTTAAAATGCGCCTCCATTGTTAACGCCACCCCAGTATTGACGTCAACCCGAAGCGTGGCGAGCGCAGTGAGCCCCGCGAGGGGCGGCGGTACGCGTCCTCCGACTTTTTCATACCCCCACTATCCACGTCGGCGTGGAGTTGAGAATAGAAAGTGTGGCGAGCGCAGCGAGCCACCGAGCCCGAAGCGTGGCGAGCGGACGCGGATACTTCACAGGTATCCGTGTCCCCTCGCGGGCTTCACAGGTATCCGCGTCCCCTCGCGGGGCTCGCTGCGCTCGCCACGCTTCGGGCTCGGTGGCTCGCTGCGCTCGCCACACTATTCTATTCTCAACTCCACGCCGACGTGGATAGTGGGGGTATGAAAAAGTCGGAGGACGCGTACCGCTGCGCTTGCCACGCTTCGGGTTGACGTCAATAGTGGGGTGGCGTTAACAATGGAGGCGCATTTTAAACCATCAGGGGGGAGTTTCCTATACAAATCGTGGGTTTGCGGGGTTATTACATTGAAATCAATGTAAAATCGGGTCTCAGGGACCATTTAACATTGATTCCAATGTAAAAATCGGGGTTGATCGCGTCACCGCATGCGATGCGATCCGATTTAAAATGAAATCGGATCGGATCGGATAGCATCGTATGCCATCGTACATCATCGAGTACCGAATCCGATGCGATGCGATCCGATTTCATTACGGTGCCGTACGTAGAAAACCTGGGCGCCCAGATAGGAAACAAGTACCATATATATATATATATACAGTGGTCGAAGTGGGGTGGTATACGGGGGTATGGCATACCCCCACTTTAATCTGAAGATAAAAAAAAAAGTTTTTTTTCCCCCTCAGGATGCTCTCTGATCACTCAGCAGCACATATTGTGCTTTTGTAATACCCCTGTACAACGGGGCAGTCTGGCAGGGGACGTTGATGGACAGGGGGGTGTCCGAAGGTGCGCACTATATTCACTCTTTACTTTTCCATACCCCCACTTCAAAATTTCCACTTCGACCACTGTGTATATATATATATATATATATATATATATATATATATATATATATATATATATATATATATATATATATATATAAAAGCACTCCAGGCTGCGAGCACCCACGGATTTAGCAACAGAACATCCAGGACACCACACAGGTTTAAATGCAAGCCTGGAGTGCTTTTCTATATAAGAAATCTGCTGAGCACTGCGGTAGACGCCGGGGTGAAGGAGGGTGCTATATACAAAAAGACGAAGGAAATATGCGCTCAAGGTCTCAGTCCAGCAAAAAACCCTTACTAGGGTCACCAAAGTTCACTATAAGTCCCAGTAATCCGGACTGCTGCACCCTCAACAAATGACTCCTGGGATTCTCAGAAGTAGTGGATATCTGTATCAAATAGAAGAGGAGAGAGGCGCTCCATAGTGTATAAAATACTGTTTAATATAAACCAGTTTAAAAACAATACAAGCCAAAGTGTACTGCTCGTACCAATAATTACATCCGCAGTGGGCTGGATACCACAAGGTTTTATAAACAAAGTTACCAGGCCTGGACAGCTGACACTGATCCGGGGCACCTTCAGGGACCAAACAGCCCACGCTGCTTCCCTCGGGAGGTAACAGCGCGCCGGGTCCTTCCGGGAACAGATAGTTCAGAAGCAGCCTGGATGACAACAGCAGCGACCGTCACCGTGGCCACGCCCCTACGTGTTTCATGGTAACACTTAGTCAGAGGGCATGGTCCAGGTGCGCTCGCTGTCAGCCTAAAGAGACCGGAGACACCCAATCAGCCGGCTCATTCCTATGACGGGCATATGCTCCGACCAATGGTGATGGGCGTATACGCCCCCCTCGACTCCTATACCAAAGGAGCCACTTAGAGAACTAATGCGTGTGAAGGACTGGCTTTTAAGCCAATGGGGAACTATGGAGCGCCCCTCTCCTCTTCTATTTGATAGATATATATATAGATATATATATATATATATATATATATATATATATATATATATATATATATATATATATATATATATATATATACATATATACATATATGAAAGTGGTATGACTTCTGCGCCTTCAGTGTGTTAATAATCCTTCTTAGTTACTTAATATGTGCGTACCATCAAATGAGTGAAGAATTCTCATGTAGTGATATCTTTCTTTAAAACGATTAAAACAATCTCCTTCCCTTGCTTTCTCTCCTGTCGGTACGTCTCAAAAGGGCATTCCAAACATAGGGGAAAGTTGCAGGAGGAGTGTATTATTACAAGTAATTACTGTAATATTTATAGGTGCTTGTGCATAAGAAATAAAAAATTGGTGAACAACGCCACCTTGTGGAATATTTAAATTAATGCACGTGCTAGTCACCTCGTGAGAGAAAAGGCTTTTTATGCAAGGTAAACTCAAGCGACTCACACTTGGAGCATGTAAATCCAGGTGTTCTCCAATGAGAAACGCCCAGAACCCTTAAAGCCAAAAAAGTCTCCCAAATAGGGAAAAAAACATAGCGTAATATTGCTTATATAAACAATAAAACATTTATTCAAAAAAATCAACAATGTACATCAATTAAAAGAATTATGCATGCATGGAGACAATAAAAAAATGGATGGACCCGTACATTGGCAAAGAAAAGATATAGCTCTTATCTGATTATGATGCCAGTGGGGGGATGAAGAGGTAATTTACCCAACAGGTTTCGTCCCTTCTAATCCTTATGGTGGGACTTCCTCAGGGGTTAGAGATGAAGTGACCAGAGTGTATGGAGATTTAAATAGGTTATTTTAATGCCCTTAATTGGGTTGCGTCCGGAAACCATTACTGCGCATGCGCATGGCGCCCGCGTTGCTACAGCAACCTCCGGGTTCTATTGCCGATATTTTCGCTTCATTGCGCATGCGCCGGCACTCCGCGATATCCCCAGAGTGTCTAGGAATAGGTCTTCCCTTATGTGAAATGGGGCTAGTAGTGTCCGTGGGTTGCGCATGCGCAGAGACCCGCGGTGACGCAGGACAATGATCGCGCATGCCCAGAGACGGCAGCGCTGTTCATATGGGGATACTACTAATAATAATGTATGTCCACACTTTAGACAGTGTGTGCGCAAAAAACAGCGCTAGCATCAAAAGGTATGTGTTTATAACACAGTTTAACTATATTAATATACATTTCTAAGTCCTGCAATATACAATGTGTTGGACATCTACCCATATTGTCAAATGGTATATGTCATATTGACCATAGTGTATGTTATATGACATTAACATTGGAAAGATTTTATGTCATATCATAAATGGTACCTATAAATATTATTTTACTAAGTCACAAAAAGTAATTACTTGTAATAATACACTCCTCCTGCAACTTTCCCCTATGTTTGGAATGCCCTTTTGAGACTTACCAACAGGAGAGAAAGCAAGGGAAGGAGATCGTTTTAAAGAAAGATATCACTACATGAGAATTCTTCACTCATTTGATGGTACACACATATTAAGTAACTAAGAAGGATTATTAACACACTGAAGCGCTGTCTGTGCAACTCACATCATATATATATATATATATATATGATAACCCTGATGAAAAATGTGATAATACATTTGAAACGTCGGTAACCATATTGGCTTCTGAGTCGTTTGTTCCTTGGAGTGCCACCCACCCGCCTGCTGTTATATTGGAGTACATCGTTTTCTCCCGGGAAGGCACCCAGCCCTTTTGTTTTCAGCGGAGTGCCGGCCTAACCCCCCTCTTGTGTATATATATATATAGGCTTCTGGTATGCAGGGCACTGCATCCCTTTAAGCGTTGCTGGTCGGGTGCCGGTGTCAAATGGGTATGTAGACTTCGTGGGGTAGACACAGTACTCCAGACGCATAGAATCTCAAAAGTACAAAGTTTTATTGAAGATGGCAACGTTTCAATGCGGGTGCATTTTCATCAGGCTCCCGAAAATGCACCCGCATTGAAACGTTGCCATCTTCAATAAAACTTTGTACTTTTGAGATTCTACGCGTCTGGAGTGCTGTGTCTACCCCACGAAGTCTATATATATATATATATATATATATATATATATATATATATATATATATATATATATATATATATATACATACATACATACATACATACATACATACATACATACATACATACATACATACATACAGAGTACCACAACACTCGCCAACCCTGCGAATGGGGTGCAAGCAGCACTCGCCATTCCCAGGTTGGGGTGAAGTGGCCTGTGACCACATGCTCTAATAAATACAAATACAGGGACTCAACACTCTCCATAATGAACTAACTCACCTTAGTATACAATGAATCAAATAAATAATGGGGTTTTAGTTCATGAATTGATCAATGCATTTAAGCTTGCAGCCCATCGCCAAGGGACTTAAACCTTGACAAAGGGGTGAATGATACCCTGAAACGTTGGTTTGCTTTAATACACGCTTTTGAAAACCCTTGGAGTGCCGCTGTCTGTTCCTTCCTACGAGACTATATATATATGTATGTATATGTATGTATATATATATATATAAAAGGGTTTTTCAAAACGGCACTCATATAGTCCAAGGCAACGGTGGTGCAGGGTCCAGACACAGCAGAAAATAAAGACAAACTTACCCAACCTTGCAGAAGGGAAGAAGACAGACCAGCACTCGTTTTTGAAGAAATAATTTGTATTAGAAAATGCTCACAGCATGGTAAACATCTTTAGGAACATCAGACAGACCCGACAGTCTGTTTCAACTGGACTCTAACCAGTACCCCTGAGGAAAACTGGTTAGAGTCCAGTTGAAACAGACTGTCGGGTCTGTCTGATGTTCCTAAAGATGTTTACCATGCTGTGAGCATTTTCTAATACAAATTATTTCTTCAAAAACGAGTGCTGGTCTGTCTTCTTCCCTTCTGCAAGGTTGGGTAAGTTTGTCATATATATATATATATATATATATATATATATATATATATATATATATATATAGATAGAGAGAATCCACTGTTGCCCGGCACTCCTCAAGATTACACGCTGTACTTGCCCGGTGCCTTCCTCCCTGGACCCAAAGGTCCTGTGTACAGATGAATAGATCAGGCGGCACTCTCAGGAACTTCAAAGTGAATAAACAGGTGCTTTATTGCTCCAACATGTTTCGTGCTACTGCCCGTCCTCAGTAGCCCGAAACATGTTGGAGCAATAAAGCACCTGTTTATTCACTTTGAAGTTCCTGAGAGTGCCATCTGATCTATTTGTCTATATATATATATATATATATGCAGATATTGAGGTATCCGGCACTCGGATTGACTGAGACAACTACTCCCGGTGACCTTGCCCAAATTGTAACACGCAGGTGTACTCTGATAGAGTTGTGGCCGGCACTCACGGAGACTGGAAAATAATTACTCAGAACAACTTCATGTTGTGGTCAACATATCTGAGGCACTTTATTGCCTCTTTCGTCAGGACAGCAGCATATACAAAGAACAAGTAACATTTATATACCTTACCAGAAGAAGCCCCACATCGTCTCCTGCATGCAGTCCCAGGCGGGGGTCGCGATGACGTCATCAGAGTGCATCCCGCACTGGCGTCCCATCTGACGCCCCTGGGGGCGTGCTAGGAGTAACAAACACCCGTCACCTTGACAACTATAAACAAAACATGATATATACATTATAATGCAATCCAATACTGTTAGAGAATGACACCAAAAACATCAAACATGTATGCAGAAAGCGCATGCTAATAATGGATAAGGCAGATGAATACATAAAAGTATTTGAGATTTAAGGAATAAGCATGATCATATAACGGATGATCAATAAAGTGCCTCAGAAACATTGACCACAATATGAAGTTGTTCTGAGTAATTATTTTCCAGTCTCCGTGAGTGCCGGCCATAACTCTATCAGAGTACACCTGCATATATATATATATATATATATATGCGGTAGATAGTTCGGCACTGCTGCTGAGTATTGGAAAAGTCTGTGGTGCCTTCCCTATAAATAATACTTCTCCAGGACCATTATGAGCCGAATGAACAACTTCAATAAGGTGGGCGGCATTCCAACGGTGAAAGGTTAAATCAGGTGAAATTTATTTCAAACATGCCATACGCCATATGCCTTTCACCGTTGGAGTGCCGCCCACCTTATTGAAGTTGTTCATAAAGTATATATATATATATATATATATTAGTGGATGGTGGGTGGTCCGGCACTCCTCTCTGGCTTTTCAATGCTGCTCCGGTGCCATCAGCTAGATATGGGTAAAAGCTGTGGGGGTTGATGCGGCACAACAGAGACTGGGCTTTTCAAATATAAATATTTAATATGGTGATAACACACATCACGTGCCCGACGTTTCGGGGTCTATCGTGATGTGTGGTAAACGTCGGGCACGTGATGTGTGTTATCACCATATTAAATATTTATATTTGAAAAGCCCAGTCTCTGTTGTGCCGCATCAACCCCCACAGCTTTTACCCATATCTAGCTGATGGCACCGGAGCAGCATTGAAAAGCCAGAGAGGAGTGCCGGACCACCCACCATCCACTAATATATATATATATATATATATATATATATATATATATTAGTGGATGGTGGGTGGTCCGGCACTCCTCTCTGGCTTTTCAATGCTGCTCCGGTGCCATCAGCTAGATATGGGTAAAAGCTGTGGGGGTTGATGCGGCACAACAGAGACTGGGCTTTTCAAATATAAATATTTAATATGGTGATAACACACATCACGTGCCCGACGTTTACCACACATCACGATAGACCCCGAAACGTCGGGCACGTGATGTGTGTTATCACCATATTAAATATTTATATTTGAAAAGCCCAGTCTCTGTTGTACCGCAGCAACCCCCACAGCATATATATATATATATATATATATATATATATATATATATATATATATATATATATATATATACATATATACATACACAAAAACCTGCACTCTCACCCTTCAAATAGACAGCCGCTGGGGTGCTGTATACATAGCAGTGTGACCAGGGCTCACAAGGCTATATAAATACAGATACTCCCAAGTTTGGGAAAACAGCACTCACCAGAGACTTTGTAGATATGATCACCGGGGATTCCAATCCCATAGGAAATTTATTCAGTCAAGGTAAAATACTTGCAGACGTTTCGGTCCCTTAGGACCATTCTCAAGGCAGTACAGCTTATGCAGAGGTAACATCCAAAGTGGCTACAGTGTAACAGGGGCAGGGAAGCTCTGTCTGGGTCCCTGCTTATAAAGGGGAGTGTATCCTCCCACCGCCGAATTGCGCTCCACATTGTAGAACGCATGACGTCACTTCTGGGTAAACCCGGAAGTGCGTCGCAGTGATGTTAATGCGGCGCTGATCGTCAGTTTAAGTGGCGATCAGCTATTATTGCGGTCAGTGTGACAGTAGAGACCATGGGCACTTATAGGCTAGGGATAGCCAAAGATACTGTTGGGCGCACTTGCTGCGACTCTGAGGGATGTGGGAGCAGCGGGGTCACGTGATCGCATCTAGCACTGTCCATCATTGGTCAGTGCGGGTCATGTGTCACGTGTGTAATGGAGCTGTCAAAAATGTAAATATTGCCGTGGGATGGCTCTCTTGTCACACTGCTAAAGCAGGGAACCGGCTTGAGGGTGGAGGAGGGAAAAAGCTATACGGTATATGGACGAGCACACTGTTCACAGGCAGTAAACATAGAAATAGAAAATGGAAGGTTAGATGTAGGCTATTTGCCTCTAAGGTAGTGCTGTACACTTCCTGCATCTGACCTTGCCTATATTTAAAAGCACTACCTTAGAGGCAAATAGCTGATCGCCACTTAAACTGAAGATCAGCGCCGCATTAACATCGCGGCGACGCACTTCCGGGTTTACCCGGAAGTGACGTCATGCATTCCACGATGTGAAGCGCAATTCGGCGGTGGGAGGATACACTCCCCTTTATAAGCAGGGTCCCGGAAAGAGCTTCCCTGCCCCTGTTACACTGTTGCCACTTTGGATGTTACCTCTGCATAAGCTGTACTGCCTTGAGAATGGTCCTAAGGGACCGAAACGTCGGCAAGTATTTTACCTTGACTGAATAAATTTCCTTAGGGATTGGAATCCCCGGTGATCATATCTACAAAGTCTGGTGAGTGCTGTTTTCCCAAACTTGGGAGTATCTGTGTATATATATATATATATATATATACAGATACTCCCAAGTTTGGGAAAACAGCACAATATATATATATATATATATATATATATATATATATATATATATATATATATATATATATATATATATATATATATATATATATATATATATATATATATATATATATATATATATATATATATATATATATGGAAGAAAGGATGGGTGGATATACGGCGCAGGGTAAGGCTAAAGACCACACCAGCAATAGGAAAATCAGCCAATAGATTTGATAGTTGTAGCTGATGACACTTGATCCATAAATTGGATGCAGCCACCTCCAATACTCCCAGGACTCACGGGAGAAGCAAAGGTAATCTGTTAAAATAAAGAACAGGAGGGGCGCTCCATAGTGTATCACACAGACGTTTTAATAGTAAAAATACATCCAGGTTAGGCAACAAATGGACTCGTACCAAGAAAAACACTGCTGTGGGCTGGGTACCACAAGATTCAATACATGAAATGCCAGGCAACCTCCTACCGCTGATCCGGGGCTCTGCTGGAGACCACGACCTCCCGCTGGGACAAGCAGCGTGCCGGGACAACCACACAGGAACAGACGCGGTGGGGGAGCTGTACAGGTAAAGAGATGTCGTCACAAGCCCCGCCCTAACGCGTTTCGTAATGCAACTTCGTCAGGTCGTGGTCTCCAGCAGAGCCCCGGATCAGCGGTAGGAGGTTGCCTGGCATTTCATGTATTGAATCTTGTGGTACCCAGCCCACAGCAGTGTTTTTCTTGGTACGAGTCCATTTGTTGCCTAACCTGGATGTATTTTTACTATTAAAACGTCTGTGTGATACACTATGGAGCGCCCCTCCTGTTCTTTATTTTAACATATATATATATATATATTATAGTAATACATTTAGCATTTGCAGTATATTTGCATAAGTACTTTACACAATATAAAAGCATACCTCCAAATGTCCCACTTATCATGGCAATGTCCTGTTTTTTTGTGACCTTCCCACGTCCCTCCCAGGGCCGACAGTGTCCTGCGGTGGGGAGGGCAGTTGGGAGTCCCCCCTGTCCCCCTGTGAATAGACGCTGTGCGCATAGCATCTATTCATGCAGCCCGACGGTCTGGGCACATAGCCAGCAGCTCCCAGAGACGCTAGCCATGCCCCCACTGCGGCAACAATTGGGGGCATGGCCTTGTGACAATAGGCCACATCCCAAAATATTGGGGCGCGTAAAGGATCCCTCCTCCCCATTCCTCAATGTTGGGAGGTATGTAAAAGTGGATATGATTGTCTATATACAATAATAGTCTATGATGTCGAGCTGGTAGGGAACACACTATAGCAGGAAAAGTGGTCTTTGAGGCATAAGGCACAATTATTCCATTTAGGGTGACCAATCCCGGGATCAGGATTGACAGGATCCCGGGATTTGGCCTAAAAAACACTGGGATTTGAATCCCAGGATTGGACCTTCCAATCCTGGGATTCCGGGATTAGATGCGCATGCACATATTTGATGCCAGGCATTGTCTGAGCGAGTGCTCAGATGCTGCCCAAGAGTTCCCAATACCCGGCCTGCAGTCTGGAGCAGGTATAGGCAGTCCGACCTGCGCAGCGTGACCTCTGACCATTCCGGGATTGAAAAAATGCCTTGGGATTGGCATCCCTAATTCCATTGCTATTTAAAAAAGAAAGAAATATTTTTCATATGTTGAAGAAACTAGGAAGCTGAGACACTGGCAAGGATTATTACCTGACAGGAAAAGTATGCTTATAACCGAAAATGTATAGATACACATTATGTTCCTACAGTATATGTTATAAATAGCCAGTAAGCTATGTGCTTGTAAAAAGCTATATCCTAAAAGCAGAAAAGGAATATAAAGTGTTTAAAGTGATAGTCTGTCAAAAGGTGAAAATACAAAAAATCTGTTCAACTGCAGTAGAAAATTATGCTTTATAAGAAACTGCTGTCATATTTATTCACTGTTAGAAGAGCTATTGGAAGACCTGGCATGACACTACAGATAAAAGCAATGTAATAAGATGATACATAGAGCACAGTACACACACAAAAAAACACTTCAAATATATTTTATTCTTTTTTCACTTTTTGGGGAGTTCTCATCTTCCTTATCTATTTTTGAGGGTATATTAATAGTTTGATACAGTACAGTGCCTAAGTCATTTTTAGTAAATGAAAACAACATACATTGCAAAACTTGTATGTGAATTAATGACAGTATTGCTTTTTTAGAAATGCAAACAGTTTATCAATATTAACTGAGATTTTTTTTTATCTAAGAAAAACAATTAAAGGAGGTACAGGTACAAATCATGGGCTAAATCCGATAGCCTGCTTTTTGCAGGAGCTTGTGTAAGTCCAGTGAGCTAGTGACTATCTTACTCTAATCATGCTGGCTCCCATTAATAGGGACAAATACAGTTGATCCCATATCTGATAACACTGTTTTATTCAATAAATTGTTCTGATACTGTATAAAGCTGGGATTTTTTTTTTAATAGTGCATATGTGTGTAGTTAACAATGTACTGGAAAAAAAATATCCTGCCTTTGGCGCTATAATTCAACCAGCTGCAAAAAAAAGACTATGGATTGGTCACCGGACCACTCAATTCAAGTCAAATGTAAAATAAATATAGTCTCTCATGCGCTACCAACTGAGTCCAGATGGAGTCTGAATCCTACAAAGGCTTCACCTACCCTCAACGGTTCCAAAATACATGATATGTGGAAAGAATGAAAGAAAAAATACCATGGTATGATATTATATAAAACTTAATCCCTTTTTAGTGGGCAAACTATGGGAAAGGTGCTCCCAGAATTCTCAAGTTCCCAGGACGTTATGGGTTCACCTCAGACGTAAAAGACTGATAGATTGCTTACATGTGCTTACTTGTAAGGGGTGGTGTGGACTCCTATAAAGGTTTTGATGAATCTATCACAATGAGTGGATATCAATTCCTTTATATTCTTAAAAAGCAACAATGTGGGGCAAATAACATCACAACACCCATAACCGCTAGATGTGACCCGGGTAAATGGTATGGCATAGGAAAAAAATAGGAAAGTGGTACAGCGCTGTGTTCAATATTAAATTCTAATTTTTATTAAAATAATTTCACAACATTAGTTAAATCAATGTGGCCAACATTGGGACAGACAAGACTTACAAACATGAAAATGGACTCTCCCCTCAAAGAAATATATAAAGGATCCTTTGAACTCAGTCAATGGTTAGCAGCATGCAACTTGATTATAATCAATGGGGGTAAGTAATGTTTAAAAGTTAGTAATATTAGCCTCTTGATTAATTGCCGGTACTTGTTTATGAAAGTGCACAATCATTAGAGTCAATACTTAGGTTTGTATCCGGATGGGCAAACGGGGTCCAGTCTGCAGTCTTCAACCAAACCTCTCCGACCGCTGAATGTTTGGTGCCGTTCTAGCTGGGATGGTATGGTGGCTCTGTGGGGCGGCAGCTTCTCTCCCCAATCCTTATCCTCTACGCGTTTCTCCGCCTTGGACTGTCAGCGGCTTCCTCAGGAGGTGTGTAACCTGTAGTTACATCTACGTTATTTTATAGCCGTCACTTCCGCTATTTTGTATTGGCGCATGCGTACATCTAGCGGGTCGCGCCTCGATTTCCGGTCTGTTGCCGCGATGTCATATCCGGCTTTGTATTATTGGACCTTTGTTTTGGTGTCGGGCCCGTCTCTATGCACGGCGCGTCTCCATATACGTGCGTCACAGCGGGCCAAGCCTCGTTTCCGTGCTGGCTTATTCAAGCCTCAGTGTTGGATTCTGTTGACATGTATCCATAGTTACGGGAATTTGTACGGAGATGTCAGAAACACTCCGTGATTAGCTTTTATTAATTCAAAGATTTTGATCTGAGGCGGCCTCGTAGGGCACTTATTTATTCACTCTTGTGCTCTGCTGCGACTAGTGTGTTACTTAGATGGCTACAGGTAACATATATTATTTAAAAAAAATTATAAATTGTGGGAGTTATTTAGACATACAACATTTAACATCAATTACATATATAAAAAAATAAGAACAAATTAAAATTATATAATTTTTCTAAAACCATATATAGAGCGAGACATGGTTTTTTATATATTTGACTATTCAATTAGTCGGTGCAGTACTATCAGCACTGTAAACCATGGATATTAACCAGATCAATAATGTAGAACAAGACATAACAGAGGAGAACACACAAATATACATATACACGTGTATATACAGTGAACACCCACATACACATACATAAGGATATACATGTGGAGAACACATACACACACATATATATCTATAAATCACCAGGACAAAAATTAAAAAAACATATAAATATACATATATATTCCTCTTTGTCTCCATGATTAGAAGAAAATTAATCCTATACACAACATATAATTTATAATTTAATACCACACATGTATAGATTACTTTCCATACAGATTTTTCCCTTTAAGATGTCAAAAAGACTTCTGAAGGACATATATACATATGCATGTGTATATCCATCGAAGAGATACATATATACAAAAATATAATAAAATAATATAATAATATAATAATATGAATATTGTGTTTAGATTTTGATTTCTATATGTGTGTTTTTAATTTATCTACAGTTCATAAGTGTTTAAAACGTCGCAAAAACCATCATAGACACATATTATTATAGAGTGTTATTCAAATTCATCATCATAGAAACCGGTCCCACTATCGGACCATGAAGATGTTTCGACCAAACACAGCATAAATTCATTTTCATAAAGAATGGATGTTCCTAGACATATTTGGATCAATTTTTTCTCGGGATACTTCAATTATTGTTTATTCTGGAGTATTGTAATATATATTTGACCAAAGGAGTTTTATCTCGAGCCTCCCACCCTCCAACCCTATGAAACAAATAATATAAGGATCAGTTAGTTCGAAATACTTGATTTTATTTTATTCTAAAGTGTTGTGAATGACAATACCCCAAAGATTTTTGTGTTATGAAACACTCCCCCAACCCTATAATCTCCCTATATCTGATTATTAGTTTACATTAATGCCTCCCCTCCCCCCAACACCCCTCTCCCTTCCTCCCCCCTATATAAAGAAAAGACAGCAGGTTTGTTAATCTATACATTATTTAGTTCTATCATATATAAGTCCATTAGGTACTCCATTGAGCAGAGGCGAAAGATCCAGTAAGCTTCCCTACTGCAAAGTTTTTTATATCTATCGCCTCCTCTACAGGTGCAGTTTGTTTGCTCAATAGCTTTTATTTCCAAGTTTTTTAGAGAGTTGCCCTGACACCTCCTTATATGATTGGAGAGTGGATGTGTTTTTACCCCTCCTAGAATGTTCCTTCTATGCTCCAAATATCTTATGTGTAGACATCTAATTGTGCGGCCCACATATTGTAGGCTGCATCCACATTCTATTATGTAAATCACGTAAGGGGTTTTACAGTTGAGAAAACTTTTTATCAGGAATTTTTCTCCAGTTACTGGTGAGCTGAATTCTACTATTTTTTTCTTTTGTTTGAGTTCTGAACATGTAAGGCATTTTTCATTTCCACACTTGTGGAATCCACATGGTTTTTCTGGAAGCCAGTTCAGTATATTGGATTTTTTATTCTATCCTTATTTTCAAAATGACTTTTTACAAGTTTGTTTTTCAAATTTTCTCCTTTCCTAAAAATCATTTTGCCGCTCGGTTCTATTTTATCTTTCAAGAATTCATCTTGCATTAATAAAGTGGTATTTTTTCTTATTATATTTTTGATTTGGTAGGAGCATTCATTAAATTGAGTAACAAATAATGTAGATCTGTCTTTCGTTGTGGTATTTGTAGTTATTTTTGGAATTCTTGGTTCTATTTTTAATAAATTTTCTCTTTCAATTTTATCAGTTTCACATATTGCTTTTTGGATGATTTTATCGGGGTAGTTTTGTTCTTTGAAGGAGGAGATTAGATTTTTTGTTTGGCGATTATAGGCTTCATTGGTCGAACAATTTATTTTCATCCTAATTAGTTGTCCCTTCGGGATATTGTCCTTCCAAATTTTGTCATGAGCACTGGTGTAATTAAGGTAACGGTTTTGATCTACTGGTTTGTTATATGTTTCTGTTTCTAGTCTTCCATTTTTTATTGAGATTGCTATATCCAAATAATTAATTTCAGTGTGGCTGTGTGTGCTTGTGAATTGTAGACCGAATTTGTTTATATTTAAGCTTTTAGTAAAATTATGTAAACTGGTGATATCCCCTTTCCAAATTATAAATAAATCATCGATAAATCTGCCATAGAGGACCAGGTTTGCCCCGAACTCCCCGCCCCACACATGTTCGTCTTCAAAGGCTCCCATGTATAGGTTGGCGAAGCTCGGGGCAAACCTGGTCCCCATGGCAGTCCCCCGTGTCTGTAAATAATAACGTGAATTAAATAAAAAATAATTTTGATGTAGTATGAAACCAATAGCACGTAAGATTAGGCCACGCAGGGAGTCTGATAGGTTCATATCCTTATTCAGGTATGTTTCCATAACTCTTATACCTTGATCTTGTGGTATATTTGAATATAACGCTTGTACGTCACAAGTCAATAAAATGTAATCATTTTTCCATTCTATTTGATTAATCAAATTGAGAAAGTGTTTGGTGTCACGTATATATGACTTCAGCTTCTCTACGTGGCCTTGAAGGTAGTGATCAACAAAAAAGGATAAATTATTAGTGAGGGACCCTACTCCAGATATTATAGGATGCCCCGGGGGATTGTGAAGTGATTTGTGAATTTTAGGTAAAAAATAAAATGTGGGAGTGATGGGGTGTGTATTAAACAAAAAATTGAATGTTTCTTTGGATATAGCACCTTCATCAACAGCTTGTTGTAACATATCTTTAAGATTTTTTTTATATTGGGCGGTTGGATTGCCATCAAGGACACTGTAGAACTCCTGATCTTCTAATTGTCTGTACGCTTCTTTTATATATTCCACAGTGTCCATGATGACGATCCCCCCGCCCTTGTCAGCAGATTTAATTGTTACGCTTTTGTCTTTATATATACACATCTCATTGCCGATCTTTCTCCCTTTCTTAAATTATCATTCCAAATTTTGCTTTCTTTTTTGTCATTTTTATTACACATAGATCTGAATTCTTCTAGTGTTGACTTATAGAAACCTTCCACATATGGACCTTTGTACTGCAAAGGATAAAATTCAGATTGGTTTTTAAATTTTCTCTCTCTTTGTGTATCAAATATTTTTAATTTTTTTCCATTAGATTCCTCCTCTAAAGACTCAAGTATTCCTACCATTATTTTATCTTCATAATTCAAAATGATGGGATCACCTTCTAGATCTTTATTTTTTAATGCTTTGATGGCAAAAAATCTTTTTCTACTCAGGGTATGTACATAGCGATTGAGATCGACAAATAGTTTGAATAAATTTGGCTTAGATTTTGGAGCGAAATTTAGCCCCTTTTCCAGTAGTTTTAGTTCGTTATCTGTTAATTTTTTGGAGGAAAGATTGAATACTCCCTTTCCTGTTGGTGTTATCTCATGCAACGGCTCTTTAGGATTCTGTGATCTCCTTCCTCCTCTGGTCCCTCTCTTTCTCTGCCTCTTGGTCTTTTTAGGGGTGTTTTCCTGGGTGATTTTGGGCCTATTGCTCCCTCTAAAAAATGGTTGTTTCTAGGTGAAGATTCCCATTCTTCCTCCGTTTCAGATGGTAATCTATCTGCTCTTTTTGCTCTTAAATATGGTGATTCATAATTTCTCAGTGCTTCAAATCTATTTTTGTGGTTGAAAATTCTGGTTTGATTTCTATTATATGAGGTGTCAGGGTTACTCTTTCTATTTCTTACAAAATTCGGTACTCTTTACCTAGAAGGGCGCCAACGATCAAAATCGTGGTCATCGCGGGTAAAATTGGATGGTCGCGATGCCCGCGATCACCGCGATTTTCCCATAGGGAACAATGTTAAAAAAGCTGATTGACCGCGATTTCACTGTTAAATGGCTCAATTGACCCGATTTGCCCATATTAACCCTGAATTAGGCCCAATTAACCCTTAAATGTCCCCCCCAATTTTTGACGCCACCCCACGATCCACGCCAACCCGAAGCGTGGCGAGCGCAGCGAGCCCGCGAGGGGCGGCGGTACGCGTCCTCCGACCTTTTCATGCCCTACTATCCACGTCGGCGTGGTGTGAGAATAGAATAGTGTGGCGAGCGCAGCGAGCCACCGAGCCCGAAGCGTGGCGAGCCCCGCGAGGGGACGCGGATACCTTCACAGGTAGACGCGTCCCCTCGCGGGCTTCACAGGTGTCCGGGTCGCCACGGACACCTGTGAAGCCCGCGAGGGGACGCGTATAACTGTGAAGGTATCCGCGTCCGCTCGCCACGCTTCGGGCTCGGTGGCTCGCTGCGCTCGCCACACTATTCTATTCTCACACCACGCCGACGTGGATAGTAGGGCATGAAAAGGTCGGAGGACGCGTACCGCCGCCCCTCGCGGGCTCGCTGCGCTCGCCGCGCTTCGGGTTGGCGTGGATCGTGGGGTGGCGTCAAAAATTGGGGGGGACATTTAAGGGTTAATGGGCTCTGTGGCCCATTTAACATTCATTCCTATGGCCAAATCGGGTGGATTGAGGCATTTAACACTAAAATTGGGTCCATCGCGGCTTTTAACATTGCTTCCTATGGGAAATCGGGAGCATCGCGTCGCGGGCATCGCGGGTACGTTTATGGCCGGCCGCGACGCGACCGACACGATTTTCATGTTTTACATTGATTTCAATGGGAAATCGCGGGCATCGCGTCGGTCGCGTCGCGGCCATACATAAATGTACCCGCGATGCCCGCGACGGGCGCCGTACTAAGTAAAGAGTACCCAAAATTCCTATCTGATGTTTTTCTCTGATATTCAAACTGAACTTCTTTTCCTGTCTTCCCTCATATGACTGATTATTATGATATTGTTTTTTTCTTTCGTTTGAAGGATTTCTCCTGTATGATTCCTGCTGTCTCCACCCCCCTATTGTAATTGTGTACCTCCCCCCTTTCATAATCCCGAGTATCCCTCTCCATTTTTGACTCTTTCTTAGAGATCAATTCGTGTTCAAATTCTTTTATATTGTTATTTACTTGTGTATCCCTCTCTTTATATTCTTGTAATTTCTCGAAACCTTTCAATTTATTGTATATTTCATCAATTTCTTTTTGCATTTCATGTACCTTTTGTTCTCTATATTTCATGAGAAGTTTCATTAGGTCTTTTGAACATGAATCTAGTAACCCATTCCATTCTCTACTAAACTGTTCATCCTCTTTAAAGGCTGAAGTTTTTAGGATCCTAAGTCCCCTAGGAATAAGTTCCATATCTAAGTACCGTTGTAGGGATACTTGGTCCCACCAGTGTCTGGTTTCTGATATGCACAGGTTTTCCAATCTATTAAAAAGCCTATGCATATCTAAATCACCCTCTTCTGTGGGTTGTACATTCTTAAAACCATTTTTCAGATAGGAGTTTCTCCTCTCCATTCTCTCTGATATACATGTCAGAGTTGACATATCTCGCTCTATATATACAATCTGCAGCTAAAATATCAGGTAAATTTGTACAATACAAGAAAAAAAGGGGGGAAAAGTGATATTTAGCGCTGATTGATTATCAACACTGCGGCTCGTACCTAAGGGGGATTACCAAACCCCTTAAAGAGATAGTACAGGGAAAAAAAATAGGAAAGTGGTACAGCGCTGTGTTCAATATTAAATTCAAATTTTTATTAAAATAATTTCACAACATTAGTTAAATCAATGTGGCCAACATTGGGACAGACAAGACTTACAAACATGAAAATGGACTCTCCCCTCAAAGAAATATATAAAGGATCCTTTGAACTCAGTCAATGGTTAGCAGCATGCAACTTGATTATAATCTTGGGGGTTAGTAATGTTTAAAAGTTAGTAATATTAGCCTCTTGATTAATTGCCGGTACTTGTTTATGAAAGTGCACAATCATAAGAGTCAATACTTAGGTTTGCATCCGGATGGGCAAACGGGGTCCAGTCTGCAGTCTCCAACCAAACCTCTCCGACCGCTGAATGTTTGGTGCCGTTCTAGCTGGGATGGTATGGTGGCTCTGTGGGGCGGCAGCTTCTCTCCCCAATCCTTATCCTCTACGCGTTTCTCCGCCTTGGACTGTCAGCGGCTTCCTCAGGAGGTGTGTAACCTGTAGTTACATCTACGTTCTTTTATAGCCGTCACTTCCGCTATTTTGCATTGGCGCATGCGTACATCTAGCGGGTCGCGCCTCGATTTCCGGTCTGTTGCCGCGATGTCATATCCGGCTTTGTATTATTGGACCTTTGTTTTGGTGTCG
This sequence comes from Crinia signifera, assembly GCF_055691185.1. Classification (NCBI taxonomy): domain Eukaryota; kingdom Metazoa; phylum Chordata; class Amphibia; order Anura; family Myobatrachidae; genus Crinia; species Crinia signifera. The sequence goes on along the minus strand of NC_139223.1, from coordinate 93,423,271 downwards.
GGCGCGTCTCTGTGCATGGCGCGTCTCCATATACGTGCGTCACAGCGGGCCAAACCTCGTTTCCGTGCTGGCTTATTCAAGCCTCAGTGTTGGATTCTGTTGACATGTATCCATAGTTACGGGAATTTGTACGGAGATGTCAGAAACACTCCGTGATTAGCTTTTATTAATTCAAAGATTTTGATCTGAGGCGGCCTCGTAGGGCACTTATTTATTCACTCTTGTGCTCTGCTGCGACTAGTGTGTTACTTAGATGGCTACAGGTAACATATATTATTTAAAAAAATTTATAAATTGTGGGAGTTATTTAGACATACAACATTTAACATCAATGACATATATAAAAAAATAAGAACAAATTAAAATTACATAATTTTTCAAAAACCATATATAGAGCGAGACATGTTTTTTTTTATATATTTGACTATTCAATTAGTCGGTGCAGTACTATCAGCACTGTAAACCATGGATATTAACCAGATCAATAATGTAGAACAAGACATAACAGAGGAGAACACACAAATATACATATACATGTGTATATACAGTGAACACCCACATACACATACATAAGGAAATACATGTGGAGAACACATACACACACACATATATATCTATAAATCACCATAGGATGGCATAGGATGCTGACATGTAAAAGTTCCACACTCCGTTGACAAATATTGTTAAGACAATGTATTCATTCAACACATTTCGGCATACTGCGATGCCTTTAACAAGAAGTGTGTCTATAAAAAATGTAAATAAAAACTCCTTAAATCTCATATATATATATATATATATATATATATATATATATATACACTCCTTATATGCCGGCACTCCCAGACAGCTTGATCCGGTGCACTCTCCAAAAATACAATACAGTTCCACAAGAGAAAAGGCACACGGACACCAGTCACCAGTTTCAAATCGATGTATTGGGCATAGCACTATCTAGCGCTTTCGGGGACACCACCCCGTCTTCAGGATAACAGCCCTTTACAAACAAGTGACCAAACAGTGTTCCCCATCCCCCCACACAATAAATAGCATAACACTAATTACTCACCTGTCCAGACGCGGGAGCGCGGACCTCGCAGCACAGGGATCCCTAAGACACCGTCCAGTACTTCCTGTGACATACCGGAAGTTGCAGGTTGGAACGCAACTTGCGCTCCACAGCCCACTTCCGCCTTACACCACCTTTCCTGATGCGTGTCTGGGCTTCTCCAATGCGCCGGATCAACCACAAATCCTACACTGGGCAGATAAGGAAAAACATGTAAAAAACACCATAAATAAACAGTGAAAGCATGCAGACATGATAGCAGTACACTTAAATACCAGACATTAGAAAAACTAAAATACCATAATGTTAGTCGACATGACATGTCGACACAAATCATAATATAAGGCATCAGGGAATATAACTATGTCAGGCTATTCCAGTTGACCTTGTCATTGAGGCCACCAGGTCTGGTGGTCCCCAACCGCAAGATCCACTGAGTCTCCTTAATAAGAAGCTTCTTGGCCCTGTCGCCTCCACGGGGGCTACAAGGAACTTCATCGATGATAAAATATTTTAAAGATTCCAAAGAGTGCCCGGCTTGTTTGAAGTGCCTGGACACAGGCTGATCGATGTCCTTCCCTTTTAAAGTTAAGAAAATCGCCGACCGATGTGCGGCCATTCTTTCTTTAAATTTGCGGGTGGTCTGACCCACATACCTCAATCCGCACGGACACAAAATAATGTATACCACATAGGATGAAGAACAGCTCAAGACCGACCTGATGTCATAGGTCTTAGGGCAATGGGGGTGTGCAAATTTTTTACAAGTAACCATAAATTTACAAGTAGCACACATGCCACAGCTGTAGCAACCGGGTGGTTTAGTATACACATTAGGTAGAATCTTCGGCTGATAATCAGAAATGTCAGCATGAACCAGCCGGTCGCGAAGATTACGACCCCTGGTATAAGCTAACAAGGGTTTGTGATCTTTCAAACCTACCAGTTCAGGATCGGTAGCCACAATTGGCCATAAGGCTCTAGAGGCCCTCTGGACAATCGGGCTAGATACTGAGAATTCATTGATCCAGGGTATACGCTTCCCTTTTTGTTTGGGTTTAGGAACCCACAGGGACTGAGGGTCCATATCCAGGACCTGTTGTTTCTGAGAGAGCAAAAAATCAATATCGTATCCCCTCTCAACAAATTTTTGGACCATGACGTCCAGCTCGTTGGGAAGCTTCTCCCTATTGCTTGTTAAACGAGCCACCCTAAGCATTTGGGATAACGGTAAACCCCGCTTAAGGGAGGGGGGATGATGACTGGATGCTCTTAACAGCGTATTCCTGTCGGTGCTTTTACAGTATCTACTGGTGGAAATTACCCCGTTTTCAACTTGGATGGCCACATCCAAGAAATTTGCTTGACATTGGCTAAAGCTGTATGTGAACCTAATGTGCTGGCTAGTGGCATTAAAGTTCTCCATGAGGGCAATAAATCGCTCCTCTCCGCCAGTCCAAATGAGGAACACGTCATCGATACAGCATGACGTGCCCCCAAATGTCCTGGTCGGAGAAGAAGAGATCACCCTCCTGGGCAAACATATATACATTGGCATAAGAGGGGGCCACGGAAGATCCCATGGCACACCCTCTCAGCTGAATGTAATATGACCCATCAAACATGAAATAGTTGCGGCTGAGGGTAAGTTCCAAAAGGGATAGAAACAGCTTATGATCAAAAACAGATGGATCAACATATTTTTCAAGGAAATTTTTCATAGCACTGAGACCCCCCTCATGGGGGATAGATGTGTATAAGCTGCAGACATCTAGACAGCACAACAAAGCACCATCAGGGATGGTACCAATATCCTGCAGTCTCAACAAAAAGGTATTAGTGTCCTTGAGGAATGTCTCTTCTTGAAGCAAGAGAGGCTGGAGTATGGTATCCAGGAGCTGAGCCACTGGTTGCATCAAAGACCCCCGAGCCGATATAATCGGACGCCCGGGGGGCTTTAAAGGATTCTTGTGGAGCTTAGGAAGCGTGTAGATCACCGGCACCACTGGATGATCCACACTCAAAGTCTTGACAACTTTCTCGGGTAATAACTTTGCAGACAGAGCTGTGTCCAATACTGAATGCAGCTCTTTTTTGAAACCCATGGTTGGGTCCCTAGGTAACAACCTATAAACATCTGGATCTGCAAGTTGACTCATAATCTCCGATTTGTAATCTTCCAAGTCCATGATGACAGTTGCTCCCCCTTTGTCCGCAGGGCGGATAACTATTGATCTATCTCTCTCCAGTGTTTTTAATGCTTCAATCTCCATCTTAGACAAATTGGGGCGGATCTTGTAGGGAGTAGCTAAAAACCGGTTCATAGAGGCATCTAGTAGTCGAGTGAAGGTTTTTAAAGAACCATTCTGCGAAGGTGGATCAAATTGAGAACGGGACGCCATAGCCAGAAAAGGATCAAACACCGATGTCACCGATGTTACTGGTTTATTTTGGAAAAACTCCTTATGGCGCAATTGCCGTGAAAATTTGTGTAAGTTGAGTTTCCAATTAAAGTCATTGTGGCCATTTGTTGCATGCACATAGTGATTTGCAGTTATGGAACAAAGCCAGATTGGAGGATTGAGTCTGCCTGGTTCTGCAGCAACCCCATTGGGCGATGTGTTCAGTTACACACAAGACCAGATTGATGTTATTTTGGCTCAGGAATCTGCAGAGGTTCTGACAGACACTGAAAGCATCGAGGATATATACCATAGACTGCTTAAATTGCGGAGGCGTGAGATTGATTTTCTATTGCATAGTTCCTCCTTGGCAAATTATTATAAGGAACATAAAATCCCAAGAGGATTCCGTGTCCGCAATGTTCCTACAATTGGCAGGCACAACCCTGAGTTCGTGCGCAGATGGGTTGCAGTGCTCAACAAATGTGCATTTGATTTAATGATTATGGTGGTGGAGGAGGCTAATCGTGAGTTAAACAGCACGCGACAAAGGATTACAAAACTTCATGATGAATTTAAATCTACTCTGGAGTCTGAATCCAATAACACCTGGTTGGCTAAATTGGAGTCTCAATGTGAAGCATATAGAACAGAACTGTTAAAATTTAAACGTAGCAAGAAATTTGCTGTGGATCTTGACTACGAGGAAAACAGGGTTTATCCCTGGCTTTTTGGTGGTGACAAACAAGCCTTTGAACAACCACGTCCACAGAGGCGCAGGCCGTGGCAGCGTAAAAATCAAAAAGATGTCCGCAATAAGTCCAGTAGTGACAGTGACTTTCTTGTTTCTGACCTGGAGGAGCCTACAGAAAGAACAGACGTCCCTTTAGGGGCGCGGGGCAGGGCACCCAGAGACCCCGCACACGTGCTGCCACCCGCAGGGGTAAGCAGAATAAGAGAAATAAGGAAAGCGGCATCAATAGCAGCCACCAAACTCAAAGTTTGATTTTCAATTTGTCAAACCGAAGCCTGTCTCCTGTGGAATTACAAGTTTTAGATCGTGGACTAAGCTTTGTACCCACAAATGGCCACAATGACTTTAATTGGAAACTCAACTTACACAAATTTTCACGGCAATTGCGCCGTAAGGAGTTTTTCCAAAATAAACCAGTAACATCGGTGACATCGGTGTTTGATCCTTTTCTGGCTATGGCGTCCCGTTCTCAATTTGATCCACCTTCGCAGAATGGTTCTTTAAAAACCTTCACTCGACTACTAGATGCCTCTATGAACCGGTTTTTAGCTACTCCCTACAAGATCCGCCCCAATTTGTCTAAGATGGAGATTGAAGCATTAAAAACACTGGAGAGAGATAGATCAATAGTTATCCGCCCTGCGGACAAAGGGGGAGCAACTGTCATCATGGACTTGGAAGATTACAAATCGGAGATTATGAGTCAACTTGCAGATCCAGATGTTTATAGGTTGTTACCTAGGGACCCAACCATGGGTTTCAAAAAAGAGCTGCATTCAGTATTGGACACAGCTCTGTCTGCAAAGTTATTACCCGAGAAAGTTGTCAAGACTTTGAGTGTGGATCATCCAGTGGTGCCGGTGATCTACACGCTTCCTAAGCTCCACAAGAATCCTTTAAAGCCCCCCGGGCGTCCGATTATATCGGCTCGGGGGTCTTTGATGCAACCAGTGGCTCAGCTCCTGGATACCATACTCCAGCCTCTCTTGCTTCAAGAAGAGACATTCCTCAAGGACACTAATACCTTTTTGTTGAGACTGCAGGATATTGGTACCATCCCTGATGGTGCTTTGTTGTGCTGTCTAGATGTCTGCAGCTTATACACATCTATCCCCCATGAGGGGGGTCTCAGTGCTATGAAAAATTTCCTTGAAAAATATGTTGATCCATCTGTTTTTGATCATAAGCTGTTTCTATCCCTTTTGGAACTTACCCTCAGCCACAACTATTTCATGTTTGATGGGTCATATTACATTCAGCTGAGAGGGTGTGCCATGGGATCTTCCGTGGCCCCCTCTTATGCCAATGTATATATGTTTGCCCAGGAGGGTGATCTCTTCTTCTCCGACCAGGACATTTGGGGGCACGTCATGCTGTATCTTCGATACAGCGATGACGTGTTCCTCATTTGGACTGGCGGAGAGGAGCGATTTATTGCCCTCATGGAGAACATTAATGCCACTAGCCAGCACATTAGGTTCACATACAGCTTTAGCCAATGTCAAGCAAATTTCTTGGATGTGGCCATCCAAGTTGAAAACGGGGTAATTTCCACCAGTAGATACTGTAAAAGCACCGACAGGAATACGCTGTTAAGAGCATCCAGTCATCATCCCCCCTCCCTTAAGCGGGGTTTACCGTTATCCCAAATGCTTAGGGTGGCTCGTTTAACAAGCAATAGGGAGAAGCTTCCCAACGAGCTGGACGTCATGGTCCAAAAATTTGTTGAGAGGGGATACGATATTGATCTTTTGCTCTCTCAGAAACAACAGGTCCTGGATATGGACCCTCAGTCCCTGTGGGTTCCTAAACCCAAACAAAAAGGGAAGCGTATACCCTGGATCAATGAATTCTCAGTATCTAGCCCGATTGTCCAGACGGCCTCTAGAGCCTTATGGCCAATTGTGGCTACCGATCCTGAACTGGTAGGTTTGAAAGATCACAAACCCTTGTTAGCTTATACCAGGGGTCGTAATCTTCGCGACCGGCTGGTTCATGCTGACATTTCTGATTATCAGCCGAAGATTCTACCTAATGTGTATACTAAACCACCCGGTTGCTACAGCTGTGGCATGTGTGCTACTTGTAAATTTATGGTTACTTGTAAAAAATTTGCACACCCCCATTGCCCTAAGACCTATGACATCAGGTCAGTCTTGAGCTGTTCTTCATCCTATGTGGTATACATTATTTTGTGTCCGTGCGGATTGAGGTATGTGGGTCAGACCACCCGCAAATTTAAAGAAAGAATGGCCGCACATCGGTCGGCGATTTTCTTAACTTTAAAAGGGAAGGACATCGATCAGCCTGTGTCCAGGCACTTCAAACAAGCCGGGCACTCTTTGGAATCTTTAAAATATTTTATCATCGATGAAGTTCCTTGTAGCCCCCGTGGAGGCGACAGGGCCAAGAAGCTTCTTATTAAGGAGACTCAGTGGATCTTGCGGTTGGGGACCACCAGACCTGGTGGCCTCAATGACAAGGTCAACTGGAATAGCCTGACATAGTTATATTCCCTGATGCCTTATATTATGATTTGTGTCGACATGTCATGTCGACTAACATTATGGTATTTTAGTTTTTCTAATGTCTGGTATTTAAGTGTACTGCTATCATGTCTGCATGCTTTCACTGTTTATTTATGGTGTTTTTTACATGTTTTTCCTTATCTGCCCAGTGTAGGATTTGTGGTTGATCCGGCGCATTGGAGAAGCCCAGACACGCATCAGGAAAGGTGGTGTAAGGCGGAAGTGGGCTGTGGAGCGCAAGTTGCGTTCCAACCTGCAACTTCCGGTATGTCACAGGAAGTACTGGACGGTGTCTTAGGGATCCCTGTGCTGCGAGGTCCGCGCTCCCGCGTCTGGACAGGTGAGTAATTAGTGTTATGCTATTTATTGTGTGGGGGGATGGGGAACACTGTTTGGTCACTTGTTTGTAAAGGGCTGTTATCCTGAAGACGGGGTGGTGTCCCCGAAAGCGCTAGATAGTGCTATGCCCAATACATCGATTTGAAACTGCTGACTGGTGTCCGTGTGCCTTTTCTCTTGTGGAACTGTGTATATATATATATATATATATATATATATATATATATATATATATATATATATATATATATATATATATATATATATATATATATATATATATATATATATATATATATATATATATATATATATACACATATATATATATATATATATATATATATGTACATATACATATATATATATATATGTACATATACATATATATATATATAGTACTTGTTTCATAGCACAGTACCCACGATTTTCATCTTATGCCATAGTTTTGATCGCATCGACTTTAATTGTACAGGCACCCTGATGGGTGATTATTATGTTAAATGCAACCTTATTGTTAATGCCACCCCCACTATGAACACCAACCCGAAGCGTGGTGAGCACAGCGAGCCCACAAGGGGTGGCGGTACACATCCTCCGGCCTTTTCATACCCCCACTATCCACATCGGTGTGGAGTTGATTTTATATAGTGTGGCGAGCGCAGCGTGACGATGCGGATTACTTCACATGTATTCCGCGGCCACTCGCCACGCTTTGGGCTCGGTGGCTCTCTGCGCTCGCCACACTATCTAAAATCAACTCCACGCCGACGTGGATAGTGGGGCTATGAAAAGGTCGGAGGACGTGTACCGCCGCCCCTCGCAGGCTCGCTGCGCTTGCCATGCTTCAGGTTGGCATTGATAGTGGGGGTAGAATAAAAGTTTGGGGTATACTGCGCTAAAACTTTTGAAAAAAAGCTGCTCAATAAAGTAAGGCAATATAAAAGGGAAAATGAGCGCTAATATGGATTTAGAAAAAGGATAGGAAAAGAAATAGTTTAAAAGTGCGGAAAAACACCTGAAAAGTAAAATGTTAGCAAAACAGTTTACAGCTCCATTGAGCTTGTGTGTAATGTCCGTGGTAACTGTGCTCACCCTACCTCTAAACAAGCGGGATACAGGACACGGAGGACGACGTGCTGCGGCTGTGTAATTGGCGCTCGTCTTCGCTCCGTCTGCCGGGTGACGTCACTCGATGCGGCGAGAGCCTGCTTTTGTTCCTGTTGGACGGAGGACACTTGCTGGGGAAGCTTGAGGCATGGAAGGGATCCACGGACGACGCGTTTCGTCACTAGGACTTTGTTAGAGGGCTACTCAGAAGTCCGAGTGACGAAATGCATAGGGGCGTGGCCTGGCATCGTCATCTTGCTGTTCCTTCAAGGATTAGATGAGCCTAGCAACTATCAAATTCTCCTTGAGGGAAATATTAAGCTGGTAACATTGCACATTTGTCAAACTGTCTGCTGCGGTACGTGACCTTGTACTTTTATTACATAGATTTTAAAAGGAATAAAAACATATAATCTTGTTATCTGCACTGTGGAGCGCTCCTGTTCATTTCTTTTCTAGAACATTTGTCACCTGTGGAACTCAGAAATTGGTGGAGCTGCTGGGCCAAACGAACCCAGAGTGCCTATTAAAAACAACACCCTATTTTGCGTTAAGGACATTTACATTGGTGGACATTATGTAAGGTTTTTTGCGCACTTCATATTTTTAAATATATATATATATATATATATCCTTGTACAAAACCGCACTCTCAATAATCCTAATGCAACAGCTGGGGTGTCAGAGAAGCTCAAGTCCCAATGATTCCATAGGGGCCAATTATATCCAGATAAGCAAAGAGCGCACTCACCAGACTTTAATTGTAATCTTTAAAAAGCAAGACTTTAATGTTCCATCATTAAAAAGCTCAGGGCCAGGGCCGGTGCTAGGGTGTCCGGCGCCCTCCTGCAAACCATACATTTTGCGCCCTTTCACATTGCCATTGAAAAAGCTGCAGCCCGATTGTGGGAGTGTATGCAACATGCGATCCTATGGAGGATCTTGGGTGCATGTACATGTATGTATACACCATCTCAGTGCTGTGTCCGCAAAATGTTGTAGGCACTAAAGGTGCCCATACACGCGTGCGAGAAACATGCATACATTACCGGCTTGATCCCATCGCATCATACGGCATGCATACAATGTGTGTGCGATGCGATCCGAAAGCAGTACAAAAAGTATGTGCAGCACTCGTGACTGAGGGGGAAAGGAGGGGAGAGAAGGAGGAGATGGAAGAAGAGGGGAGGAGATCGAGGGGGCGGAGTGTTGAGGACTGGCAGTGGCACTGGCACAGCACACTGAGAAGAAGGAAGGGGAGGCGGCGCTGCTGCCTGTTCGTCATTTGATTGACAGCTGACAGGCGCAGGGAGCAATGGGTAGAGGGCGGATCCTGACATGACATGTCATCCAGGCATTCACAGACAGCGCTACATGCCTCAGTGCAAGTGTCCGTGAGGAAGAGGGGGCCAGTTGCAGGAGGAGAACAGTGTGTGCGCGGTGCTAGGAGCTGCTTAGCCTCTCCATACTGCTGCCTGCTGTCAGACAGGCACTGCGGGCGGCGTGCAGGAGGTAGTGACAGTGAGGGCTGAGGCAGCTTTAGCAGAGCAGGGAGGGAGACAGCGCCTTTTCAGCATGGCGCCTCCCTGCTTTGCAGGAGCTGCTGAGTGGGTAGCGCCGGCCCTGCTCAGGGCACAGTCGATGTTTCGGGTCCACATCTGACCCTTTGTCAAGACACTGCAAGCATCCACATCCAAAGGCAGCATAAAAACAAGATCCCCTCAGCACAGCTAAATACTCTGAGGCTCCACCTCCAATTAAAACAAAGCCAATAGTATTTTAAATTGTATAATATATCTCACCTTAAGTGTAGTAGTTAATGGGGCTCTGTGGGATCATTAGCCAGTGACAAGCCATTCCACGGCTGCCCATGCAGTCTGGCGTACATTCCACCCAGTCGGAAGTGACCGCATGTCAACTTCTGCTAGGTTGGAGCTTTGTGCGTCAGAGCCCGGAAGTCCTGGCGTATCTCTCCATGGCTGTGCATTTCACATAGCCAGCGGTAGCAGAGTTGTGCGTGTCACAGACCTGGAAGTTGGGTTTCTGCACATCTCTGCGCTAAAAATCTAAATATATGTTCTGGCTTAAAAAGTATTCAAAGTGCAATTGCGCATTTGTGCTTGCACTAGACAAGGACCTAACAGTAATCAGGATAATATGGCTTCATAACAACGTATCGCCATTATGGCAACCTTTACCACTATGGGGGGGTTTCAATTAGTTGACAATCTTTAGCACTAAGGGGGAATTTTTTAATCAGTTGAAACATGAGAGCAATAGCTGCTCAATTAACCCTTATGCAATAAAGATGTATTTATATATATCTGGTACAGCAGCCTCGGGTATTTATATGTTAATCTTGGGGATCCATAGAATATATACATTTTAAATTAATTACAAATTAAAGCGGTCTAGCCGGTATAAGGGATCAAGAGAAAAATAATTCTCCCGCATCATCACCAAAGCCCGGACAGAGACATGCCCACCCTCAGACGTATACCAATGGGGTCCATTTCTATGCAAGCACAAAAAGTTTTTTCAAAAAAAATCTAAAAGTTTTTTTTTTTTTAAATCATGAAAGAGTAAGACAGCAAATGTACATGAATCACGCAAAAGCAATAAATCAACTCTTGTTCCTAAAACCATATTGTTATATTTACAGAAACATTGATAGAGAGTTAATTTCATTAAGTCCCCCAGGGGCCACTGTATCCAACTGGTGAATCCAGAAGGCTTCCTTCTTGAGTAGGGACAATGCCCGATCACCCCCTCGTAACGGTGGGGCAATCCAGTCTATAATCATATAGCGCAAACATGATACTTGGTGTTTTGCAGCCAAGAAGTAGGCTGCTACCGGTTTATCTGTACTGCCAGTTTCTATGGCTAGTTTAATAGAGGATTGGTGTTGTCCCATTCTCTCCTGTAGATCTTGCCCACATACATTATTTTTCTCTTGATCCGTCCCCTTATACCAGCTAGGATGCGCCTGCTTTAATTTGTAATTCATTTTAAATGTATATATACTATGGATCCCCAAGATTAACAGATAAATACCCGAGGCTGCTGTACCAGATATATATAAATACATCTTTCTTGCATAAGGGTTAATTGAGCAGCTATTGCTCTCATGTTTCATCTGATTAAAAAATTCCCCCTTGGTGCTAAAGATTGTCAACTAATTGAAACCCCCCCCCCCCCCCCATAGTGTTAAAGGTTGCCATAATGGCGATACATTGTCATGAAGCCATTTTATCCTGATTATTGTTAGGTCCTTGTCTAGTGCAAGTGCAAATGCGCAATTGCCCTTTGAATACTTTTTAAGCTAATACTTTTTAAGTTAGATACAAATCCCCCTGAATGTACTCCTAGACCGTAAAAAAGCCGGCGTCCGCAGACCGCAAAGTTAAATGCCGGTGACTTCTGGAAGTGGTAATGCGTCACTTCCGCCAATTGCGTCCCACCTGGCGGCATGTGTAATAGGCTTTCAAACAATGTGACATTCTTCACATCATGCCGTTCTTAAGGGAAGGTCATGTGATAATCTCTGACCACTGGCGTTTTAGGATATCCTGGTGGCCATTGTGTTGTAGACTAATAATGAATTGTAGAAATATATCTCTATTCATAGCATTGATCCCGGTCACATCCAACTAACATTCAGATATAATCAATTTGTAAAATATGGTTTAGGCAGGGATTTTTGGATAAGTTAGATATAGAAAACATATAAATACACAAAAATAATGAAAAAAATACAAAAACATACTGTATAACATTTGATAAAAAATAATGCATATTATAAAAAACACTTTAACTCGAAATCATGGTTCAAACCAGCAGGGTAAAGAGTTTTAAGATCATAAATGTATCTCATTTGTCTTTTGGCTAAACATATGTCCCTGTCCTTTGTTCTCCAGTTCTCCTTAACCCACGCAATAGCACATAACATTTTAATACTTTCTGTTTTGCAATGATGTTTTTCTATAAAATGTTGGGAAAAGGGATGGTTAGGATTTCCATTTAAAATATTCCTTATATGTTCTGCCCATCTAATTTTTATTGGGCTCTTGGTTCTACCTATATATGCAAGGTCACAGGAACATATTGTGTGGCATGGGATAAAATCATTATTTTTTATGATGGTGCCATTATTATTAAATTCTGTATATTTAGTAATGGAACTTCTACATAATTTACATATTCTACAGTCTCCACATCGATAAAACCCTTTATTTCTTAGTAATAAATGTCCATATGTAGAGCACTGGATACTAATTGATCCTTAATGGTAGGTGCTCTCTTGTATATAAAAGTGGATATGGGTTGTAATACTTTTAAAAAAAATTCATCTTTTATAAGAATATTCCAATATTTTTTAAAGACTCCTTCTATTTGCTTGTGTCTCTTATGATAGCCAGTGTTGAAAGCAATGGTATTATTATTTTTCCTATTTATTCCTTCTCATTCTCCACCAAAAGGTTATTACTATCTATATCACCCACCTCTTCCTGATATTTTGTAATTTTATTAACGTCATATCCTTTTATTGAAATTTTCTCCACAATTTTTTTGCCTGTTCTTCATAAGTTTCTTTGCCAGTGCAGTTTCATCTAAGATGAGTAAATTGTCACTTAGGAACATTATCCAACCATACTGGTAAATGATTGCTGGTCCTATTTATATAAGTATTGCAGTCAGTAGGTTTGTTAAAAGTACAAGTTTCTATATGTCCATCCTTGATTTCAATGTGCAAGTCCAGGAGCTGTACTGATTTCTGACTAATATCAAAAGTTAGGACAATATTCATTTGGTTGTCATTCAAATGGGTACAAAAGTCTTCAAGATCTTTTCTACAATAACATCATCAATATACCACCACCAGTGCACCAGATTTGTGCCCCAGCCATGCCCTGCCAATGTGTGACTCCTTCCACCTAGACCTAAATAGATTAATATAGCTGGGCGCAAATCTGGTGCCGATGGCGGTACCAACTCTTTGCTGATAATTCTGCCTATCAAAGTTGAAATATATATTTTCTAAAATGAAAGTTATACTTTCCACAATAAACCTCTGCATCCCTTCATTCATTTCTGTTCTTTGTAGGTTTTTTATGGCTTCTATCCCTAACTGATGTGAGAATCGTAAAGAGGGATAAGAAGTATGCTGTTATGAGATAATAATCCTTGTCCCACTGTACCTCTGATATTTGATTTAAGGCAACTTTGGTGTCCTTAAGATGCAATCTTTCTGTAATAACCAAAGGTTGTAAATGATGGCCGAGAGATTGGCCGTAATAGAATTTGTGGCTGCCTCAATTGACCTGCCAGGAGGTTTATCAATGTTTTTTGGTACTTGTGTACTAGCACGGCGCCCATCGCATTGCAGACCATACTGCATGCGATGCAATGCAATGCGATATCGGCCAATGTTCTACAATGTCATACAATTTATTAATTGTATGGCATTGTATATGGCATACAATGCCATACAATGCAATGGGATGCGATTATAAATTGTATAAGCACCCTAATGGGTGCTTACAATGCTTAAATGCACCCCCACGCCACCCCCCAAGTATAAACGTGAAAATGAAGCATGGCGAGCGCAGCGAGCCCGCGAGGTACGCGTCCTATGACCTTTTCATACCCCCACTATCCACGTCGGCGTGAAGTTGATTTTATAAAGTGTGGCGAGTGCAGCGAGCCCCGCTAGGGGACGCGGATACCTTCACAGGTATCCGCGTCCCCTCGCGGGCTTCACAGGTATCTGCGTCCCCTCGCGGGGGTCGCTGCGCTCGCCACGCTTCTGGCTCGGTGCGCTCGCCACACTTTATAAAATCAACTTCACGCCGACGTGGATAGTGGGGGTATGAAAAGGTCATAGGACGCGTACCTCGCGGGCTCGCTGCGCTCGCCATGCTTCATTTTCACGTTTATACGTTTTATACGTTTAAAATTGCATCGCATCACATGCCATCGGGTGTATGGCAGGCGATGCAATAAAAAAAAAAAAAAATCGGGCGACTAATTATCGTGGGCGCCGTGCTAGTACACAAGTACCTGGTTTTTTTTATCGGTGCGGAGACTGTAGAATATGTAAATCATGTAGAAGTTCCATTACTAAATATACAGAATTTAATATTAATGGAACCACCATAAAAATGTATGATTCTATCACGTGCCACTCCAATTATGTCATATACGCTATCATATGTTCCTGTGACCTTGCATATATAGGTAGAACCAAGCGCCTGGTAAAAATTAGACAGGCAGAACATAAGGAATATTTTAAATGGAAATCCTAACCATCCCTTTTCCCAATATTTTAAAGAAAAACATTATTGCAAAACAGAAAGTATTAAAATGTTTTGTGGGTTAATGAGAATTGGAGAACAAAAGACAGGGACATACATTTAGCAAAAAGAGAAATGAGATACATTTATGATCTTAAATCTCTTTACGCTGCGGGTTTGAACCATGATTTCAAGTTAAAGTGGTTTTTATATTATGCATTATTTGGTACTTGTTTCCTAGCATGGCGCCGATCGCATGGCATCGTGTACCTTATTTACTGCTGTTTAATGTGTGCGATGCTTGTACAATGAGAAATCGTATGGCATTGTGTACTGTGTTTAGTGGTGTACAATGAGTGCGATGCGATAATTGTACAATGAAAAATCGTATGACATCACCTAGGCCCTGTCTTTTACCAGATTTAAAGGACAACCCAGAGCACGGTGACCCTGGCCACCACAGTAGAGACATAAGCCTTTGAGCCTTCTGCGATTCTTTTCGTGGGTTGGACAGACAGCCCCTATCTGCATGGGTTCTTCACCCGTATCTTCCGGGGTATCCCCAGAAGGGTGTGTGGGCAGTACCCCAGACTCTCTCTCTCTCTCTCTCTGGCATTCCCGAAATTGCTGATCCACCTTAATGGCTAATTGCATGAGATCATCTAAGGATGTCGGGGTAGGGTACTGGACCAGGGCGTCCTTTATCCGTTCAGACAAACCTAGTCTGAACTGACTACACGGCGCCGGGTCATTCCAACCTGACTCTATGGCCCACCTCCTAAATTCAGTACAGTAGACCTCCGCAGCGCCTCGGCATTGTCGCAATGCACGGAGTTTAGCCTCGGCAGATGAGGCCTGGTCTGGGTCATCGTACAATAGGACCATAGCAGAAAAAAAAGGAATTTACTGAGGAGGGGGCCTCAGCCCCTGCTGGGAGTCCGAACGCCCAGGTCTGGGGATACCCCTGAAGAAGGGAGATTATGATACCCACACGTTGGGACTTAGAGCCTGAAGAGGCGGGCCGAATTTTGAAATACAGTGTACAAGCCTCCCGGAAATTATAAAACTGAGAACGATCCCCAGGAAAATGATCTGGGAGATTTATCTTAGGCTCAGGATTTCTAAATGAGGATAAGGCCTCATGGACCCATTCCTCCTGTGAATTGACCCAGAGGGTAAGCTCCTGGAGCTTTTGTGTCAAGGTATGCATCTGCCCGGCCAGGGCATGGGCTGCGGACTGCTGGGCAGAATCCATGATAGCTAATAGAGCGCCCATGGGAAACATTGGTATGGTGGCCCCGCACCCTAACTCTATTGCCCTGGTCTCGTGTCCACGGATAAGTGCTGAACTAGGCTTCGCCTGTACCTGTCCCGGCTGTAAGGGTGAATTAGGTTCTCCCAGACTCCGTTACAGGCAGGAGTTATGTGGGTAAAAAATTTCAAAGAATATCACAAGAATATATAAAGAGCGTAATTGTGACACTGGAATTACTGGTAAAAAATATGTTTTTTATTTTTTGTTAATATAATATCTTGATCTTTATAATTAGCACACACCTAATCAATAGGCAGACAAGCTAGTATGCCATCTTAAAACACATGTAATACATTATACATATAATAATAGCAAGAAAAATATATATAAATAAAATACAGTATAAATGAAGGACATGGACATCCAATAAATTGTTAGGCTGGCCAGCTCAACTTTAAAACACTTAAATGAGTGTATACATTTCTGAATTTGAACAATAGATTTCTCCAACCGGTATTTGTTAGTAAGCAATCAAATGTGCATTAGCCAAGAACTTGAGGCTTAATGTGCCACTTTCAACACAGTCTTTTTAGATGTTATTTATTTGCCCATATTTTTAAAGGCTTTTTATGCAAGGATGACACTTAATTCAAACAGTCACGATAGAACCGTAGTGGGAAAAGCTTGTTCTGTGTGCGGTGTCAGATGTTTTACAGCAGACCTTCAATGAGGTTAGATAGTAATGGCTTTGTACTCCGGGCTACAGGTGCTGACAGTGGTTTTTTTTTAGATCAGGGAGACATATAGATAAATTGTGGTTGCTGCTTACAGAATAATGAGTGCAATATAATATTTGATTTTTCCTGCACTCAAAGGCTTACCGTACTCACTCAGCTGGGGACGGACGCCTGTGGGAGCAGACTTACGGCCACGATGTTTCTCCTCACTGCATGCAGAAATATGGTATTCAGCATCCACCTGTCAGTGGTAAGTAACCGGCACCGTCGTGATGTTTGTAGAACAGCACCGGGATCAGGATGTTGTAAAGACACAGCCACACACGGTAGTTGGAGTCCACGTCCTTGCACAGGAAACAATGCCTGTCAGGGGGGCTTTCTTGACTAGTTTCTTTGACTCCCAACAATGTCGGTTTCTTCAGAAGATGCCCTTCCCCTCTCTAGGGGTCATTTTTAAAAGGCTAGTAGCCAATCAGACAGGTGTGTTTGTTGCAATCACCTGCAATCAATTTGTAATTGCTTAATACACCTGTATTTAGTGTGTGCTTTGTAACTAAGGAACGGTTACAATTAGAAATACAAACAAACAATGTATTCATCCTTATGGAAATGTTGCAATGGCAAATCTTATTATAACAAAGTAGCCCAATGAGTAGAATAAAAAGAGAGAGAGCAGTATATCACTAACGGACTTAGTTATTTTGGAAGAAGCCACTTTGTTAGCTAATTTTCCTCCTTCTCTTTACATAGGATTATATATGCTATTTTATCCCATTTTTATCATTAGCCGGGTGGCGCATCTCGCTAAGCAACAGTAGCACACCTCATACCGTGTCGGGTTCAATTCCCGCAGTTATCAGCACAATTTATGTTTTTTCTTTTAAAAATAGATTTTGCAAATAGAAAACATGTTTACAAAGAAGGAAAGGATCTATCAAGTTTTAACTTATGTCCGTGTATAACCATCTGCTCACTCTCTCTAAAAGAGTGTGTTTAGCTCGACCATATTAAGCTGGCCCACAGTTTATATATTTTTAGAAAACCAGACTATACAAATATATATGTGGCCAAAACTTTAGACAATTTATGTATTTATAGAAATCTATTAGACAAACTTGTAAATAGTTGAAACATAGATGGCTAATTAGCTGAATAAAGCATAGTAGATATTAAAATAAAATAGAAATCAATTTAAGTACTATCAAGGAGAATAATCATTTCTTAGGATCATGAACCTAATACGACCCAATCACATATAAATTCTATAGTGTAGTAACTAGCACCCCATTCTTTTACATATATATATATATATATATATATATATATATACACAGAAATTACATAAACATGTACAAATATCAAAAAGTGGTAAGGAAGCTAACCCGTTCTTATATAGCTCAGCCTATAAGGCTCCCACATCCAGGGCTCATAACACACTCAAACCCGCAGGTTCACATATCACCGGCATACAAAAATACCGATGTCGTTTATTATTCTTTAATTTTTTGTATATTATTTATGAAGTATTATTCTTCTTAGGTTTCCCCATTTATTTTTTATTTATTATATATATATATATATATATATATATATATATATATATATATATATATATATATATATATATATATATATATATATATATATATATATATATATATATATATATATATATAAAAACAACAAGAGACAAAGACAGAAATAAATAAACCATTGACCTATATTTTCTATGCACATATATACACACACAGATGTTTATATTTAGATTAAAATTCCAAAGAATATTTATCAAATTATCCTGGATATTATAATTCATTCCGAATCTACGCATGTATATATCGCACAGACAGGAATCCACAGATATGGATCAGATACATCCATGTGCAGAGGCATGTGGGGAGTTATGTGGGGACAACGTATCTGTGGAGACAGACCAGGAACAAGAGGACAGGCTAACTAAACAGGACAATAGAAGGGCACCGATCCCCCGACAGACAGGAGAGCCTGACATGGCCCCAGGAGGTTACAGTGCTTTGGGCAGTGCAGGTGTAACAATACACAGGGGTCTTATAAGCTATACCAGTGTAACAATACACAGAGGATGTTATGAGCAATACCAGTGTAACAATACACAGAAGATGTTATGAGCAATACCGGTGTAACAATACACAGAGGATGTTATAATCAAGAAACAGGAACTGCCAGTAATAAAATGGTCGGTTAGTCCCCAACTTATCTGCGAGGTGGAAATGCAGCAGGAAAGTGGAACACCGCAGCACTGACAGCAGGACAACACCAGAACAGGAACGCTGGAATACAGGGATGACACGAAGAACCAGGCTGGATAGACAGGCAACAGCAAGCCACCAGGGACTAGGAACCCTCTGGACATGCTGACACAGAACTATAACCGGCGTCTGACCGGCCTGCCCAGGAAGCTTAAGTAGGGCAACTATCCAATGGGCTGCTGCTGCTGCTAATCAGGATGGTGCAGCTGAGCGCTGCACCTCTTCCTCCCCACAGCCGCCCGGCATCCCCCGTCACCTAGGCAACCGCTGCAGCAGGGGAGGAAGAGGCTGTGCACCACATCCCGGGTGCTTAGTAACGCCTGCCGGATGTCTGTGCGTGATGATACGGCGGCGTCCCGGCTAACTAGCAACAGCCGAGACACGCTGCATAGAGGATGCCATGTGAGTGCTGGAGCTGCTCGCGCAGCCTCTAACCAGTAGGTACTCATTTTAATTTTTAGCCAAACATTTATAAGAACCTGATTTACACTCTATGGAAATTGTAGCATTTATTATAATTACTTTTACTATATTTTTTCTCAGTGCATCTGAATTATAATGTGCGCACTACAAATTTCAGCATGGTAGCACCTTATTACTTTTTAAATTAATATGTGCTCTGAATACCACCACTTTCCAGAATTACTAACCTTCTTGGTTAGGTCTGTGTTACAAGCTGGTATATTGGTGCAATTTAACTGCTATATATTTGTGCACTTTTGCTGAGATATTTATGTTATGAATTGTGCATCTGTATATTTTGTGGTTTCATATGTTTTCTATTAAATATTTTCTAAACTGTTGATTGGAACTTCATTGAACGTTTGCTCTATTTTCTTCTTTGCGATCATAAAATAGTTGAATTGTGGGCCCTCGGTTTGTACTTTGATAAATTGTCATTAGAATTTTCACTGATGTTTTTGGAAATGTTATGCAATCAAGTTTCACAGTTGTTGTTGTAGCTAGATTAAACATTTGAGAAGAATAGTAAACTATGACTCCAATAGTGTGAAAAATAATAATTAGACAAAAAACTACACAAGCACATACTTGTTTACCATAATAAATATTTCTATTTAAAAGGAAAACATTATATTTATTGAAGGTTAGCAATTGGATGATGTTTCTCATCATTTAGATACATGTTAACCACATTTGGAGAGAACAGATGTGACAATATGATACTGTACTACACATTTATATTTAAAGCTAATTTATTCAAGTTTAATGAGGATAAATATAGAACGCAGGATCAGCCTGAAAGGATCATTATCTAGCCAGGTTATTCCAGCATTCCTTAAAATTGGCCAGGAGGAGATATAATTGATACAATTCATTTCTATCCAGGTCATTAAGCAGCACAACAAGCCTCTAATAATATTATGTAGTCATTGCTCATGATACTATTATGTGTTAAATTGTATTCCTCTCCTTATTACTTTGTCACGCACATCTTCTGAGAAATACATGTCAAGTTTAATGTAAAAACAGGACATCTATTGTTAGAGGATCTAAGGGATGCAACAGTGACTGGTTTACAAGAAGAATACTGAACATTTGACATACATTTATATTATTATCCCCTTCACGACATTTGACGTATATATACGTCATGGTCGGGAAGTACTTCCCGACACATGACGTATATATACGTCATGACTTCAAACTGTCACTGCGTCTAGAGAATTGGAAACGGGTTGATATTCAAGGGAGAATATCAGGAAAGAAACTCCCGGGTGGGGTACTGCCTTCTATAATATAAACGTATCAGTCTAAAATATCAACTTTATTAATACTAAAATTGATCACATTTATATTATTATCCCCTTCACGACATTTGACGTATATATACGTCATGGTCGGGAAGTACTTCCCGACACATGACGTATATATACGTCATGACTTCAAACTGTCACTGCGTCTAGAGAATTGGAAACGGGTTGATATTCAAGGGAGAATATCAGGAAAGAAACTCCCGGGTGGGGCACTGCCTTCTATAATATAAACGTATCAGTCTAAAATATCAACTTTATTAATACTAAAATTGATCCTGTTAATGGATCAAGAGACGAACATGAGACGAGGACATACAGATAACATGAATAGAAAAAATTGAGAAAAGATCGTGAAAATATGATATCTGGGTCTGAAAATGGGCTAAATGCCTCTGTTCAATATGGCTGTAATATCAGCGTATTCCTGTAAAGGATTATTTCAGACTAAGCACGTCTTCAATTAACCATATTGGTTATCATAAGCACATATCTAATAAATGCGTAACAAATGGCACACTGTCTGGCAGTACAACTTATTGTTATCTTAATTACTTTCTAATGGTCGAAAACTGTGTATAATCTCACTCTAATTGGACTGCAAGATCCAAGAGAAATTGAGAATTGTGGTGAAGTACCTGGGTTGAAAATGCTCGCCTAGTGGCTGCTGCCTGTGCATATGATGGCAACCGGACAACTGCACAGTTGAGCGGACTCTGCGAGCGTCACAGGTACAGGAGTTAAGACAAAAAGGAGGTTTCTGCTGTCTCCAGGGGTGACCAACCTGGCCCTGTTATACAGTGACAGCGCAGAGTCAGGTAATGGGTCCCCTGGGGATGAGAGAACCCCGACTATGGGAGATGCCAGAAAAGAAGAGCAATTTCACTTTAATCCCAGGTATACGCTACTGTCCAGTGTGTACGCATGTAGACGTAGTGAACAATGGTTGAGCGGTATATCTGGGTAGTGAATTGCAGAAGGAAGCACAGGGTGCACTCTGGTATTGTTCCTAGTGGGTCGCTGCTATACCGTGCAAAGGTAGTAAAAAAGGAGGAGATTTCAGAAAATGCACAATCTGTACTTCACATAAGACTGAATATCTTGCTCTAATTGGCCGCAAGCCCAAGAAAGAAATGGGCTAACAAAAATTGATACAACTCCCAGTCAGATGGATATCTATGATAGAATATACACAATGGTTTAGAATGCAGTCCTGGTCTGTAGTCTTGTGTCGGCACACACTATGTGTCGACCTTACCCAAATACACTATATTCAATGTTGAAATTTTTGATGAATGGAGGGAACAAGTCCCACGTATGTGACAGGGTGAGAATATATATGAAGGAAAGAATCCCCTATAAATACGGAGTCACACTTTAAAACCTAAGGTCAATCAATACATTCAAATATAGCATAAACTGGTATAGGCAGGGTGACAGGGTGGGGTAATTGGAGAGAGAAATCCTCCATGCAATACAGGTTCACAATTTAGTGCATGCAACTCCCAGTCAGATGGATATCTATGGTGGAATATACACTATGGTTTAGAGTGCAGTCCTGGTCTGTAGTCTTGTGTCGGCACACACTATGTGTCGGCCTTACCCAAATACACTATATTCAATGTTGAAAATTTTTGATGAGTGGAGGGAACAAGTCCCACGTATGTGACAGGGTGAAAATATATATGAAGGAAAAAATATATATGAAGGAAAAAATCCCCTATAAATACGGAGTCACACTTTAAAACCTAAGGTCAATCAATACATTCAAATATAGCATCAACTGGTATAGGCAGGGTGACAGGGTGGGGTAATTGGAGAGAGAAATCCTCCATGCAATACAGGTTCACAATTTAGTGCATACAACTCCCAATCAGATGGATATCTATGATGGAATATACACAATGGTTTAGATTGCAGTCCTGGTCTGTAGTCTTGTGTCGGCACACACTATGTGTCGACCTTACCCAAATACACTATATTCAATGTTGAAATTTTTTTAAATGGAGGGAACAAGTCCCACGTGTGTGACAGGGTGAAAATATATATATGAAGGAAAGAATCCCCTATAAATACGGAGTCACACTTTAAAACCTAAGGTCAATCAATACATTTAAATATAGCATCAGCTGGTATAGGCAGGGTGACAGGGTGTGGTAATTGGAGAGAGAAATCCTCCATGCAATACAGGTTCACAATTTAGTGCATGCAACTCCCAGTCAGATGGATATCTATGGTGGAATATACACTATGGTTTAGAGTGCAGTCCTGGTCTGTAGTCTTGTGTCGGCACACACTATGTGTCGGCCTTACCCAAATACACTATATTCAATGTTGAAAATTTTTGATGAGTGGAGGGAACAAGTCCCACGTATGTGACAGGGTGAAAATATATATGAAGGAAAAAATATATATGAAGGAAAAAATCCCCTATAAATACGGAGTCACACTTTAAAACCTAAGGTCAATCAATACATTCAAATATAGCATCAACTGGTATAGGCAGGGTGACAGGGTGGGGTAATTGGAGAGAGAAATCCTCCATGCAATACAGGTTCACAATTTAGTGCATACAACTCCCAATCAGATGGATATCTATGATGGAATATACACAATGGTTTAGATTGCAGTCCTGGTCTGTAGTCTTGTGTCGGCACACACTATGTGTCGACCTTACCCAAATCAATGTTGACATTTTTTTAAATGGAGGGAACAAGTCCCACGTATGTGACAGGGTGAAAATATATATGAAGGAAAGAATCCCCTATAAATACGGAGTCACACTTTAAAACCTAAGGTAGATCAATACATTTAAATATGGCATCAACTGGTATAGGCAGGGTGACAGGGTGAGGTAATTGCAGAAAAAAATCCTCCATGCAATACGGGTTCACAATTTAGTGCCTAGGTGAATCAACATGTGATATCAATAAATATAGGTAGGGGGTTGTATTGCCATAACCCTGTAATTCCAACCATTAAAAAGCAGATAATGACAGTATTGCCCTGAGGGCTGTTGGTAACTCACGGACACCGGTTCCCGGGTGCAGCGCTGGGAATATCGCGCTGTCAGGGCAGTAGTAGTAGCCAAGTAGATATGTGTGAAGCGTGCAGGGTCCCGCTTGTACACATTGGGGTCCTAGGACACCGAGACGTACGTTTCACGTAGGAAGCTTTCTCAATCGGTGTAGAGGTGTGCTCTGGCGTTCAGTATTTAAATGATTCTTAGCCAATCCCAAATGGGGGCAGGTGAAAAATGGGAGGGAGTAGGATCTGAGCCTAATTGGAAGTGCATGTTGAGGCTAAAAAGCATCCTGAAATAAGTTAAATGGAAGGTTTCTAATTAATTGATTAATTGATAAATCCATTTAACAGATGGAAGGAGGAAGGAAAAGGAAGGTGAAAGGGTATCTCCAATTACCCCACCCTGTCACCCTGCCTATACCAGTTGATGCTATATTTGAATGTATTGATTGACCTTAGGTTTTAAAGTGTGACTCCGTATTTATAGGGGATTTTTTCCTTCATATATATTTTTTCCTTCATATATATTTTCACCCTGTCACATACGTGGGACTTGTTCCCTCCACTCATCAAAAATTTTCAACATTGAATATAGTGTATTTGGGTAAGGTCGACACATAGTGTGTGCCGACACAAGACTACAGACCAGGACTGCACTCTAAACCATAGTGTATATTCCACCATAGATATCCATCTGACTGGGAGTTGCATGCACTAAATTGTGAACCTGTATTGCATAGAGGATTTCTCTCTCCAATTACCCCACCCTGTCACCCTGCCTATACCAGTTTATGCTATATTTGAATGTATTGATTGACTTAAGGTTTTAAAGTGTGACTCCGTATTTATAGGGGATTCTTTCCTTCATATATATTCTCACCCTGTCACATACGTGGGACTTGTTCCCTCCATTCATCAAAAATTTCAACATTGAATATAGTGTATTTGGGTAAGGTCGACACATAGTGTGTGCCGACACAAGACTACAGACCAGGACTGCATTCTAAACCATTGTGTATATTCTATCATAGATATCCATCTGACTGGGAGTTGTATCAATTTTTGTTAGCCCATTTCTTTCTTGGGCTTGCGGCCAATTAGAGCAAGATATTCAGTCTTATGTGAAGTACAGATTGTGCATTTTCTGAAATCTCCTCCTTTTTTACTACCTTTGCACGGTATAGCAGCGACCCACTAGGAACAATACCAGAGTGCACCCTGTGCTTCCTTCTGCAATTCACTACCCAGATATACCGCTCAACCATTGTTCACTACGTCTACATGCGTACACACTGGACAGTAGCGTATACCTGGGATTAAAGTGAAATTGCTCTTCTTTTCTGGCATCTCCCATAGTCGGGGTTCTCTCATCCCCAGGGGACCCATTACCTGACTCTGCGCTGTCACTGTATAACAGGGCCAGGTTGGTCACCCCTGGAGACAGCAGAAACCTCCTTTTTGTCTTAACTCCTGTACCTGTGACGCTCGCAGAGTCCGCTCAACTGTGCAGTTGTCCGGTTGCCATCATATGCACAGGCAGCAGCCACTAGGCGAGCATTTTCAACCCAGGTACTTCACCACAATTCTCAATTTCTCTTGGATCTTGCAGTCCAATTAGAGTGAGATTATACACAGTTTTCGACCATTAGAAAGTAATTAAGATAACAATAAGTTGTACTGCCAGACAGTGTGCCATTTGTTACGCATTTATTAGATATGTGCTTATGATAACCAATATGGTTAATTGAAGACGTGCTTAGTCTGAAATAATCCTTTACAGGAATACGCTGATATTACAGCCGTATTGAACAGAGGCATTTAGCCCATTTTCAGACCCAGATATCATATTTTCACGATCTTTTCTCAATTTTTTCTATTCATGTTATCTGTATGTCCTCGTCTCATGTTCGTCTCTTGATCCATTAACAGGATCAATTTTAGTATTAATAAAGTTGATATTTTAGACTGATACGTTTATATTATAGAAGGCAGTGCCCCACCCGGGAGTTTCTTTCCTGATATTCTCCCTTGAATATCAACCCGTTTCCAATTGTACTTACCATACTCCCCGGGAGCACCTCCACAACGAGATTATAACATAATTTACTCACTCACATGTTGACTGGAGTTTAACCTTCTTACCTGCTAGCAAATTAGTCCTGTGCACCTGGCCCCCATCCCCTCCCCCTTTCCCTATTTTTCCAACTGCGTCTAGAGACGCAGTGACAGAGGGACGATGTCTGCTGTCCCCGACAGCAGACATCCCCCCTCGCCGCCCGGGGGGGGCAGGGATGCCTCCCCCGGTCGGCGATCGCTGTGATTGGCTGTTCAAATCTGAACAGCCATTCACAGCGTTTCCTGTGTTACCGGCGGCTAAGCCGCTCGGTAACACAGGGATCGGTGGTGATCGGTGCTGTCAAGTACAGCACCGATCACCACCGATGTGCAGCCCCCCCCTCGCACCCGCCGGGCACTCACCCGGCAGCAGCAGCAGCTCCCCCGGCTCCCCCGGCAGCAGGCAGCTCAGCGCAGCAGCGCTGCCCTCCTCCCCCCTCCCCCCCGCAGCAACAGCAGCAGCATCAAGCTGCACAAATAGTAAAATTAAATATTAGTACTTGAATATGAATATATATATATATATATATATATATATATATATGTATATATATATATACACACACACATATATATATATATATATATATATATGTGTGTGTGTATATATATATGTATATATATATATATATACACACACATATATATATATATGTGTGTGTATATATATATATATATATATATATATATATGTGTGAAAAATTTTGAGCCAGAACTGCATTTTTCTGTAAAAAATTACATTTTTTTACAGAAAAATGCAGTTCTGGCTCAAAATTTTTCATTTTCACAAGGAATGAAGGAGACAAAGCACCCCAAAATCTGTGCCCCAATTTCTCCCGAGTACGGCAATGCCTCACATGTGACCAAAAAATACCAGTTGGGTGCATGGCAGGACTCAGAAGGGAAGGAGTGATATTTGGATTTTGCAGCACAGATTCTGGTTGAATGACCCCCGAAGCACCCATACAGTGGAACCCCCCCACAAGTGACCCCATTTTGCAAACTACACCCTTCAGGGAATTCATCAAGGGGTATAGTGTACATTTCAAACCCCCAGGGGTTTCACCAATTTTGATACAACTGAGCTGTGAAAATGAAAAATTAATTTTTTTCATTTTCACTGCCCAGTTGTACCACAATTGGTGAAACCCCTGGGGGTTTGAAATGTACACTATACCCCTAGATGAATTCCCTGAAGGGTGTAGTTTGCAAAATGGGGTCACTTGTGGGGGGGTTCCTAACTTTTAGCATCTTATGGTGCCTAGAAACCTACATGGTGCCTAAAAAATAATCTCATAAAAAGGAGGCTCCAAAATCAAGTAGGTGCTCCTTCTATTATGAAGCCGGTGGTTTGGTCACCGTGCACACTAGGGCCACATATAGGATATTTATGAAAACCAAAGAATTGGGGGAATCAATATTTAGTCACATTTCTCTAGTAAAATCTACTGTGTTCCTTAGAAAAATGTATTACAATTGCAAATCTGCAAAAAAAAATGAAATTTTGAAATTTCACCTCCACTTTCTTTTAATTCCTGTGAAACACCTAAAGGGTTAACAAACTTCCAAAATGCTGTTTTGAATACTGTGAGGGGTGCAGTTTTTGAAATGGCATCATTTATGGGGGTGTCTCACATACAAGTCCCTCAAAGTCACATCATAACTGACCTGGTCCCTAAAAAAATCAGTGTTTGAAATTTTCTTGAAAATTTGAGAATTTGCTATTCATATTTGAAGCCTCCTAGTGTCCAAAAAAATGAAAAGGAGGTTGAAATAATGATTGCAACATAAAGTAGACATATGGTCTTTGTTAGTTATTAACTATTTTGAGTGGTATGTTTATTTGTCTCACAAGCAGAAAATGTGACATTTTGCAAATTGCAAAATTTTCAATTTTTTCACGACATTTTGGTATTTTTCACAAAAAAACACAGACTGTATCGACCAAAATTTACCACTAACTTGAAGTACAATGTGTCACGAGAAAACAATCTCAAAATCACTGGGATAAGTAAAAGCAAAAAAAAGTTATCCCCACTTAAGTGAGACATGTCAGATTTGAAAAAAAGGGCTCTGTCATGAAGGCACAAACTGGCTCTGTCATGAAGGGGTTATACTACCAAAATAAATTATTTATTACAGCACTGTGGCGTTATAACGATTTCAGATTTTTATATTTGAGAACATTGGTCCTGATTAAGAGTTGTGCACTAATGCAAATGCAATTGCAATTTTCTAGACTACGTACGGTAATTTCAAATGTTAATAAATGTAGCTTCCCCCTTTAAATGAAAAGAGATGTCGACCTAAGCGATTGGAAAATCATTCACAATTGCATACACATTCAGAGCCTATACAGGATAAGGAGGAAAATTGACTGATCTAGTAGGTGTATGACCATGCAGACTGGATGTGGTAGTAGTGATGCAGGCTCCATGTTTCTCTGCATACATGATCGCAGCTGATAGAGTCCCAAAAACAGTCATGACAAGCCTATGTTTATTCTGCCATTCCCTCCCATAAATTGTCACTTTCTGTGACTCACTCTGCAATTTAATCATCACTGAGAGCCTGATCGCAAAGGAACCTTACAGCAAATGTGCAGTCTGACAATAATCTCCCAATTGCAAAAACTTTGGCATCACATACAACCCTCAATTCAGCCCATTATGAATGAATGTTTTCAGCTCAATAGACAGTTTTTCAGACAGACTTCTAATTAACTGTGTTCTGTCTATCATTGTAAGGAAGTACTGCACAATAATGTTTCGTCCTTTAATTTCTGCTTTAGTACAATGTCATATAGACATTTTAGGACAGCATCATGGTATCAGGGAAGAAAGAAGTAAAGAGGAACATGAATGTTCTGTAAACATGTATTAAAAAGATTGAAGGTAACTGGAGGACAAAAGGTTTGTTTTTTAGATAAAGCAGAGATAAAACTTATATTTGGGTCAGAACTCTAGAACTGAGTAGTTTAAACAGCAATTTAAATGGTTTTTATAATTCCTCTTTTCCTGATACCATCCTTGTGTAAACAATTTTATAAGATTGTATCCTTTTATGGACTTATTTTATAATGACATACATTTGAGGGTCTAAGTGTGAAAAATTACACTTTTAAATCTAATCATTTTATCTTGATGTGTATGTATGTATTTTATCTTATATACTTTTTTATGTATACATATTTTTTTATTTTGTGTCAAACTAGCAATGGGGAGATTCACAAGAATATGTAATTGTTAAACACTGAAATCCTGTGAGATAATGGCCTCTGAGTGAGATTTGGAATTCTGTTCGCTTAATGTGATGCAGATTTCAAATACATCAACAGTTATGGCCATTGCAGACTTATTTTACTCCACTTCTGTAGAGTATAATTTGATCAATTTAGTACCCTCCCCAGCTTTCTGGTGTGTCTCCGTGACCGGGCGACCAAGGTTAGAAGTGGTGTGCGTCCAAAGCCTTGGAGCTCAGGATCACTTCTGGTCCTGTGACGCATGGTGTATATGGTTGAAAAGCACAAATTGATGTTCCCAGCCCTCCTCTTTTTTATCTGCTGGTAATGATTTACCACCAGGAATATGTGACACACTAAAGTTGTTTTATCCCTGGGTCATATTCATCACCAAAATCAGGAAGCCTGGGAAGGTAAATGGTATGCTTTCCACAGTCCTGGAATGCATGACGACTTCCAGTTTTAAGTTATTATTCAATTGCTATTTTCAGACGTTTTAATTAACAAAATTTAGAATGGATTGTATTAAAAGTTATTTAATGTGTACATTTATTAAGGATTCTTTTTTAAAATGTGATTATTGTGAAACAATGCATTAGCAGAAACCACTCTCACTCAAAGTAGGAGGAAGTGTTACCAAGGAAATCACCCCTACACACCCTGAGGAAGACCGGTTTGTTTGGACCTTATTGAGAAGGTGCTACCTGGGTATAACATACACCACTTGATGACCAAACTGATGCCTTATGTATAAGGCCCCATACAGTACTAAGAATTTCATTAGAAAGTGTTTGATGGTTTACTTAAAAGTTTGTTTTGTTTTACACTATTAGGAGCAGCTTTGTGGGCTTTTGTCTTTGAGTAAATTATGAAGCATGATAAGAAGGCTCTCTCCTGCCTATTCACATCAACATTACATGATAGAACCTGGCCTGGAGGCCAATTAAGGGTACTTTTTTTACGTTCAAAGTTCAGCTGCTATACTTTTATTATCTGTAGAAGCCCACTGATGTGCCCTTTCTGTCTTGTGTTTTTGAGGTACTGTATACTGTTGAATTTCTGGATCTAGGAAAACACTTTTAAGGGATTTAAGGAAGACATCTTAGTGAGTATTTTCTCAGATTCCAATTCGGCACACTGTTGTCACCCTTCTTTTTGGATTTCATAGCCAACTCAAGTTGCTTTAGAAACAGGATTTTGCCTAGAATTTTTATTTATTTATTACCATTTATTTATATAGCACAAAAGCAGAAAAAAGTAGCGGTAAACCAATGAGGAGTATTGGTTATGGCCATTATGACATGGAAGAGATGGAGGGTTAATAATTTGGACCACATCGATTGATACAGTCTCCAACAAAGTTCTTGATATTAGAGTGTGTTAAAGTTACAGTACCAATGGAGTTCACATGGGGATTTTTTTCAGCTTAGGAATGCATTGTTACATAGTTACATAGTATTTAAGGCTGAAAAAAGACTCATGTCCATCCAGTTCAACCTTGGTACTGTACATAAGCTTCCTCCCATGTTTTACGTAATGTTTATTGTAATTTTTATGGACAGATTATACTTATTGTTTGTACCCTTGTATGTTTTTAACCAATGGATGTTTGTCCAACCTTATTTTAAATGTGTTTATTGTGTCTGTCGCAACCACATCTCCAGGAAGAGAGTTCCACAGTTTGGCTGCCCTGACTGTAAAGAAAGGTTTTCTTCTAATGGAACGGAATCTTCTTTCCTCTAATCTAAACTCATGACCCTGTATCCTTGAGTCCTTTCTTACAGTAAAAAGGGTGACTGACAGTTACTTATAGTGAGTTCCTTACAGAAAAAAGGGCACCTGACAGTTCTATTGCAGCGGGACTTTTGAAAAAGCTGTCCTACAGTATATGACAGTGAAATGCATTAGTGGCTGACAGCCTGCCTGCCTTAAACTGTCACTTTTGCACTCTGCACTTTATTGGATGCAAACCAGCCACCGCAATTTGGAGGACTTTCCACCTTTGTCCAAACTCCACATTGGGACATTTTGCCTTGTTCCATCATCACCAAGGAGGATATTGCTGCAATGCATTCCTAAATTGGAAAAAATCCCCAGGTGAACTCAATTGGTAACTATACCACACTCTAATATCGAGAACTTTGTTGGAGACTTTGTCAATCGATGTGGTACAAATTATTTACCCTCCATCTCTTCCATGCCATAATGGCTGTACATATAGGAGTGGATCCAACCTCATATTCTATACAGGTATATGTGGCAATTCTTCAGTGATAACATTGTTTTTATTTATGTTTTATATGTAAGTTTATGTGCACCATTAAATGTCTATTATTAATTTTTACTCCTTATTGGTTTTGTTTTTTCCTTATTTTTCTCTAATTAGGGACCTACTCAGTCCCTCAAGTAAATGCTTGTCAGGCCACCCCCTGCCAGGGCCCTAATCAGCTAGCTAGGTAGAACCTCGTTATTTGTATAGTGCATACATATTCCACAGAGCTTTACAGAGAATCATATACCTCCGGTATACTCACCCATCCTGCCCCAATTCTGGCTGTACATTTTTTTCTGTAGAGTAGTGGTTGGCAATGTGTGTTCCCTCAGATCCCACCATGAACATACACTGACAAGCAGTCGAAAAACGGTGTGTGATATTTTTACATTAGTTTCTGCCTCAGTGGTATTTTTACATAAGTCTCTGCGCCAGCTGAGCTTACCATCTATATTTCCTACCATATTTACACGTGCAGCCAGACATTCTAGGGTTAATTTTGTTTGGGAACCAATTAACCTAGCAGTACATTTACGGATTGTGAGAGGAAGCTGGAGCACTGGGAGGAAACCCACGTGAGTACAGGGAGAATGTACAAACTCTGCACAGTTAGGGCCATGGTGAGAATCAAAGCCATTACCTCAGTGCTGTGAGGCAGTAATGCTAACCATTACACCATCTGTGCTGCCCTTGTAAATGACTGCTGCATTCATAAAATGGACAGACTTGCACAAAATGATGTACTCATGGGATGGTCATCCATTCTGCCCCCAATGCCGGCTGTACATGTAGTGTAGTGGTTGGCACTGTGTGTTCTCTCAGCTGCCAGCATTAACATGCACTCACAGGCAGTACAAAAATGGTGTGTGGTATTTTAACACCTTTGAACCCCATGAGGCTGAGTTGTACTTATAGCAGAAATGACAATAAATGGTAAATTTGTAAAAGTACATGCATGTAAGACCTTAAAAAGGCACAAAGTGCTTGCATTATACGGAGCATATGCACATAGGCCCAGTACAATATCCACAGTTCCTGAACTAAACTGTGTCTTATGAACGAGCTTTTAATGGTTAACAAGGAAAAAGTGACAATGCAAATTTTTTTATTTAAAATGTTCTTTGCTGCACATATTTACAAATAACAGTTACATTGTCAGATTCCATCTATAGATAAAAGAAATCATTTTCTGTTTTTGTGCAGTACAATTTTTT
This sequence comes from Crinia signifera, assembly GCF_055691185.1. Lineage (NCBI taxonomy): Eukaryota > Metazoa > Chordata > Amphibia > Anura > Myobatrachidae > Crinia > Crinia signifera. The sequence goes on along the minus strand of NC_139223.1, from coordinate 93,390,858 downwards.
TTTAAACTTTCATTGTGAACAAAGGTTACACTTCTATAACGACATTATTTTTGGCATTTTAGAATAGAGCTATTTTATTCTCTCTTTTTTTCTCTTCTTATTTTATTTTAATAAGACACTTGATGACATTTTTGAAAGCAATAGGCCATGTGGGTTTCAATGAGTCATTTTAGTCAACTTTATGTGAAATTGTATAATCACTCACAGAAATGTGTGGGTTCAACTACTAGTCAGAGCTGATTCTAATAACTAATTATGACAATTTATGACAATACATTGTTGCTTTTTTTATCATATATACATATATATATCATATATACAATACTAAGAAATACAGCCAAGTAATAAATTATTATTTTGCTCAGAATCTTTCATTACCTATGAATTAGCAATAAGTATCATTTGAATGACTTAAAACACATTTTATTTGATAAAGTTCTCACTTAATAAATAATAACTATTTAATATTTACCAGGATACCAATAAATGAACTTAATTTCTATTTTTGTTTTTTTATATGTTTTATTTAATCAAAGGAGTTATACAGATGGAGCTCGTGCCATCTTTGCAGGGGATGGCGGAAGATTCGCCAGCCACTGTAAGGGGACGGGCGCGCACGAGATGTTCGGGCGTCCCCTTACAACGGGGCTCCCCCAGGTCCCCGCCGCCTCACCGAGGGTCGCCCCGGGTCCCCGCCGCCTTGCTGCACCCCCCCCCTAACCCTGTCCATCTCCCTGAAGCGGAGACAGACAGGGTTCCCGTCCCCGCGCCGACGGGAAACTGAGACGCGCGTGCGTCTCACGGGTTCATCAGTCAGATGGAGCACCTCTCCGCCGGCGATCGCCAGCGGACAGATTCTGGCGATCCTGGAGCAATAGCGAGAGGCGCTCCATCTGTATACACAAAATAAAAACATAACTGTTATGACAATACAAAGCAACAGTCTTCAATAGATATGAAATGGTACTGCAAAAACATCTAACAAAATTGACAAGTATGAAATTAAACAGAATAATAATGACCCAGAAATAGTAATAGCAACAAAGCAAGATTCTGATTGTAAAAATAGTTCTCAATAAAATATGTTGCAAGAAAAATTGCCACAATAAAAAGAGGTAAAAGAAGAATATGGCTCTACAGTTAAATTGAAAGAAATTGAAGGTAATTGAAAAAAAGGTTTTCTTCAAAAATAGAAAGTGCTGGTAAATTACTCCCCAAACTTTTTTTTTTATATTTTTACATTTATATTTTCCAATATAAGATTCTCCAAGTCCTACACAACACATAGTGAATCAGTTTAAATCCTTTAAATCCCCATTAAAATAGTTGGCAATATAAATACATGGTTACTCCTGCCCATTAATATTAATTATATACAGCTTTACTCAGGGGTGTCCAAACTTTTTGCAATGAGAGCCAGATTTGGTGAATTGAAAATGTGTGGGGGCCGACAATTCAGCCTGAGCCATGAATCACATCAGAAGACTAAACAAATAACTTGTCTTACCTGCTCTAGTGTGAAGGGTGATACTGAGATCTTGACTGCAGTAAATAGTACAGGTCTGCTCCCCCCTTCTCTGTATGTCCCCCACTCTGCCCATTCAATCTATTTCCCCCAGCCTGCCCCCCCTTCTCTGCATGTCCCCCACTCTGCCCCATTCAATGTATTTCCACCAGCCTGCTCCCTGCATGTCCCCAATTCTGCCCCATTCAATCTATTTTCCCCAGCCTGCTCCCCCTTCTCTGCATGTCCCCCACTCCCCCCCCCCAGTCAGTCGGCTGACCGCCGACTGACCTCTCACCTAATCACCTCCTCCCACTCCCGTGTCCAAGACTCCTTTTGCGCTGCCCCCCTGCACTTGAACAACCTCCCGCCACCCATCAGGCTTTCTGAGTCCCTTACCTCCTTGAAGCTTTCCCTCAAAACCCACTTTTTTTGACTAGCCTATCCATCCACCTAACCTCTTTTGATCCTCCTATCCTGCCGCCATTCCCATCCGTTCCTACTTATCCTATTGTTTTTCGTTCGTCCATCCACCTCCTTTTAGTATGTTAATTCTTATGAGTAGGGCCCTCCTTCCTCACATACTCACCCTACCTCTTTACCTCACCTGTTCTCCTGTCCTGTTCTTCCCTTCCTCTACTTCATCTTCAGTCTACTCGACAATTTCGACACCTACTTCTGAACTGATGCTGATTTAAGTTCTACCAGCTATACCCCTATTTATGCTGTATTTTATCAACACAACCTTACCTTGTAATTTGTTTTTTGTTTGCTATGTACAGCGCTGCGGACACTTTGTGGCGCCTTAAAAATAAACGTACTACTACCCCAGGCTGATCCCCCTTCTCTTCCCCATTCAGTGTATTTCCCCCAGTCTTCTCCCCCCTTCTCTGCATGTCCCTCACTCTGCCCCATTCAGTGTATTTCCCCCAGCCTGCTCCCTGCATGAACCCCACTATGCCCCTATTCAGTATATTTCCCCAGCCTGCTCCCCCTTCTCTGTATGTCCCCCACTCTGCCCCCATTCAGTGTATTTCCCCCAGCCTGCTCCCCCCTTCTCTGTATGTCCCCTACTCTGCCCCCATTCAGTGTATTTCCCCCAGCCTGATCCCTCCTTCTCTGCATGTCCCTCAATCTGCCCCCATTCAGTGTATTTCCCCCAGCCTTCTCCCCCTTCTCTGCATGTCCCCCACTCTACCGCCATTTAGTGTATTTTCCCCAGCCTGCTCCTTCACAGTATATTCCCCCTGCCTGACCCTCCTTCTCTGTATGGCCCCTTCTGTAAGCCACAGGATGGAAAGGCCAAGCAGGCACCACAAGGAGAGGAGACAGATGCCAGTACTCCCCGCTCCCACCATCGCCCTCCTCTGCTGAGTCTGCTCTGCATGCTGCTCCTTCCTCCCAGGATACTGTGATCGTGAGCAGGCGGAGAGATTACAGACAGAATATGGAGTGGAGTCTGGGCGAGGGATGGGGGTTGGACACATACTCACATGATGATGCCGAACAGTGGCTGCCGACACCCTCTCACCGCTGCACACAAGGTAATGCATGCTCGCTGTAGGCCCCGCCTCTATAGTCCCACGCTGTGCGTCCTGCTTCTAATGCTCAGCCTGCTTCCCGCTGGAGGTTGCGGGCCACTTAAAGTGACATCATGGGCTGCAATTGGCCCCCAGGCCGGACTTTGGACATGCCTGATTTAACTTGACAAACTGAGCATAAAACATTTATGCATATAAAACTCAATCATAGGTGTACAACTCTTCCATATTAAACATACCAGAGAGCTACTGTCAAATGCCCTGATTGGCCATAATCATATATCACACTGGTTAATGAAAGTGCATCCTATAAACAGAACAACAACTAAAACACTGTTCTTACTACCAACATCAAGGCCACTAAAGTCTCAGCACTGCCACCAAACCAATGCTAAACAAACCACAAAATACCCTTAAAAATAACATCTAAAAATGAACATCGGTAAAAGTTAGGCCATTTTAACTGTAACATCTTTAAATCAAATTAATCTACTGTATGTTCCAACACAGTGTCACTCAGAGATGTCACATCATAATAAAATGGCAAATTCACTTTCCTTTTCACTTAATCCTTCACAGTCACACGGTTTCTTAGAATGCCAAACTTGGCAAGGTGCAATAGCTGACCCAATAAATCTGCAAAAGGGCCAAGATTGGAACAGCATTCCCAATCTTAGCCAACCACACACAATGGGGGTGATTCTGGTTTAATCGCTCCTCTGCATGTTCACACAGGGGAGCGATGTTTTGTGATTGTCCATGCGCATAAACTTTTATGTGCATGTGCAGCTGCTTGGTGGGAGTGGGCGCTGGAATTGCTTATTGTCCGGCCTGTTCAGTGTGTCAGTGTGTCAGTGTGTCATTTCAGCATCAGGGTCTGCCACATGACTGTGGCTGTAATTATGAATTTGTTTGGGCCCCCTCAGAAAAAAAAGCAAATCATCTCTCTTCCTATACAATCTGGCTCTACAAAGCCTCATCCTCTGATTCCCTACTCCATTCAGTGTACACTGTATACTGTACTTCCTAATCCTCACAGATTATCAATTTGTCCCCACTGGACTCCACAATCACAGGTCCCTCTGTAGTCTCTGGAGGAATTTGCTGGTCTGTTGAACATCATCTCCACATTTTGCGGAAGCAACCTCCTACGCCGCTCACTGACCAGGTTCCCAGCTGCACTAAAAACTCTTTCGGAGCACTGTAGGGGGTACAACTCAGGTAAAATAGAGCCAGTTTGCGCAGGGACTTCCAAATTGCCCAAAAAAGACATAGAGTTGATAGCAGGGCTCAAATGATAGAGTGGGTGAATCAATTGCAGTTCAAAAATGAATTTTAATAAAACATAAATAACAGTAAACACCTATTAGCAATGGCAGCAAGGGTCTCCTGATCCTGTAAATATTGAATGGTAGAGAATCAATTATAACCTGCACTGTCCACGTTTGGCAGTAGTCCCAAACTTGGATGGAGTCCACACGGCAATGATCCTGGAAAACTGTCCAGGATGTATGGCTGTAGCCCACCTTAAACCTCACAGTTTAGTGTTCTGGAAGCTGAATGAGGGAGTGGCTTGTTGTTTGTAGCCCACCTACCACCCCACAGCAGACAGTATCCAAATGTCCCAGGAGGATTTAGCAAGAGGACAACCAATAATTTGTGGAATCCAAGTGGTCAAAGTGGTCAGAACATTGAGCAGGTAGGTCCAGTAGTGGTGGTCAGGAATCAGGAGGAAACACCAACGTGTTTCACTGGACTAAATGCCAGCTTTATCAAGGTATGCTGTTCATGGCTCTGGATTCCTTATATATACCCAGAGTCCTTCAGGACTAATTAGCCTAATTGATTGATTCACCCATTAAAAAAGCATTATAATGCACATAGTTATATGGAGACAGTCCATAAATAAAAGCACAAATAGATATATATACAAAAAATATCATTATACACTGTGTAAATATTGATTTATTCTTAAAAACTGTAATGACCTTTGACCCTACCAATCATAACCAGGTCAGGGAGCTTCCAAATTGCTTATTTTTCCTGAGAGGAAAGGTACGGACTGTCTGACATGTCTACTTGGATGCTGTCACCAATGTAATCCTCCACCATTTATTCAATGGTGACAGCATTGTATGCAATGACCGTAGACATGTCAGCAATCATTGGCAAGTCCTTCAGTTTGAACCACATGTCTAAACTCTCTCCTGCTTGCCCTGCATCATGAAAGCAGGTCTGGTAGGAATTTTGAGCTGTTTCCTTACAGCCACAGGTGTGGGAGAAAATGAAGGAGGAGCTGTTTCCGTGTCACAGTTTCAGATGACCATCTCCTGACCAGCAGGTCTTTGCACTGCTGTAGACTTGTGTCCGCTGGAAACAGAGACACAACATATGCTTTAATCCAAGGATTGAGCATGGTGGCCAGAATGTATGCCTCTGACTTTAATAGGCTGACCACCCTCATAACCTGGCAAACCATATGAAAGGCTTCATACACAAGAGCTACATGCTTTGTGGAATTGCTATGCTTTAGCTCCTCCTTCACTTTCTCTAGCTGCTTCTGCAACAGCCTGCTCCTTTGTCTTTGTCATAGCTGGCTGTGCAGCTTGATTGGTCTTTTGCTGCTCCTCCATCCTCTGCAGCATATACAGTAGGAGCAAGTTTCATCTTTGCTCCTTTGGTCATGGCTAGCCATGGCTAGCCATGGCTATTCTATTGTTCTCAGCTGCAATACAATACATATTGCAGCTGAGAACAATAGAATAGCCATGGCTAGCCATGGCCAAAGGAGCAAAGATGAAACTTGCTCCTACTATAGAGGATGGAGTTCCAGCGTGTCAGGTGTTTGAGGTGATGGCAGGGCAGATTTAGAAGTTTTTGATGGCGCTCTAGTCTTCGGCAGGCAGTTACAGAATAGCAAAAGTATCCCGTAATTTTGCGGGCCACCGCAAACATCTCCTGCACGCTACTGTCTCTTTTAAGGAAATGCTGAACCACCAAATTTATTGTGTGGGCAAAACATGGGACATTTTGGAATTTGCCCATATGCAATGCCCACACAATGTTACTGGCATTGTCCGATATCTCACATCCCTTGGATAGTTTAAGTGGGGTAAGCCATTGCGCAATGATTTCCTTCAGTTTCTCTAAGAGTTTGTCAGCATTGTGCTTCTTACTGAAACCTGTGATACACAGCATAGCCTGCCTTGGAACGAGCTGGTGTTTCGGAGATGATGCTGCTGCTGTTGCTGCGGAAGGTGATGCCCAGTGGGCTGTCACAGTCATATAGCCCTTAGTGTGCCCTGTACCATTTGTCCACTTGTCCATGGGTAAGTGGACAGTCGGTACAACAGGACACTGAGGACACTTTTTTGGATGTCTCTGTACATCCTTGGTATCGCCTGCTTAGTGAAGCGGAATCTAGATGGCATTTGGTACCGGGGACACAATACCTCCATCGATCGTCTAAATCCCACTCCACCAATGGTGGACACCAGATGCACTTCTAATACCAACATAGATGTCAATGCCTGAGTTATCATACCATAGGATGACTGCTGACATACTTCATCCTCATCGCAAATGAATGTTGGACAGTCAATTGCTTAGTGAAAGAAGTAGTGGTGTTCTGATTTCCCCTCTGTGATGATGATTGATTCCCAGCAGCAACAGCAGCAGCAGTAGTAGGTGTAGCACTGTATGATCCTCTGGAGGAATCCTTGATAGAAGAGGAGTCAATCATGCAGGTGACATAGCCTGCAGGACTACCTCTGATTACAAGAAATTGGGTGGGAGGGGTCTGCACGAAAGATTGGAAGTAATTTTGGGATGAGATAGGAAGATTGGGAAGAGAGACTGACTATAATAGAGAATAATTTATTGCTAACATCACCTACCAGCCTATGCAGCAAGCCGTAGCTTTAAGAAAAGTGATGGTCAGTGGTGCACCCCCGAGTAAGAATGAGTTTAATTATAAACAAGGAAAGAGAAGAAACTCGGGTGGGGTGCACTCTTAATCCCCAATCTAAGTAGCTCAAATGCTCGAAAAAAGTTTTACATATATTTTTTTTTATATTTTTTAATGCCAAGTGAAAAAATTAATTAATTAGATGAAAAAGAGTTTATTTAGAAAAAGTTTTTTTCAAAGTCTATTTGTATTTTAATGTGCTTTAATTACTTTAATAAAATCTAATGCTGCGCAAAAATTTTTTTGTGTCAGAGTAATTTTTATTAATTTTTTAAAAAAAATTTTAAACTATTTTGTATAATTATTTTATATACATACAAAATATATGCCTTTATTTGCGAATGATTTTAAGCAATAATGATAGGGCTGGTATCAATAGTTGTTATAATAAATTGTCCTGTGTGTACCACTATATTTGATTAATCTCAGCACCACCACTATAACAATGATGGGGCTGGATCAAAAATTGGTGCAATGATTGCCGTATGTGTACCACTATATGTGATCCATATAAGCACCAGCAATGTATAAAACTGACCTTCATAAATCCTTAATGCCTATACCATTTGGCATTATAGTTTTGTTCTCAATTTGGAATGAGATAAGGATTATAATCATTAGTCAGCAAAATAATAAATGATAAATCAAATAAAGTATATACACACTATTTACATTTGCACTCATGCATTAATTCACTTTATGATTGACTGATTGTTGTAAATAATTTAGCCAATTAGTCTAGTGGTATTCACATGAAAACTTATCCAATTAGCCTGGTAATGCTCACAGACACAGTTGTAAAAAGAAGTAAATGGCACAGTTTTGCAGCAAGAAAACTCACTCCAAGATAGACAGACCAATTAGTATATCTCAGTTGGCATTGCTTATATGTTCATGCGCATCCACATGCATGCCAGTCACCACTGAACTAAGGTCATGTTCACAAAAACACATTTACACTGAAAACTCTCCGTTTTTACTGAGGCACTGGGACAAGCACTATGTGGTCAAGAACAGGTGTAATTAATTGATTTAATGCACAATTATTGGCTGTATCTGCCTCTTGGCAGAGCAGCCAATCCCTGTAAGTGTCAAAACTAGCTTGTACAGTTATAATTATATAATGTTTAAACGATTCTCAGTACAAAATTATACCCAGAACCAGTCTGAGTGCAGCCAATTTAAGCCAATAAATGTTACAACTGGAGATTGCTACAAATTTGGACACAATTATCTCATGCAACAGTCAAAAGACTCTATTACAATAAAGAGACAGTCAATTCTCCGATTTACAGTTTTTAAATGAATGAAGTGAAAAGAAAAAGAAAAGACCAAAGTCCCATAGCCAAAGCTCAGCCGGCACTGACAGCGCACGGCTGCCTTGCAGGGAGAGGTCTACGTTACCAGCCCTGGATCTCTGTGATGCAGGGACGCCAGGAGCACTCGTCTCGTCTCTGAAGCTTCAGCCTGGAAGCCGCTCCTGCGGTCACGTGTGCACACGTGAACGCGTCTCTGACAATCTGGGGATCTGGGACGCACGTTTCGCAAAAGCTTGTTCACCCGGCAGCGGTGAAAAAAATTTTTTTGCGCAGCATTAGATTTTATTAAAGTAATTAAAGCACATTAAAATACAAATAGACTTTGAAAAAAACTTTTTCTAAATAAACTCTTTTTCATCTAATTAATTAATTTTTTCACTTGGCATTAAAAAATATAAAAAAAAAAAAAATATATATATGTAAAACTTTTTTCGAGCATTTGAGCTACTTAGATTGGGGATTAAGAGTGCACCCCACCCGAGTTTCTTCTCTTTCCTTGTTTATAATAGGACTACCTCTGATCCAGATCGAGGAGGAAATTGACGAGTAATGACTTGCTGGTGTGGTTTTCAGGTGCTTGGATACAACAGGACCAAGGGTTTTTGATGTCCCTGGACTGCTTATGATCATATCCACAGTTCCTGAACTAAACTGTGTCTTATAAATGAGCTTCAGGTGATGCATAAGGGAGGATGTCCCTAGGTGACCAACATCCTTACCCCTGCTTATTACAGCTTTACATAAGCTACATATGGCAAAGATAATTGTTGCCCAGATGTAGATAAAAATAATTCCGAACTGAAGTGGTGTCTTTTTTGATCTTCTGCCCAGGCATGGTGGTAGCCTTTTGTATCCCACGTACAACAACTGTCTCGCTCGTTGCCTCATTTATGCAAACCACATCACCATCAGCAGCATCCTCCTCATCAACTTCCTCCTCAGCACCAGTTACATCAAATCCCCATCCTGGTGTACTGCAGCAGTGACACCTTCAATATCAATATCAGGAACTGCACTGTGGGTACTCCTTCCATATATGCAGAGGGCGTGCAAATGGTTGAAGGATCCACCTCTTCCCGTACAGTGATGTGGGGGTCTGGCATCATAACCACCAACACACTTGGACTCTCCTTGTGTTTTTGGTGCAAGCATAACTCTCTGAAAGTTTCTAGCATGGGGAGCGGGAGGGCTTCTTGTGAAGTTGAACCATTAGTCATGAACCTACTGTAGGCCAGGGCCTAAACTGTTTCTTGCCACTCTGTTGTAAATTACAAATTGACAAGCTTACGTTTCTCCTCAAATGATTTACAATGATCTATTTATGGAACTTTTGGGATTTTACATGCCCTCTATGATGACATTGGGCATTGGACTTGGCAAACCACATTGATGGCATTTTGTCCTATATGTCATGACTAGTGGCAGCAGCTTCAACACTAGAAGGAAGTGGTTCTTGTTCTTCTTTCACTATTTTAGCATCCAAATTTTGGTTCTCCGTTATCTTTCTGGAGTAGAATTATGCATCAATATCACTGGACTGGAATTTCGCAACTGTATCACTGGACTGGAATTATACAACAGTAGTATTACTGGACTGGAATTATGCACCAGTGGTATTACTGGACTGAAATTATGCACCAATAGTATAAATGGACTGGAATTATGCACCAGTAGTATAACTGGACTGGTATTATGCACCAGTAGTATTAACTGGAGTGGAATTATGCACCAGTTGTATAACTTCAGTGGAATTATGCAACAGTAGTATAACTGGAGTAGAAGTAGAATTATACACCCGTAGTATTACTGGACTGGAATTATGCACCAGTAGTATAACTGAAGTGTAATTATGCAACAGTAGTATAATTGGAGTGGAATTATCAGCCATTTGTATCACTGGACAGGAGTTATGCACCATTTGTATTAATGGACTGGAATTATGCAACAGTAGTATCACTGGACTGGAATTATGCACCAGTAGTATAACTGGACTGGAATTATGCACCAGTCATATCATTGGACAGGAATTATGCACAAATTGTATAACTGGAGTGGAATTATGCACCAGTAGTATAATGAGTGGTACTACAGTATGCACCAGTAGTATTACTGGACTGGAATTATGCACCAGTAGTATAACTGGACTGGTATTATGCACCAGTAGTATAACTGGAGTGGAATTATGCACCAGTAGTATAACTTCAGTGGAATTATGCAACAGTAGTATAACTGGAGTAGAATTATACACCCGTAGTATTACTGGACTGGAATTATGCACCAGTAGTATAACTGAAGTGTAATTATGCAACAGTAGTATAATTGGAGTGGAATTATCAACCAGTTGTATCACTGGACAGGAGTTATGCACCATTTGTATTAATGGACTGGAATTATGCACCAGTAGTATCACTGGACTGGAATTATGCACCAGTAGTATTACTGGACTGGAATTATGCACCAGTAGTATAACTGGACTGGTATTATGCACCAGTAGTATAACTTCAGTAGAATTATGCAAAAGTAGTATAACTGGAGTAGAATTATACACCTGTAGTATTACTGGACTGGAATTATGCACCAGTAGTATAACTTCAGTGGAATTATGCAACAGTAGTATAACTGGAGTAGAATTATACACCCGTAGTATTACTGGACTGGAATTATGCACCAGTAGTATAACTGAAGTGTAATTATGCAACAGTAGTATAATTGGAGTGGAATTATCAACCAGTTGTATCACTGGACAGGAGTTATGCACCATTTGTATTAATGGACTGGAATTATGCACCAGTAGTATCACTGGACTGGAATTATGCACCAGTAGTATCACTGGACTGGAATTATGCACCAGTAGTATAACTGGACTGGAATTATGCACCAGTCATATCATTGGACAGGAATTATGCACAAATTGTATAACTGGAGTGGAATTATGCACCAGTAGTATAACTGGAGTGGAACTACAGTATGCACCAGTAGTATTACTGGACTGGAATTATGCACCAGTAGTATAACTGGACTGGTATTATGCACCAGTAGTATAACTGGAGTGGAATTATGCACCAGTAGTATAACTTCAGTAGAATTATGCAAAAGTAGTATAACTGGAGTAGAATTATACACCTGTAGTATTACTGGACTGGAATTATGCACCAGTAGTATAACTTCAGTGGAATTATGCAACAGTAGTATAACTGGAGTAGAATTATACACCCGTAGTATTACTGGACTGGAATTATGCACCAGTAGTATAACTGAAGTGTAATTATGCAACAGTAGTATAATTGGAGTGGAATTATCAACCAGTTGTATCACTGGACAGGAGTTATGCACCATTTGTATTAATGGACTGGAATTATGCACCAGTAGTATCACTGGACTGGAATTATGCACCAGTAGTATCACTGGACTGGAATTATGCACCAGTAGTATAACTGGACTGGAATTATGCACCAGTCATATCATTGGACAGGAATTATGCACAAATTGTATAACTGGAGTGGAATTATGCACCAGTAGTATAACTGGAGTGGAACTACAGTATGCACCAGTAGTATTACTGGACTGGAATTATGCACCAGTAGTATAACTGGACTGGATTTATGCACCAATAGTATCACTGGACTGGACTAATGCACCTGTAGTATAACTGGACTGGAATTATGCACCAGTCGTATCACTAGACTGGAGTTATGCACCAGTACTATCAATGGACTTGACTTTAATGGCAGAACAATGGACTTTAACGGCAGTATCAGTGGACTTTAATGGTATTATCACTGGACTTTAACAGTAGAACTAATGGAATTTAACAGCAAATAAAGTGATAAAATTGCAATATAGCAGACCAAAATACAAAGTGATACTGCAGTGTGAGACCAACAGTGTCACCTAGCCAAGGTGTCACATGATATAAATTGACACACCTGCTATACAGCAGATTAATAAGAATTGATTAAGAACACACAGTTCAATCAAACACTATGGTATTATCTCCCACCTTCATAATACCAACGACTCTCTCCTAAAATAAATTCCCTGGAGTAAAATTGGAAAAGGTGTCAAAGCTGTAATGAACAACCCATACAGCCCCATACTCCTGATAAGGGATTGTATAACATCCTTTGTATCAAATAATACAGCTAATATAGAAACAAGTAATCAAGTCCAGTGAACACTTAAAATAACTATTGCACACTATCCTATCTTTACAGTGCACAAGCACTTCACTTTATATGTATGTGTGAATGTATGTACTAAATTTTAACCTCTATTTAATTCACAATAAGCGGAGTGGACCGAGATCTGTGGTTCCTTATAACTGAAAAGAATGCAGATACCAATGTCCCCTCTACTTTTTACTTAATAAACCAATAAATGGTTAAGTTTTAGAAAATACTATTCTGATAAAAGACGGTCCTCTTTCTCTCATAAAAACCCTATATAATCAAAGAACTAAAGGGTTTATTTAAATCGTGTGCGGACACTAACCCTCCTCTTCCCCATCTCCCTTCATAACCAAAGAACTGGAAAACCAATATTCCATATTCAAAATTCCACCATATCAAACAAATATACAGGATTGTGACAAACAACTGAGCACATACACCAAAATATTTAAAGACAGACAGTACCCTGATGATAGTGTCCAGAAGGCTCTAGGAAAAACTGAAAATCCAGAATTACTCATCAAAAGAACCCTAGAAAAGGAGTTCATTAACACATGGAACTGCCCCAAAAAAAACGTATTGAGAAATAATTCAGTAAACACTGGAAGGTTCTCCTGATGGATCCCACTCTGAAAGATGTCCTACCTCAAAAATCTAAAATTGTCTTAAGAAGAAACAATGAATCTAAAAAAAATATACCATACAGTATATACTCGAGTATAAGCCTACTTTTTCAGAACATTTTTCATGCTGAAAAAGCCCCCCTCGGCTTTTACTCGAGTGAGGGTCCCACTTGAGTTAATGAGTTTTCCCAGTTTTTTGTTGTAAAATTAGGTGCCTCGGCTTATATTCGGGTCGACTTATGCTCGAGTATATACGGTAGACTTCCTAAAAATAAGGCAACATTAGCACCTAAACCTTTCTGAAATGTAAAAACGTTTGACTTTCCTCTAAGGTCAGGTAAAGATAAAATAATTCAGAATTTACAATTGGATTGACTTTTCACAATCTTTATAAGAATAAAAAACACAAATTACATAAGGGAAAAAAACATGTATTAAAAGCACTGATATTATTGGTAGCAGGCTGTCCGTTCCTAGATTGCCACTAAGACTTTAGAAGCCAATGCATATCATATATATAATTACAGTCTGCCTTTTAAGAGGGTAAAACTGTCAGTCCTTGTGCTTTAACTGTGATGCAGTTGTTTAATGGCAGCAGACAATTAACCAGTGTGTCACAGGAGGAGAAAATAAGGGATGATGTCCTGTATTTATAATCCTCATATGGCGTTTGGTGCTGTTGATGGCTGCAGGATTCTTATATCCAGAGGGTCCAACTGAAATTTGCATGGCGGGTTCAGGCAGTCTCTTATTTATGGATCCAAATAAGTGCAGGGAGCCCTGAAAAAGCGCCCAGCACAGAAACGAAAGGCATAAGGGAGAGAGAGGAGAAGGACCCCTGAACAGACCAACTTATCTTTGACAGTGCGGCAGCAACATTTCCACACTGAATAATGAGCAGGGTGGCTATCATAAAGAAAAAACTGAGTGGGATACCTGCCCACACAACTAGCACATGTACGGCATGCATGGCCGCACAATATCTAGAGGCAGGGTGACCCACTATTCCTTTCCTGCATGGAAGATCAGCTCAATAGGCATCATAGCCATCTCTAGCACATCTCCCTGAGTGGAGGCAGGTAACAATCAAACAATACCACTTATTGCTGCTCTACAGTCTATTAAGACATTTATTGGGAGAACTCGAATAAGGCCCCATGTGCCTTAGCAAATGAGAGATACTGCACAGCTACACCTCATGGTGAAATAGACGTTTATGACTGTTAGAATGATCCTTTTTATCATATTGGATAAAGGAGTGTTATAGTGAACTCGGGTGATTACTAATATGTGATCACCCGAGTACTATATGTACAGTATATAAAATATATTATTAATATTATTCATACTGTTGTGTTCTTTTGAAATAATTATTATTCATTCAATATACATGTTTTTAAGTTATTGAGTATCCAAGTATACTCATTTGGAGATGCATTAATTGGGAGCTACCTTTTAATTGTCATCGCCTGAATTTCTTAGTATATGATATCATTTTGAAACTTACGTTCTGTGCACTTTTATTTGTATTCATAACTATCAGCAGTCAAAAGTGTATAAATGTGCTCCCTTACCTTGCTGTATGTGCTGTAGAATGCATGCTCAGATAAATTATGTAATAGCACTTATTATATAATATAGCCAGTAATCTATAGATCACTTTAGAGCAGGGCTGGGCAACACCGGCCCTCCAGATGTTGATGAACTACACATACCAGCATGCTTTGCATCAGTTTCAGCATGGCCACATAGCAAAACTAATGCAAAGCATCCTGGGATGTGTAGTTCATTAACATCTGGAGGACCGGTGTTGCCCAGCCCTGCTTTAGAGGCATGTGTATAAAGCTTCAAGTTAATGTTTTGCTGATACTTGTAAGACATACTGTAAGCTTTAGTTAATATTTTTTCACTGTATTTGAAATACTGTGTACCCTTTAGCCCTCAATCAAGCAGAATTTAAATTGCCAATCATACAGTAATTGCTATCCTTATTACTCCTAATTGGCTTAAAACACATTGCATAAATTACATAATTATTTAGCACACAACTCTAGGTCCTGCATACACAGTTCTGAACATTTATAGGAAATAAATATAACACAAAAATTGATAAACTCCAAGGGCATTACCAATATAGACACAAATGAGATGCTTGGTTATGCATGTTAGCTGCTAGTCCAGAGATGAAACACATTTTATTTTAATAGTGACAAGTGAAAAGTGACATATTTGTTCAAAGCAAGAAGTGATTAACTGAAACTATGTATTGCCACTAATTAAAAATTAAATATGAATGAATTGTTAGGTGTTTGACTGGCAGGCTGGATTGTGCTTGAATGACAGGTTGGACTTGGAGCAATTAATCATGTGGGCTCACTTCTTCAAATGTATTATTACAATCATTATCTAAGAAACACTTAATATAGTTTGTAACCATGACGACATATTAAGCAGTGAATATTTACCATTTTTATTCTGCTCCTGAGGAAGCTGGGAGGATAATCCCAGGGAAACGCATTGAGCTTGCCGACTGGACATTCATCTCAATCTTCACTAAAGGGCCACATATGGACCATAGATACATTCAATCTATTTGCCCAATCTAATCTCCACCAACATCTCATCCAGATAAGCAATCCGAGGCAGCTTCAAGACTTGTTCAAGTCATCCAGGTCTACCATCACCCCTGTCAGAGGAATCCAAATTCCAACTAGGACTCTGTTTTGGGACTCATTGGCCACCTGGTGTTCATTTGCTGCTCAAATTAGGAGATACCATATCTTGACATCTGATTGGTAATATGCCCTATACATTTGCATGCATATTTAGTGATGTTAAATATTGAGTTAATGAATGTCCATATTTTATATTTGGTTTAATCTTTATGGAATTCCATATTTTTAAAATACAGCTATTTTTAATAATAAATTATACTGTACAAGATACCGTTCTCTTATAGTTTTTTCAGCCTGCGCTGGTACAACCACCTGTTTCTTGTTCTCAACCTTTCTGAGGCCTGACAACCTCAGTACCAGCAGCAGATAGTAGTGCACCAATCAAATCCGTAGTTTTTCTGAATATTTACCACAACTTATATTGCCAGCTGGATTAATGGGAGTGTACTGCCTGGGTTTATTCGGATTTATTGGCTGTCACATATCTTGGCTCCAAAAGATGTGACAGTCATATAGCCAAAAATATTCAGTTTTGAGATCTGGGTAAATCCGAGCCTGTGCATCTCTAATTTAAAGTACAGATGGTGCAGCTCTAGTCGGAGATGCTCCTGGCAATACAATCGCCATCCACCAGGCTTCACCAGACACCAGAAGGGGCACGCGTGCACGAGACCCTCGTGACCCTTTTGAATTTTTTACCCTTCATCTCCATAAGGGATTCCTCAAATCTTGAGATCCTTTTGTTGGTTAGTTAATCTCTCTCTTTGGATCCATGGGTGTGTTTATGTTTGTCTAAGTTCTGCTTAAATTGTTGCTCTTTCTCAAATTTCTCCATCTGTGATGTTCTATAGCCAAACACAATTCTCATTAGCTCTATTGAGCATCTATCTAAGGTTTTATCCCAAGCTTTTTGAGCCTCAGAATCTGGCGGAAAAATGTACGGTTTGAACAGTCTCAAATTCCTGGGCACCATATCTTACCTAGTCACATAGGGCCTTATTCTGGTTGAATCAGTGGATTGTGCATTCGGACGTGCAGTCCGGTCGCATTACGCACTCTTTCAGGGAGCGTGAGTCTGCCCACAGAACATCTGCACACGAACAGTGAGAGAAGCCGACAATGGGGAGTGGCATGCATATCAGCGTACGCTACCATGCTCGGCCGGTTCATAGCCTTATTGATCGAAGACCGAGCGTGTTGTCCCGATCATAAGCGGTAGCGTACTCCCGATCACGATAGCGTACGTTTCACTTATTTGGTCCATCAATTTTTCCCTTTGAAGTTACCTAATGACAATTAGCCAATTATCCTAAGTGTGATTGTTTAAGTGCTTCCTATTACCTCAATTGTCTACCTTAAGAAATCTACAACCCTCATTACATATATATTTCTTATGTTCTAATGTGCCACTTTCCTCACTATCTATGTGTCCCCCAATGTTTTTTTTTTTTTTTACATTTATTTTGCTGTTTGTATGCATGCTGTAAATAATGTTAATAAATATTAAAGAAATAATATGTTCCTATTTTTTGACATCTCTTGCTACCCTAATGATATGTGGGATGTTTAACTCCACCAACAAATAACATTCATGCATGTAGATTTATTGCAATTTAACTCTAAAACCCTCACATGCAAACAACATTCATTCCTTACCCTACACTACTTTAAATTACATATATAACTTACATTACACATGTGTACATGTACCTATGTCCACCTGCCCTCAGAAACACTCTAACACAGGCATTCCCAACCACGGTCCTCAAGGCACACCAACAGTGCAGGTTTTAGTGATATCCAGGCTTTAGCACAGGTGACTTTATTAGTACCTGAGTGATTCTGATTAAACCATCTGTGCTGAAGCCTGGATATCACTAAAACCTGCACTGTTGGTGTGCCTTGAGCAGGGCCGGTGCTAGGGTGTCCGGCGCCCTCCTGCAAACCATACATTTTGCGCCCTTTCACATTGCCATTGCAACAAGCTGCAGACCGATTGTGGGAGCGTATGAAACATGCGATCCTATGGAGGATCTCGGGTGCATACACCATCTCAGTGCTGTGTCCGCAAAATGTTGCAGGGGATCCGAAAGCAGTACAAAAAGTATATGCAGCACTCATGACTGAGGGGAAAAGGAGGGGAGAGAAGGAGGAGATGGAAGAAGAGGGGAGGAGATAGAGGGGGTGGAGTGTTGAGGACTGGCAACGGCACTGGCACAGCACACTGAGAATAGGGAAGGAAGGGGAGGCGGCGCTGCTGCCTGTTCGTCATTTAATTGACAGCTGACAGGGCAATGGGTAGGGGGCGGATCCGGACATGACATGTCATCCAGGCATTCACAGACAGCCCTACATGCCTCAGCGCAAGTGTCCGTGAGGAAGGGGGGGGCAGGTCGCAGGAGGAGGACAGTGTGCAGGGAGCTGCTCAGCCTCTCCATACTGCCGCTCGCTGTCAGACAGGCGCTGTGGGCGGCATGCAGGAGGCAGTGACAGTGAGGGCTGAGGCAGCTTTAGAAGATCAGGGAGGGAGACAGCGCCTTTTCAGCATGGCACCTCCCTGCTTTGCAGGAGCTGCTGAGTGGGTAGCGCCGGCCCTGGCCTTGAGGACCGTGGTTGTGAAAGCCTGCTCCAACATATTACTATAAGAACCACAGACAACTTCTAACTATTTAGAAATTTTTATTTAAAATCAGAAAACATAATGTTATAAAAATAAATAAAGTAGTGAGTTCAGGCAAGCCAGCAGCCTGGCAGCATTCTCAAATGCCTGCTGAAGTTCCAGCACTGTCTGTGCCAAGGCCTCCTGGTGCTGTTGAATTTCTGTTGGGGAGGAAAAAAATGATTTTAGTTTTTTTATAAGTTTAACACAAATAATTTTTCTGTTTTTAATGTAGAATAAGTCAGTGAAATGTGAAGGGCACACACATATATGGAAATAATAAATATGTTGTAAGATATCTGTAAAATACTCACATTATTAGTAATTTATGATATATTCTCTTGCAAATCCATGCTTTTTTATAGATAGAAAATAAAACAAAATGGTGAAAAAAAGAATGAACTGGTACAGCCTTAGGGCAATGCTTTATAAAAATTCTTCATCAGTGTCTCCTTGATCTCATGAGTGTTAAACATTTCTCTTCTTTGTTCCTTCAGAAGATATAATCTTATCCTGCTGGGAAGAAATTCAGGAAATTATAGCTGAATTTTGACTATTTCAGTATTCAAGTTTCATATATGGTCTTGATGGAGGATAATTAATGTGGACACATGGCATGGCTTTCTTCCTGCAATGTCTTGATACAGTATATGTAAAAGCCAGGTGAGTGGCACTGGGCACAAAGCATGCATTCTAATTGTTTTTTTTTTTATTTACAATGTGCTTAAATGGATATAAAGATAAATATGAATTTACCTTGTCACCTGTTGGGCTTGAAGGAATCCAGAGCTCTATGTGGGCTTCTGAAACCTCCAGCTCCTTCTCAGATACTGTAGAATGCCTTTCCATGCAGCCTCATACATTAAAGTGGCATGAAAAGTAGAGGTAAGGCTGGTAAACACAGCCTGCAAGAAGACTCTGTAGCTCAAATTAAGACTAAAGATGGTGTGGTCAATCAATAGCATAATCCAGGAAGTTTGGGCTTTTTCTTCAATTCAGACATGCTAGCATCTGGCCAATGTCACCAGAGGCACACAGCAATAAAACTAAATTGGAAACAATGATAAAAAGGGAAAATGACAGACTCATGCAATTGATTGGGTAAAAACAACAGGGTGAAACTAGCCTCTGTGGCATTGTGTATTGCATTGGGATAAAAAAAGAGATATCCAAGTCTGGTCTGACATACAGTATACCTTCTGTGACTTTAAGAAGAATTCTATCACTGTGAATGTCTATACTGTATGCTGTACTCCTCAAGGGAAAGAGTCTATTTAAATACTTTTTGAGCAATAAACATCTTGCATTTAAAATGACTATCTGAATCCTATGACTAGAAAAATTGCACCAACCACAATTCTATTCCATTCTGCATCTGCTCCGTGTTGAGCCCAGCATCTCCAGGTTCTACCCTCTGCCAGCTACCATTCTGGGCCTGGTCCATTATGATTGACCAGTGAGAACAAGGTGACACAAACTAGGAGGTGTGTCTATGCATACACAGCAAAATCGGTTCAAGGAGTCAGTTGAAGAAACCAGGTGATGGCAGCAAGTTACCTGCCCACTGCGCGATGAGTAACAGGCAGGTATTGTTGGTAAAAAGGAATCTCTTATTGGTTCAGGGTCCCATAGGATCAATCAAGTCTATGATTGATTGGCGCAAGCACTTCAGTCCATCTGATTACATCCATTCCCCATCAGTCAGTATGAAGCACTTCTCCATGGTCTATCAACCATGGATCCAGTGTTAAGGTGCACAGATCTGGCTGGTTGGAACAAAAACATAGTTATGGATGAGTGACAGTTTGGCAGTTTTCCAGCATTTCCAAGCAAATGGTCAACTGTCATTTGCTCTCATCCATAACCATGTTTTTGTTCTAACCAGACAGATCTGCAGATAACACACACAGGGAAAGAAAGTATAATGTAGGTGCACTGGAAGTCCTTTTAACGTTACATAAAATTTAACTTTTAATATTTTTGCATTAAAAATCGGTGAAATATTAAAACATTAGAAAGAAATAAAGAGCAGAAATAAGATTAAAATGTAATGGCTGCTGCACAGCTCTGTCTTGTATTTGCAGGTTTATAATATCCCTGTATGTTCCTAATATTCAGGTGACAGTATTTACAATGTTCCAATAACTGTCACTTGGGCTCGATTTGCCCCAGAAAGGAATTTTTTAGTGTTATTAGGGTTTGTTGTAATTCGTATGTGTTCTTGTTTATTTGGCAGTGATATTTCACTGGTATGATGTGATTGTAGGTAGATTTTCAGTGCAGTCCGTCCGTCTTTATATATAAGTACAGCACTGTCAGGGTGATTGGACAGTGTGTATACGTACCACCAATCGTCCAATTTTTGGTTCTAATAAAAAAAATTTTTTTTTTTTCAATGCCTTGAGGAAGCTTAGGTGAAACGGCCGTTGGCAACTAATGGCCGCAGCTCCTCTGTTTTAATGTTCCTAAAATGTGTTAAAATGTATATGAATATGTTTATTGCAAAGATGTGGTAATGATAATTGTAGCGAGATACGGGCAGGCAGTAAGCGGAGGCACAGCCCGGCACTAGCACTACTCGTAGCAGATAACCGGCTGATGCTAAAAATAAAAGCCATTCATATCTCTTGAACGGGTGAGCGGCAAGTAATACAGCCGCCACACTAAACCTAGAGAGCGGACAATAATAGCCGCTGCAAGTCCGTTCTAACGGACAGGGATATTATAACAGTCAGAACGGCAGTCATTAAAACATAAGGGCAAAGCAGGGGTGAAAGCCAGCACATAATAGCGGCGAATATACATGTTTAGTAAAACCCCGTTTACAGCAGCCCGAGACTGACATTTTCTTTAAAGCCGTCATTCTATCCCTCACAATAACCCCAATTGATGCAATAGAAATATGTTAGACATGTGGGAAAGGCACGGATAGGGTGAATGTTTGACTGTGCCACACATACCTTGTCCAAAAAATTGCTGCAGTCTCTAAGTAATGGTGTTATGTATGGGACAAATAGCCGAGCAATAACAAAGTGGCTAAAACGTGTCAATTTCTGACAAATAATACACTGGTGTGCAAAGCCGCCAATAATATATCTGTATTTTGTTTTGCACTAAGAAATCTCTGAATTATGAATAAAGCAGAGATTGGAAGATTGGTGCCCTCTATACACACCGTCCAATATAAAGAGTGATAATCACACTATGATGCTGTTTTGAGTGGGGTAATAGCTTGTAAATATAAAGCTACGATACATGTCCCTTAGCTCAACAGCAACAGTGAACTCTGTTAAAATAAAATAAAAGTATATCTGAAGGTGTGATATTACCTAGACACCTTCAAACACTGTTGGAGTGGGGTAACAGCTCATAAATTAAAAAGTAGCTGATAAACCAATATCCCTTAACTCAGGCACAGCCTAAAAATCAGTGACAGACACACACAAGAAACTTTGTTTGGAGCAAGGTGAAAGCCGAATAGTAAAAAGCGGCGGATAAACTTCATATTTCCTTAGCCCAAACAAGGTTATTCTTCCTATAATTGGAATACTGTGTCCTTAGTCCAAACTATGTAATGTTTGGCGTAGTTGGAATACTGTGTTCTTAATACACACAAAAAAGCACAGGACGGTGTATAGATTCAAAAATTTATTAGAACCAAAAATTGGACGATTGGTGGTACGTATACACACTGTCCAATCACCCTGACAGTGCTGTACTTATATATAAAGACGGACGTCTTCCCACAGAACTGCCCTGAAAATCTACCTACAATCACATCATACCAGTGAAATATCACTGCCAAATAAAAAAGAACACATTCGAATTACAACAAACCCTAATAACACTAAAAAATCCCTTTCTGGGGCAAATCGAGCCCAAGTGACAGTTATTGGAAAATTGTAAATACTGTCACCTGAATATTAGGAACATACAGGGATATTATAAACCTGCAAATACAAGACAGAGCTGAGCAGCGGCCATTACATTTTAATCTAATTTCTGCTCTTTATTTCTTTCTAATGTTTTAATATTTCACCGAATTTTAATGCAAAAATATTAAAAGTTTAATTTTATGTAACGTTAAAAGGACTTCCAGTGCACCTACATTATACTTTCTTTCCCTGTGTGTGTTATGTGTAGATATTCAAGTAGTAGGTAGCACCTCCAACTGTTAATATAATAAGGATATTATTCCTACAAGACATCAGTATTGGAGGAGACAAGAAAGTCCCATCATTTAAAAGACAGGTGCGGGTATTATCTTCCCCCCTTTTCTCTCTAGATCTGCAGATAAATCTGCATGTGTATGGCCACCTTTACACATCAAATAGATACTCACTCACACATAGGCTGTCATTTCACAGGAAATCTCTTATCTTACACTGTGACGTCTCAGAAAATCTGCAGGGGTCACTCTCTTAATACAGTGGCTTTCTCGCACTATGGGCCTTATTCTATTTCACTCTTTCTGATAAAATCCTTCTTAGATGGACAAAATCATGTGCACTGCAGGTGTTACTTGTGAAGAGAGAATTAGATTTGGGCAAGTTATTTAGTTTCTGTGCAGGGTAAATACTGGCTGTTTTATTTTTACACTGCAATATAGATCTCACTTTGAAGTAAAACCCCACTCAAATCTAATTCTCTCTTCAAAAGTAACATCTTCCCCACCTGCAGTGCACATGGTTTTGTCCATCTAAGAAGGATTTTGTCAGAAAGAGTGAACTAGAATAAGGCCCTATGGCTCCAGCTGCAATCTCATCAACACTAATGCACTTCCTAAATATCTTTTTATATTGTGGGCAGGAGTGGGCAACATTATTGCCCCTCCTGCCACATTATACGATTATCTAAAAAGTACAGGTAAGGATTGACCACAGCACTGGAAAAATAGGTTAAGAAATTTTGTATGGGTCATGCAAGGTGGATTCTTCCAATCTGGATCACAAAAATATATAACTGTCACATATTTCTTTATAAATAACTCTTTATTTAAAAAAAAAAAAAAAACAATAGAAATGGAAAAAAAATCTGAAAAAATTGATTCACATATATGTAAAAAAAACAAATAAAACAGTTCCTTGTTTTCACAGAAATAAAAAGAAATTTATAAACTCACCGGACCTCCTGGGAGTATTTAGTTAACCTTTTAATCCACTGTTGTTAAATATTCCCATTATGGCAGGGCCACTGCCGCTTCAACACTGGTACTGCCTGCGCCTGCAGACTGGTGGGGTTTATTGCAGAGAGTTTTTAACAGTTTCTGGACGGGAGGGCAGTGTGGAGAATATCATCTTAAAACCCACACGCCTGCTCAGAAGGACTCCTTCCCTCCTTTTTTCCACTAAGAAACCCCTACACACAGGGAAAACCTGACGAAATGACACAGTGGCAGTGTGTCATCCTAAGGAAGAGTACCAGTGTAGAAGTGGCAGACTTTTTAGATGATTTTTTGGGGAAAAAGATGGAATATTTCCTATTTGGATTAAACAGCAGCAGGGACAAAATATCCCTAAAATGTCTTGACTATGAAGTTGTTGTCTGAAATACAAAAAACAAAAAAAACAAAAAAACAAAAAAAACCTTTTTAGCATGATCTGGGTTATTTAAAAATGATATTTACTGCTAACATGCTTATCCTAACTTGCTCTGCATACAGCTTTCAGAGGTCACTCACACTGTTCACATACTGTGCAGTGCGCAGATCGACACTCAGCCAGCACTCCCAGCATTCAGCCATCATCAAAGGCCTCAGGCCTGTCAATACCCTCCAAGATCCACACAATACATTTTGTATTCTGTCACATTATTTCCACAGTCAGTCTTGTTTTTCATCTGACCACTACAGCCAATCACCTGGCACTGGTTCTTATAAAGGGGGTCAGAAGAACACTCCCAAATACCAGTGCAATTATGTCTTCAACCTAGCTGCATCCTGTATTCTAGCTCCTGTGGAAACCTCTCTGCATTTGGAATCATTTGCTTCCAGATGATTCCTAAAACATCAACATTGGTGTTCTAGCATCGATCACCATCAATTACTATCAAGCAACATTGAGATACCATCTGCATTACCAGTCACCGTCAGAGTTCTACCATTGATTCCAGCCACCATCAGGTGTCAACCTTCGGTACCATTTATTACTTATTACTGGTCTTCTCCCTGTGTACCTGCTCCATTGGTACACCTTCCAGCATCTACTCTGCTAGGAGAAAGTGATCAGTAGCTCATAACCATCCACTGGTACTTTGCCACCATTCCTACCATCAGTATCAGCCTACAGCAGTGATGGAGGGTAGCCCCTCTGCCACTTATTTGCCCTGCCTGTGGAATTCCCTGTCAGTCTGTTCTCACCATTAATGGTCACTATTGGACTTATCTTATATCTCACCTTTGGTTCCAGATGATTTAAATACTTTCTGTGGACCATGGGACTTTTCACACCTACTGTGAAAAGTCCCATGGTCCCTGTCCACTTCCCCATCCACCTACACTTACACGTCGGATCAGGTCCAACAAATCCCTGAAGCGTGACACCTTTTTTTTTTTTAAGTAGTGTACCTAGCATAAAAAGAAAGCCATTAGATTATTTTTACATTAGTTACAAACATTTTGTGTGTAACATATATATATATATATATATATATATGAGTCCAAGAGACCGGCACAATCCACTGCAGCTATGCGGAGGATATTGGCTGGGTGCCTGCACGGAGGGATAGCATACTTGTTGGGGGTGGAGCGGCACTCTCAGCAGAAAGAAAAAGCAGGTACAAGTTGTTTAAATGAGCGACGTTTCAACGTCCTTTATTTGGACATTTTCTTCAGGCTGTTAATCACTTGGAAGAAACATAGCTTTATACCCCTCTGTGCAAATTAGCGTCACCTGCCGCCACGCAGGGCGGCGCAATGCGCATGACATCATAAAAAAGTGCTACCATCACCATGGATACATACAATAACAAACCCCCATTTAGCAGATTAACCCCTTCCCGACATATGACGTACATGTACGTCATATGACGGTTGCGGGGGAATCAAGCCAGCTCACGGAGTGAGCTGGCTTGAAAGAGAGCAGGTAATGGCTGTATATTACAGCCAGGTACCTGCTCTCACGGCCACGAGCGGCGAGTTCGCCGATCGTGGCCGTTTAACCCTTTAAGCACCGCGGGCAAAGCGCCCGCAGTGCTTAAATAGCTGATCCGAGGGGGGGCGCTTCCCTCCGGCGCCGATCGGGGCCCCCCGCGGCGAAATCGGAGGGTGCCGATCGGTTGCCATGGCAGCCAGGCGTCTAATGTAGACCCTGTGCTGGCCATGTCAGCATTCCTATTACATCCTGCCTGAGGCAGAATGTAATAGGAAGTGCTGAAAATCACTATGTTCAGCCATAGAGCTCTATGGCTGAACCTAGTACAGGCGATCGCGCCCCCTAGTGGTCAAGTACACTAGGGGGCCTTGTAGTAAAAGTAAAAAAAATAAAAAAAAAGTAAAAAAAAAAAAAAAAAATAAAAAAATATTAAAAGTTCAAATCACCCCCCTTTCCCCATTTCACAAATAAAAATAAATAAAAAATAAAAAAAATAAACATATTTGGTATCGCCGCGTTCCTAAAAGTCTGATCTATTAAAATATAACATTAGTTATCCCGCACGGTTAAAGGCGTAAACGGAAAAAAAATTCCCAACGCCAAAACTACGTTTTTTGGTCGCATCGCCTACCCAAAAAAATGTAAATAAAAGAGATCAGAAAGTCGCACATATCCCATAATGGTATTAATTAAAAAGTACACTTCAGCCAGCAAAAAATGAGCCCTCACCCAGGTCCGTAGGTGGAAAAATAAAAAAGTTATAAGCCGCAGAACATGGCAACGCGACGCAAATTAGAAAAACCGTAAAATTTTCTATTTTTTTTTTAGTGGTAAAACGTAATGAAAACTATATAAGTTTGGTATCACCGGAATCGTAACGACCCATAGAATAAAGATAACCCATCATTTTAAACGAACTATGAACTCCAAAAAAAACGTAACCAGCGCAAAATTGTGGAATTGATTTTTTTTTCCTTTTTACCCCACATTGAATTATTTCCTGATTCCCCAGAATATTATACGGTATAGTAAATGGTACCATTAAAAATTACAACTTGTCCCGCAAAAAAAGCCCTCATGTGTCTATATAGCCGGAAAATTAAAAAAGTTACGCTTATTTGAACGCGAGGAGGAAAAAAAAAAAGAAAAGTTAACAAAAAACGCCCCGTCGGGAAAGGGTTAAAGATCAAAAAATGGGACATTTGGGACACAATGGATCATAGAAAAGACATACGTATTATAGGCGGGCAATATAAATACACCACGGACAATATAATACAAGCCGGAAGCAAATATAATCATGGTGACATGTAGTAATTACGCTAAAAATACGTACATAAAAATGCTCACAAAGAGAGAATCAGAATAATGACATATAAAAGAGACCCAAAAAGAGACTCTTAGGTACAAAGGTTAAGGTAGCAGCAGGTGAAATATAGCTAAATGAACCAGAAGTTCAACAAGATTGTTAACATTACTAATATCGAAGGTAATGGCATAACAAGTATAATGTGTTGGTATACTCAATTCTACATCAATCACTACTGCAAGACAACAACCAGATACAGTGGGGCATAAGTTGTTACTTTCTAGTGAGGCAGCTAATGCCCGCTAGCTCATTTAAGCCGCGGGGAGCAAGTGTGTCTAAGCGGTGTATCCACCGTGTTTCACATTTGAGTAACTGCAAACCCCGATTGCCACCCCTCAAGTTAAGAGGGATGTGGTCAATCATGCGGTACCTTAAGGAGGGTAAGGTGTGTTGTCTCAATACAAAGTGTTTAGGTACAGGCAAATCGCATTTCCCACCCGCCAATGCAGCTCTAATCGTTGAACGATGTGTGGTTATACGTTCTATAAAACTGCGCTCAGTTTTTCCAATATATGAAAGGCCACAAGGGCAAATTAATTGGTATACAACAAATTTAGTTTGGCACGTTAACGTATGTCTGATGGTATATTTAGTACCCTGGAGTGGATGATAGAATGTATTGCCCGGTATCATACATGCACAGACCGTGCAAGTGCTCCGGATACAACCTCTAGGGGGGGGGGGTTTGGGGAGCATTGAAGCCCGTGATGTCAGTTTTAACTAATATGTCACGCATATTAGGACCCCTCTGGTAACATGCCATAAGTCTGGTGTTGGAAATATTAATTTGTTTGTCAGTTTTAACGATGGGCCACAATTTTTTAGAGATTTTATTAATAACCGGGCTGGCTTTGGTGTAAGTGGTAACCCAGGGGATCATCGGAGTAGTGGGTGTACTAGGTTTAGTGACCAAAAGGTCCTCTCTAGGAATACCTGCTACCCGGTCCCTAGCGGCAAGGAGATGTTGAAAACTGTACCCACGTAGACGAAATTTCTGAATCAATGTGTCAATCTGAACATCAGACTCAATTGGATCAGACACAATGCGCTTAATCCGCACCATTTGGGAAAATGGTAAACCCTTAATCAAACTAGTCGGGTGACAGCTGGTTCCATGCAAAAGATTATTCCTATCAGTCTCTTTCTGGAATAAGGAAGTGGAAATAAACCCATTTGCAATTTTTACTGTGACATCAAGAAAGTTTATGGCACCCTGACTGTAAGTCATAGTTAATTTAACCGGACTGGGGCCAGTATTATTGATGTCAATATACGCAACCAAATCAAGGATATCACCAGACCAAATTAAAAACAAATCATCGATAAATCTTCGATATAGGAGAATTCTGACTGATATCGATGGTGCTTGAAAGAATAGTAATTGCTCAACATAAAACATGTATATGTTGGCATATGCCGGAGCGGCATTAGAACCCATCGAGCAGCCATTAAGCTGCAGCCAGAATTTTCCATCATGCAGAAAGTAATTGCGGCACAAAACAAATCGTAACAATGCAATCAAAAAGTTGATGTCAAGTCCCGTATAATCAGGTAATTGGGACAAAAATAATCTAAAAGCCTCGACACCATCTCCATGGGGGATGATGGTGTAGAGGCTTTTAACATCCAGTGTGACAAGCCAAATCTCACCAGTCAAGGTGGGTAAATTTTTAAGTGCTACCAAGAGCGCGGTGGTATCTAACAAATAATATGGCTGGCACACAATGAATGGCTGTAAGATAGCATCGATAAATACTGAAATGAACTGTGATAAAGACCGCCGGGCCGCTATGATGGGACGCCCGGGGGGCGCAGTTAATGACTTATGGATCTTAGGTATACTATAAATTACCGGTACCACTGGGTGATCAGGGATTAATGCCGACATCAATTCATGGTCGATTATCTGCCCATCAACAGCTTGTTGGAGTAGTGTACATAGTTCTTTACGATACTCAGCTGTCGGATCATATGGCAGTTTCCTGTAGGTGGATGTATCAGCCAGCTGTTGGTCCAGTTCATCTTTATAATATTTATAATCCATTAATACAAGGGCGCCGCCCTTATCTGCGGGTCGAAAAATAAGTTCTGTGTTGTTAGACAAAGTCTTTAGAGTCTTTCTTTCAGATGATGACATGTTGGAATGATGCGGAGGAGACCGGTTCAAGGACTCATCAACCTGGGAATCCAGGAGTCGCATGTATGTTTTAATCGACGGATTGGTCGACTGGGGGTCAAATGTCGACTTAGGTTGCAATTTGGCCAGCTGTGGGGGGATTGGCACAATGGGTGTCTCACGAGTGTTGACACAGGGAGATGATGAGAAATGTTCCTTCAATTTTAGTAATCGACACAGGGAGTACTTCTCTACCTGTCAATCAAGTGAGTCCAAATTTAGAGATGGAACATATGATAAACCTTTTGAAAAGATGGAATTCTCTTCATCGGATAGGGAGTAGGAGGATAAATTGACGACTAGATTTTCGTCGGCACCGGGTTTTTTTTGCCACTTGGCTTGTCTCTGCCACTGGCGCCCCTGCCTAGTAAATCGCCTGCGCCGTCGTTGTGGTGTCGTTGGCGCGTGGTCACGGCTAAAGGGCCGGTGGGCTGTCTGCGTCCACGTCCTCGAACTCTCCTAGGGGCTGTATCCATATCACTATTAGAAGAGTGATTATCGGATGACTGGTCAGAAGTGACATAACCACGGTATCTGTTTTGTCGGAAAAAGGGACGGCGATCACTATGGGTAGAAGAAGTCCAATTATATACTGTATTACCATCATAGTCTGCGTCGACCTTTTCACGTTTTTCTTTCTTGAACCGGGTTAGTTCACGCTTGTATGCAGTAATCTGGCCAGCCAATTTGTCGTACCATTTTGTATCCACATCAGCAATAAGTGTAGGTCTGTGGATAATTTCAAATTGGTCAATTTTGACTTTCAAAGCAGCCGCTTCTTTAGAGGTAAAGTCAATAATCAGAAGCATGAGATCGAATGAGCACTTGTTTAAAGTGGCTACCCACTTCCTGCAAAAAATAGGATCCTTCTTACCCAATGTTGGGGCATTTTTGACCCTCAGACCCCTCGGGATCTTTTTTGCCCGGTAGTAGTCGCTCAGGGTCATAGCGTGGAAAAGCAGGTCGATCTCTTTCTTCTTATGTTTTAATAAATCGTGGTACAGCGTATCCAATGAAGGTGGTTCAAAAAGGTCATTCAAATCTGGGCCACGCAGGATAGCTTCTGCGTCTTCTGGAGTGAAACAGTTAATATCTCCCAAAGGATAGGTGGGGTGGGAGTAACCACCTGTTGCTTGATCACCTTCCATTGTTATGTCAAAACAGTGAAATCAACAGTCACTGAAGTAATAGCCCAATAAATGCCTTCAAATATAATCCACAGGTAACAAACGAGTAATGCTTACTGCACTGTAGTTGGCACAGATGAGCACAAAGCAATAACAGGTGGGTGCCTTGTCAGAGCACGGGGTAACAACTCCCGAGTTCCAAAAGATATGAGTCCAAGAGACCGGCACAATCCACTGCAGCTATGCGGAGGATATTGGCTGGGTGCCTGCACGGAGGGATAGCATACTTGTTGGGGGTGGAGCGGCACTCTCAGCAGAAAGAAAAAGCAGGTACACGTTGTTTAAATGAGCGACGTTTCAACGTCCTTTATTTGGACATTTTCTTCAGGCTGTTAATCACTTGGAAGAAACATAGCTTTATACCCCTCTGTGAATTGAGTATACCAACACATTATACTTGTTATGCCATTACCTTCGATATTAGTAATGTTAACAATCTTGTTGAACTTCTGGTTCATTTAGCTATATTTCACCTGCTGCTACCTTAACCTTTGTACCTAAGAGCCTCTTTTTGGGTCTCTTTTATATGTCATTATTCTGATTCTCTCTTTGTGAGCATTTTTATGTACGTATTTTTAGCGTAATTACTACATGTCACCATGATTATATTTGCTTGCGGCTTGTATTATATTGTCCGTGGTGTATTTATATTGCCCGTCTATAATATGTATGCCTTTTCTATGATCCATGTTCTATGTCCCATTTTTTGATCTTTAATCTGCTAAATGGGGGTTTGTTATTGTATGTATCCATGGTGATGGTAGCACTTTTTTATGATGTCATGCGCATTGCGCCGCCCTGCGTGGCGGCAGGTGACGCTAATTTGCACAGAGGGGTATAAAGCTATGTTTCTTCCAAGTGATTAACAGCCTGAAGAAAATGTCCAAATAAAGGACGTTGAAACGTCGCTCATTTAAACAACGTGTACCTGCTTTTTCTTTCTGCTGAGAGTGCCGCTCCACCCCCAACAAGTATATATATATATATATATATATATATATATGTGATTCATCGTGTCCTACGGGCGCTCTTCACACCAGCGTAAGGGGCTGCGCCCCCATAACCTGTGAACGCATTCATTGTGTGGGTGAGGGTAGGGTG
Organism: Crinia signifera; assembly: GCF_055691185.1. Lineage (NCBI taxonomy): Eukaryota > Metazoa > Chordata > Amphibia > Anura > Myobatrachidae > Crinia > Crinia signifera. The sequence goes on along the minus strand of NC_139223.1, from coordinate 93,359,477 downwards.
CTATGTGTGGGGGTAGGTGCTTGGGGGTGGGGGAGTGTCTGGGGATACTACTGGGGATTGAGGAGTAGGATAAGCATCGTTGCAGATGCCAGCCCTGCTTGCCATAAACCACTGATGATTGCAAATCATTACCTGCGGAGATGCTGGTGGGAGGGTGTGGTCCAAGTGGAGACGGTGGAGGGGGATGCGTGCGAAGATGCTGGCGGGAGAGGGGGGTGTGCAGCTGGATATGCAGGTGGGAGGGTGCAGGTGTAGATGCTGTGGGAAAGGGGTTGTGTGCGGGCAGAGAACCTCCCGGGAGAAGGGGGCAGTGGTGGGGGGACGGAGATACTGCCGGGAGGGGGTGCGGCGCGGGTGGCGATACAACTCCCGTACTCTGTGTTGGCCTCCCCCATGGCTTCCCAGTGCAACTGTGCGGTTAGCGGGTGTGTTGGAAGAGGACACCGGCAACTTTCCTGAACTCCTGCTCAAATACCCCACAAACTTCCTCTTCTGCTTCCCTCTGTGCCCCTCCTGCCTGCACAACCTCCCACATCACTGCCACCAGTCCCCCCTGGAGCCGTCAGGTTGCTGCCGCATTGCCGGGGAATGTTAATCATTCCTGTCAATTCCTGCCAGTCCCAGAGGGAATGTAGGTTTACACAAAGGGAAAAGGGGAAATTGGGAGGTTGGAGTGTAACCGCACTGGTATATATATGAGGGGCAGGTAATAGGTGGAAACTGTATAGACTGACTAGGACCTTGCTAGACAAGGTATATGAGTCCTAGTGCACTATTTGGTATTCTTGCCAATTAGTGCCTGGTAATAGGACAGCCAGTGGTGCACCCCAGAGTTAGAAGAGCAATATGGTTACTTGCCAAGAGAGGAAGAGAGAAAGAAAACTCGGGGTGGGGGCACGCTTGTATAACAGTTCCTACACACTGTTTATGATACTACTTAAAATGAAAAACTTTATTTATACTTTAAAATATGTGTTCCTTATGATTAGACTACAGTGACACAATGTGTGTAAAGCGCTGCAAAAATATTTACAGATAAGGGGCAGTGTTTAGCCACTTATTGGAAAAAGGGGAGAGACAGGTTTCTCTTTTTTGGTAATTGATCCTCATTAAGCCCAAGTATTTATGAGAGCAGTATCCAGGGAACTGGACCTAATACATCTACGAGCAGCCTCAGATAAACAAGGCAGGGGGAACCTGACCCACAAAGAAATATCTGCCCTAAGAGAAATGAATAACTGGACGGATGTCTTAATCAAACCCTCTGACAAAGGGGGAAACATAGTACTCTGGGCACAGGAAGCCTATATCAAGGAGGCATACCACCAATTACATAACATCCAATGCTACAAACCACTCTTGCTCAATCCCTTACAAAACTACAAAAGCGTATATGATGGGATCATCCACAAAGCCCTTCAAGAAGGAACAATCACCAAAAGGGAATATCAATATCTGTACACGGAAAATCCAAAGATTCCCACCTTCTATTTATTGCCGAAGGTACATAAAGATATCACATGCCCACCAGGAAGACCAATAGTCTCGGGTATTGGAGGACTGACAGAAAAAGCCAGCACATTTCTGGACCTCCACCTGAGACACCATGTGTTACAACTACCATCGTTTGTACAAGATACAGCGGATGTCCTACGCAGACTAAATGACATCAGATTAGAGCCCAATCAATACATGGTATCACTGGACGTGGAAGCATTGTATACTTCAATAAACCACCAACAAGGGATTGAGGCAGTGGAGTACTTTATGCAACAAGAAGGGATGGAAGACTTCCACATCCTGCTGAGCAAGCTTCTCAAATTCGTACTGGAACACAACTTCTTTACATTTAACGACAGATTTTTCTTACAAACGCGTGGGACAGCAATGGGGGCAGCATGCGCCCCAACTTATGCAAACATTTTCCTAGGCTGGTGGGAGGAAACCATGGTATTCAATGATCAAAACGAACATCTCACTTCAAAGGTCATGATGTGGACCAGATACATAGATGACATCTTCCTTATCTGGGAGGGTAAAAGAGAAGAACTCCTGAATTTTATCCAACTCCTCAACAACAACCATCTGAACATCCGACTGACACATACGATCAGCCAAGAAGAATTGCCATTCCTTGATCTGATGATCTACAAGAACAACGACAACATGATCGTAACAAAATTATACAGAAAGGAAACTGCAACAAACACGTTGCTACACCAAACAAGCTCTCACTTTCCACCAACGGTCGAGAATATACCCAAAGGCGAATTTCTTCGCCTTAGAAGAAACTGTTCGGACGAAGAGGAATTTAAGACACTGAGCAAAGATTTAACTCTAAGACTCCAGGATCGTGGGTATAGTAAAACATCCATCAAAAAAGCGGCCCAAAATTCCCTTGCCATTAAAAGAGATGACCTCATCTTTAAGACCAAACAGAAAAAGGAGGACAAAAAGATCAGATTTGTGGGAAACTTCTGCAAAGAATGGAGACAGATTCAGAGTGCCATACAGAAACACTGGCCAATCCTACACCTTGACCCCATACTCTCTAAGAATCTCGAACCTCAAGCAACAATGAGTTGGAGGAGATCAAGGAACTTACGAGACCACCTAGTCTCAAGTCATTTCGAACGATCACAAAAAAGGAATAAAAGCACGACTGGAACATACCCCTGTGGAACATGCAAAGTATGCCCACACATCCACAAGATCAAGACGATTACGGACAGATACGGGAAGGTGATCAAATTGCAACATTTTATAAACTGCAATACAAAAAGTGTCATATACTGTTTGATCTGTCCCTGCGACCAAAAGTATGTAGGGATGACTACAAGACCCCTTAAACAAAGGACATTGGAACATATTGGGTCAATCCGCAATGCTCACGCTGACCAAATGAAAATGAAGAAACTCACAACGGTAGCTCGCCATTTTCAGAAAGAACACAACTGCGACTGGAAAGGTCTTAAAACAATTGGACTTGAAAAAGTTTCGCTTGGAATACGTGGAGGTGATCTTACCAACACCCTTTTGAAAAAAGAAAGCGAATGGATTTTTAAACTGAACTCACTCAGTCCGAAGGGGATGAATGAAAACATCAACTACGGTGCCTTCCTATAAAACTATCACCAGTCACTAGTACAACTATCTATATATTTCTGCTTATCCAAGTCCCAGCACCCTAAGTCACTCGACACACTCCTAATTATATATGAAATATCACTTTTAATTTTATTTGCTCTCACCACTGTGATGACACTTCATTGCCATCACCCTCTTGCCACATTCACATATAGAGTGACTAGAATGCCGGAACCATGTTATGTATTACGATCAAACCTAAGCTGGACCGCCCAAACCCGACCGAACTTGGAAGCTAAGCAGCATAGGGCCTGGCAAGTAATAGGACGGGAGACCTCCTATGAACACTAGGTATCGTACCTGTATATGTTATTAGGCTTATATCACCATTAAAATACGTTTACAACATCACAAAGGTGTCTCTTTCTTTCACAAATTTTATAGTAAGTATATAGCACTTTTACACTTATTATAGTAGCATCACCATTCACGTATGCCTTCTCTTACTCACTATTGCACCAGGCATCAGAATACCAGCACCCAACAGCTAAAATGGATTCTGCAATTACCAATAAATAGCAGACATTCCTTCCCAATATATTACAAATAAGTACCATCGGATATACACTTCTTCTATGTACAATCAAGATGTATACTCCCAGATCTACAAATTGAACAGCAAGGAATTTCCCTAACAATAAGGAACTCTTAATACCTATATGACAGAACACCTCAGAGAACAGTCTCTGATTACAACCCAGACAGACCCTGCAACCACAACTCTAATTACCAGAAACATTTTAGCCATTAGTACCCTGGCAAATACCTCTTGGTGGACATTTAAGAGTTAAATAACTCTAAAAAAATCCCCCCCTTTTTTTCTGAATTTTTTTCTGAATTTTTTCTGAATTTTTCTGAATTTATGAATTTATTATTTTATATGTAAATATTAATATTTATTATATGAGTTTTTTACTATATAAAAAATCTTCTTTAACATCTTGATAATCACCATATACATACTCATATCAACAAATGACTACATATACACATCAAACTCTCATATCTTGATACACTATCTTACCACATCAATGATACATGTTATATAAAATTATAACAATGATAAATAACCGTCTGCACAAAATACAGCTATAGATAGCCACTATTATACATCCTCAATAATCTGTGCATAAATATCTACTAAATGTATTTACGATATATCTAGCCGCTATAACCTCTGAGCACTTCAACTATATCATGCTGCATGCAAAAGATATACGCTAATGCTCTATACTAGAGGTCCAGACTGAGCACCTTTCTCAGCCATGTCATAGAATGTAACCAGATCACATAGCGCCAATGACATGGACTCTGGCATAAACGCATAAACGGCACTAGTGCAAATAGATACCAGCCAGACAACAAGCATCAATCGGCATCCGCATGAGCTCACCCTGACATACACAGTGAGCACGAGCTTACATATATAAACAAAGCCGCAAGTTACGAGCGGCAGGCATGACAGGTACACACACGTCACAGCGATCCATTGGCGCTCAGGCACGAGCCCTCATTACGCCATTGGACAATAGACACAGGATATTCATAGGATGGTTTACAAGCCAATCACATATCTAGCTTCCCGATTGGCTTTGCTATCAAATAAGTATTCAGACCAGCAGCAGACGGTCACACACACCCCCCTGTGACCAAGCGCAGACGCGAAACGTACGTCAGGGACTGCCGGACCACGGGGTGCACCCACGTGACCGGCGAGGCAGGAACTCAGACAGGAGGCAGCTAACGGGAGACGCATCTGCGGACTCTGCATCAGGTCCACACTAGGGACTGGGCAGGTCTAAGGTAACCACTGGCTAAGTCCAGTGGATTTTTTCATATCACCCACAGTCTCCGTTATCGTGCACTGAATTTATATGTTTAACAGTGACACCACACTGCCCCCTGGTGAGTCCACACGGCAATTACAGCTTATTCATTACCTATTTTTTATACCTGCCTTAAGGAGAGATTACAGGTCCTCAAAAATGATCCGATGATTTAAATCCCACTATATTTATACCAGAACCATGGTGAAAGCAGAGGCTTAATGAGGATCAATTACCAAAAAAGAGAAACCTGTCTCTCCCCTTTTTCCAATAAGTGGCTAAACACTGCCCCTTATCTGTAAATATTTTTGCAGCGCTTTACACACATTGTGTCACTGTAGTCTAATCATAAGGAACACATATTTTAAAGTATAAATAAAGTTTTTCATTTTAAGTAGTATCATAAACAGTGTGTAGGAACTGTTATACAAGCGTGCCCCCACCCCGAGTTTTCTTTCTCTCTTCCTCTCTTGGCAAGTAACCAGAGGGAATGTACCAATATGGACCAGAGAGATACTGTATAAAAATACTGTCCACAAGGTAAAACAAGTAGGAAAGGAATAAACCAGGACTCGAACTGAAAGCAAGGTGGTATTAGACTACTGGAAGCAATGAGAAAGAACAAGACACAGGAGCTGGAGCTGAAGCATTACCCAGTGTCAGGGTCTGCGTCTGCAAAGAATATAACAGAAGCAAGCACCATTCAATACTGAGTGATTGAGACACAGGCCTTCTGAATTACAAATTACTGCAGCTGAGACCTAAAGTAAATAAACCAATTGAGTGACAGCCTTGTGCAGAACAATCACATAAAATACAGCTGCAATAGCACAGACTCACCATAGGAGGCCACCAGCGAGTCCCATACCAGAAACTGAGGGTGACATTCTATGGGATGAAATTTGTGTTTTTTGTGAATATTAGTAAAAAAAATGGCGACATCGCATTCCTTGAAATCGCATATTTAATAGGATGCGCTAAGGGACGGATATCGCATATTATGTGCGATAACTCATGCGGACCAAAAGTGCGTGAAAAATTCACATTTTCCAGATGTTTTCGTACAGAAAAGAATACAAATCGCTTATTTAATGCAATGCGTTTTCGCAAATCGCACTTTTTAGGTGTCTAATAATCACACTTTTTTCAGACCAGGTTCTGTTGGGCGATTTGGCCCAGAACTCACTTTGGTCAAGTGCACACATGGTTAATTTCAGCACAGGTGCCCTCAATTTCACTCAGAAACACCCCTACATAAACCCCAACATCATTAAGGACACCTGTGAGGGTTTGAGACATGGAGATTTTGCAGAGTGGTTTGGAGTTGCTTATTTGTGATGTGGCCCATTTGGAGGAGCTGCGCAGGAGGGAGGAAGCTGCGCACCAGATCCAGGTAGCCCCTCGACTACTGCGTACCCCACGTATGTATCGTGCTCGGCTGTACCTGGACTCCCTCTCGGATCAACAGGTTGTGGGGATGTTAAGCCTGAACCGCATTAACCTGTTGGACTTATATGAGCAGGTGAGAGATGATTTGGACCCTTTTGGGGGAGGCAACTATGCAGTGCCTGGGCTGCAGAAATTAATGTGTACCCTCTACTATTTGGCCACAGGCTCCACTCAGTCTGTGACCTCATGGTCCTTGGGATTATCACAGCCCACTTTCTCTAAGCATTTTACTCAAGTGTAACTTGCTTTAAAGAAGTTGTGGCGGACATACATCAGATTCCCCAGTTCTGAGTTGGAGTGGCAGGACCACAAGGTGGCTTTCTATAGACTCTCAGCATTCCCTCACGTACTGGGAGCTATAGACTGCACACACATTGGGATTAGGGCACCGCACGTGCGGGGCCACGTCTATGTCAATAGGCGTGGGTGGCACTCCGTGAACGTGCAGGTTGTTTGTAATGCTCATCTCAAAATCCTAAGTGTTGTCGCAGGCTTTCCTGGGAACTGCCATGACGCCTATATTCTGAGACACTCCGGCCTCTGGAACCGATTTACCCAACAACAAATGCCAGAGGGCTGGCTACTAGGTAAGTACATTTTTACATATTACCCTGTCTGTCCTTATTTGTACCTGCTCTAATGTGTATGTTTCCAGTTTCACAAGCATATTGATGTTCTACCAGTGTCTCCTGTTTGCACAAAGCACATACCTTACCATATAAGGCAATAACTTCCTATCTGTGTTTTAGGTGACTCAGGATATGGGTGTGTTTCCTGGCTCATGACACCTTTGCGCTCCCCAGAGGGCCCTGCACAGCACCGGTATACTAAATCCCATATTGAAACCCGCAATGTGGTGGAGCGTAGGTTTGGAGTATTGAAAAGTAGATTCCGGTGTTTGGACCGGTCATCGGGTATGCTGCTTTACCACCCAGCAAAAGTAGTGATGATCATCCAGGCTTGCTGCATGTAAACACAACATAGCCCTGTCCCAACCAGCCTATGTGGAGGAGGAGCATGCAGTAGTCGTGCTGGAAGCCCAACCTACCACACCTCGGGTATTGAGGGGTACGCAGAGGGGGAATCTGGTGCGTACAGAGATCATTAGGCGCTACTTTTCTGATAAGCACATGTTCCCTGTATTCTAACATGTACCTTTGCTGTAAGTGTACTCACAAACAATAGATTTAGCAATGCCATCTGTTTCCACCCACATTTAGACTAATACACAGAGCCCAACTGAATCAGCTGGTGGTGCTGACCTATCCCTTGCTGTAATCAACCTTGTAAGTACATTTGCAACATGTATGAATTAATTTTGCACTAAAACATGGCTCACTTGGTGTTGTGGAACTACACATCCCAGCATGCCCTGACACACTGTAACCATTACAGTCCAAAAAATTAGTGCCAGAGCTTGCTGGAATATGTAGTTCCACAACCTTTGACGGGCCAGGAGTTACACAACACTACTTTTCAGCAATACCATGCCCATATACCATTACACTATGTCATAATTCACACAACAATTGATTTAAAAATAATACACAGACCAAATGGTATGCGTTTAGACATTTTTACTGCAGTATAGTATGTCATAAACAACCGGCATTTTTGTGACTCAAACATTCGTACTGTCGGCGGATGTAACAAGATCAATTGCATAGTAGATGCAAATAAACAATGTATAAAAGAAAGAATTATTTTTTGGCACCATCAGCCCACGCAAAACCACCTTTTGAACCTGCGCCCAGGCCACCCCGGGTCCTAATACTACGACGGGGTGGGGAAGTGGGCGAGCCACTTACTGGGGTGCTACATACACTACTAAGTGTAGATGCTGGTGCACCTATGACATTGACCTCCATGTGTGTATTTGTGCCTGCATACCTATTAAGCCATTGGTCTGCGCAGTACACGATTGGCTAAGTGCAACTATACTTTGCGCAAGGCTCCCAATATGGCTATTCTGTTCCCTTACAGCAGAAGTAAGATTTGAAAAACGGGTGTCAATGCTATTAGCCATACCTACACCAACCTGTACACTCCTTGAAATTTTTCTTAATTGCAGAAAAGTGTGACGCATGTACCCCTGGATGTTGCCTATTTGCAGGCTTTGGGAGGCCATAAACTCAATTTATTTCTCCTTGAAATTTAACGAGTTAGCTACTTGTGCAGCAGAAGCTGCTGTCTTTGTGGGTGGGTTTGGAAGTCACCCCACTTGGTGGAAGATCACTCTGTGATGACGTCTGTATTTCCTCCTCAGCCGCAAAGGTCTCCACGGGTTCTAGAATGATGTCCATTTCGTCCATCATCATATCAGATGATTCTGTTGGTTGTGTTCCTAGTTGTACAGTACCTGTGGATACAGATGAAGAGGTAAGTACTGATGCATATATAGGCCATTCTCTCTTCAGTACTGTTTTTGAAAGGGCTTGAGATGCTGAATGCACATACCTAGGGGTAATATGTACTTACACATGTACCCCGATACTGCATGTAACATTGACATTAATACTAAGTGAGATGGCTAGGTCAGATTACATTAATTTCCGTTGCAATGTAGCAGCAGGAGATGAATGTAGTGTGAGATATTGTTGATGTGATATGGGTGTGTGTACTGTATGTGTAATGGCCTGTTTTTTGTTCCTTTTCCTGCTTCCACAGATTCTGCTCCAACGGGCCTTTTTTTTCTGTGATGCGTGAGCACTTTGGGATGGACAATCTGTGAAAGAAAATATGGGCAGCCATTATCTACCTTGCAATGGATAAGCATTTATGCCAAATATGCATTGAAATGACATTACTGGACAAAGCTTCCTTTGGTTAAGGACTACATTATTTAGTCCCCACATTATTTGACATATGTTTTACACCTGAAATTTGCTTAAATTATTATTAAACTATTTGACACATTACAACTGGTGCAAAATCTGTGGTATGTAGGCGTGGCAGCTAAACCACCAGTACACCAATGTTTTTGGGCCACATACATGTTAAGCTACTAGAAAGAATGTTAAAGTGTTGATCAATATCAGCAGTTGTGGAACTACAAGGCCCAGCATTATGACCAATATGAAAGTAGGAGCAGGCAATTTTTTTTGTCTGACCTTGCTGGGCTATGTAGTTCTACAGCAGCACTTTACTTAGCATAACTACAAGCGAACATTACAGTTTAAAAACATTGCCATGTATGTTTAAGTTTGCATGTGGTCACACTTACCAGCTCTGGGTGGCGTCACCGGCCTATCGGTATCCGCGACGTGCATGCCAGGCAGGACCTCAGGGAGTATAATTCGTTTTAGCTTCACCTCATAGAAAGTGTAGCAGACAGTGGTGGGGCTTCCTCCACCAGTCTTGGTGGCCTCCTCCAACTCCATGGCCATTTTACTTTTGAGGTGTCTCTTTATGTCGTTGAACCTCTTCTTGACGTTTCTGACCAGGCGCTTGTGGTGACTTACAGCGTTCACCGCCTAGGTGATGTCCTTCCACATAGCCCATTTGCGCTGTGCAGTGGTCTTGTGGTGACTTTTCCCCAGTAACCGGTCAAACAGGGGTATGATAACCCGGACAAGCGCAGCATTCTCCTCGTAGGAGAATCTCACCTTTCTGCCACTTTTTGTGCGGCCAGCTTCAACCTCCTCCTCCTCCTCAATTTCTACTCCAGCCATGTACCCCTCCTCCTCCATGCCAGTGTCTTCCTCCTCCTCCTCCTCACGTCCATCTTCCTCCACCTCTGACATGTGGCCCTCCTGCAGCTGCTCTGGGGTATGGAATAGGTCCTGGGTATAGGATGGGGATGCCAGCGGATCCTCCACCTCCTCCTGCTGGGGCTGGTCCGCCAGGGCCTGGTCTGGGGCTGGCCTTGCTGTGGCCATGCTGCCTGCCACACTGCTGCCACTCCCTGTAATGGAGAAAGACCTCAGCAGTCCTCTGCTGCCTCTCCCACTGGCTCCTCTTGGCTGGCTGCTGCCACCGCTACCTCTGCCACTGCTCCATCTGCCACTTATCCTTCTGCCACTGCTACCTCTTCCTCTGCTCACACTGCCACTGCTCCTCTACATGCTCCTTACATCCTATCAAAGAGTGAAATGGCACCAGTGCCCCTTTATATAGGGGGTGTGATGCATAATGGAGGGGACCGAGGTGGGCCAATAGGTTAGGGGGTTCTTAGTCATGCGGAGACAGTATTGTAAATCGCACTACGGTTGGTCCAAAACTCGCACATGACCGGCGGAAGAAATCACACTTTTATGTTTCATAAAATCGCACCACTTCGCGCTTTTCAGCCTCCAAAGCGTATCCCATTAAATATGCGATTTATAAAATAAAAATGCGATTTCAGAAAGTTTGAAGAGCAGCGATGTGGTGCGAGATAAAAAAAAATGCGCTTTTATCTCATCCCATAGAGGATCATACCGCCCGAGATGCTTCCGGGCCTCCATGTGGCGAATACTGATAGGCCACCAATGCCACCCAGAGCTGGTAAGTGTCCCAAATTTACAACTGACCCATACATTGTTTTTTACATATAATGCTCTCTTCTAATGTTAGCATAACAATAGTGCTGCCGTGGAACTAAATATCCCAGCAAGTTCATTATAGATACATGTAATGCTCATACATACAATGTGTTCATTATGCTGGGCCATGTAGTTCCACACCTGCTGCTTTTCCACAAATGTATCCCAGTTTCTGTAGCAGCTTAACATGGGTGTGAGCCTACACTTAGGTGTCCTGGTAGTATACCATAAATGGCTATATACCGAACATATCATGGCAGTCGACAGTCCAAATCAATATTTTTAACGGCACTCAATCAGTTCTTCAAATGGTCAGAAATGCTGCCAATGCAAGGTCCATAAAGTCTGTCCATCATTTCCTTTGCAGATCATCCATCCCGAAGTGCTCACGCACCGCATCGCTCCAAAAAAAGTGGCACAGATGCAGGTAAGGAGAAGCAAAAAAGCACCATTAGACATACAGTACACACACCCATTTCACATGCACAATTGGCAACATTACATTCATATCCAGTGGCCACATGGCTACGGAAATGAATGTAATGACAACCAGCCATCACTCTTATTACCAATGCTAGCATTACATGAAGTCACGGGGTACATGTGTACATACATAATACCCATTGGTATGTGACATAACCCTCAATATGTTATGGTTGCCGCTAGGCACAGAGTTAAAGTTACAGGGGGCAGGGAATGGGAGGTCAGGCATGAGCCCGTAGCCAGGACCGCCGGTTAGGATGGCCACAGCGAACCCTATACTGACTCTATTGAATACCCCGGGCAGATGACAAACCCCTGCAGGAACTAGGCTTCACCTGTGGCTGCCACGTTCGAAGGAGTGAGATAGGCCTGCTCCAACCCCGATGCAGCTAGGTCTATGTGGGGACAAAGGCTAAGCGATCATCAGGGGTAACTCAAGAGGATGGACTAACTAACGGGCCTGACTGTAATGTACACCTGTCTGCCGGCACCGGGCCAAAGACAGGAATGCGACCCAGTTGCAGGCACAAGAGACAACTGACGGGGAAACTCCACATAAAATAATAATCACAAGGCTAGGCAGCGAATCCCCAAAACTAAAACAGGGACAGGAAAAGGGAAGGCCCTGCCTATCAGAGAAAGAAATAATGGCAGGCAAAGACAAGTGAGTAACAGGTAACTAACAGAGATTGGAGTATGAGCTAAGCCCATGGCGGGGCGAAGTCCTAATACCCCACAAAAGAAAACAAATGGCTAGACAGCCTAATAACAAAAGAGCTAGGCAGCTCCAAAAGAAATGCACCAGGCTCCACAGGAGCACTTACGTGACCCAGGGAGAACACCAGAGGAGCTGGGCTGGGGCACAGGAGCAGGATGGTAAACACAAGTTCCCACCAGCAGGCACAGACAGGATACCAGTGATCGGGCCAGGAGCGAATCCGGGGGCTGGATGCAGAGACAGAGCCAGGGACCGGGAAAGAGCTAGAGAAGCTATAACCATGGGCACAGACGCTGGCTCCTTATTTGAAAAACTCGCTTCCCCTAGCTGACGTCAGCTGGTGACGCGGTGAGCTGCCGGGCGGAAGTTCGGGGATGTTGCCTAGCAACGCCCCGACGCCCATCTCCAGAGTGAGGCGTGAGACGCTGCCGGGGACCACCCCCAGCGCTCACGTGTCCCCTGACGTCCGCCGGCTGTCCGGGTGCTGGAGATTCCGGACAGCGGCGTCTAACAGTACCCCCCCCCCTTGAGGAGGGATCAACAACCCCTTACCACTGGGCTTATCTGGGAACTCTCAAAAGAAAATCCTTTTGAGATTGGGCGCATGAAGATCCTTGTCAGGAACCCATGACCTCTTCTCTGGACCAAAGTCCCTCCAATGCACAAGAAGCTGCAAAGAACCTCTCGCAAACTTGGAGTCAAGAATTTTCTCTACACGGAACTCCTGTTGACCCCGCACCATCACTGGGGAAGACCCAGCATTACTCCTGCGAGGAAACTTCAGAGAAAAGAACACAGGCTTGAGAAGGGAGGCGTGAAAAGTATTGGCGATCCTGAGGGAATTGGGTAGAGACAGTCGAAATGCTACCGGATTCATCCTCTTGATGAACTGAAAAGAACCAATAAATCGAGGCCCCAGCCTAGCTGAAGGTTGATGAAGTTTGATGTTGCGGGTCAAGAGCCAGACCCAGTCACCGACCTTAAAGCGACATGGACGTCTGGACTTGTCTGCAGATACCTTCTCCCTCAATGCAGCCTCCTTAAGAGCAATGTGAACACTCCTCCAAATGACTCTGAGTCAAAAGGCCGAAGAAGAAGCTGACCCGGAAGCTTCAGGTCCCAAGGAGTTGGCTCGCGGATGGAACCCATACACTGCAAAGAACGGAGAAGTCCTGGAGGCTGAATGATGTGCGTTGTTATACGCAAATTCAGCAAGCGGTAAAAAGCTTGCCCAATCATTCTGCAATTTGGACACAAAGCATCTCAAGTATTGTTTGAGGGACTGGTTTAATCGCTCTGTCTGTCCGTTGGACTGTGGGTGAAAGGCAGACTGGTCTTGATTTTTAATGCAGAACAGAACAGTCTCCAAATCTGTGCCACAAATTGCGGACCGCGATCAGATACAATATCTGTGGGTAAACCGTGCAATCTAAAGATATGCTGCAGAAACAGAGCTACTAACTCCTTAGCTGATGGTAATTGTCTCAGGGCCACAAAGTGCGCCATCTTAGAAAACCTGTCAATAACGACCCAAACCACTTGACAGTGAGCAGATACAGGTAATCCTATAATAAAATCCATAGCCAAGTGTGACCAGGGTCTGGGGAATCAGTTCCCCCACGGGCCGAGACCTAGGGATTTTATGCCGAGCACAACCCTGACATGATAATACAAACTCCCTGGTATCCCGTGACATGCCAGGCCACCAGACAACACGGTAAAGCAGTTTCAAAGTTTTGAAGACTCCTGGATGGCCGGCCAGTTTTGAATCATGAGACTCAGAAAGGACGCTGCGTCTAAGGAACGGAGGAACATATAACTTGTGGGTAGGGGTTTGGGCCGGAGCCTGACTTTGAGCTTGGCGGATGAGGCCTTCCAGAGTCTGCTGGGCTCCTGCATGAATACAAGATGTAGGCAAGATGGGACTACTGCTGACTTTGTCTTTGTGTCGGGGAAGAAAACACAGAGACAGCGCGGCAGCTCTGATGTGCCCGGTCTATAAGAGATAATGAAGTTGAAGCGCATAAAAAGCAACGCCCACCGAGCCTGCCGAGCGTTGACCCTCTTAGCTATTTCGATATATTGCAGATTTTTGTAATCAGTGAGGACAAGAATCTGATGAACCGCTCCTTCCAACCAATGACGCCACTCATCAAAGGCCCACTTGATGGCAAGCAACTCTCTATTCCCAACATCATAGTTTGCCTCTGCCGGAGAAAACTTTAGGGACATATACGCACAGGGATGCAAATCTAGCGATTCCGGATCCCTTTGGGACAACACCGCTCCTGTCCCTACTTCGGAGGCGTCCACCTCCACAATAAAGGGAAGGTCAGGATTAGGATGTTTAAGAACAGGAGCCGAGACAAAGGCTTGTTTTAAGGATTCAAAGGCCTGTTCTACCTGAGGGGACCACTGTGATGGATTGGCCCCAGTCTTGGTTAATGCCACCAATGGCGCAACAATAGAAGAAAAAGAATAAATAAAATGTCTATAATAGTTGGCAAATCCAATAAAGCGTTGGATTGCCTTCAAACTGGTAGGATGGGCCCAGTCTTCCACAGCTTGAAGCTTCTTGGGGTCCATTTGGAAACCCTGAGAAGAAATAATGTAGCCCAAAAAAGAAACCTGTGTGACTTCGAATTCACACTTTCCAAGTTTGGCAAATAATTGGTTTTCTTTCAATTTTTGCAGGACTTGGCAAACCTGAGTTTTATGTGAATTTAAGTCTTGCGAAAAAAATCAAGATGTCGTCTAAATAAACGACTACAAACTGGCCTAAAAAATCACGAAGGACATCGTTGATAAAGTCCTGAAAAACAGCGGGGGCATTAGAGAGGCCAAAGGGCATAACCAGGTACTCATAATGAGTCTGAGTACTAAAAGCCATCTTCCATTCATCGCCTTCCTTGACTCTAATGAGATTGTAGGCGCCTCTGAGGTCTATCTTGGAAAATATAGTTGCGGACCGCAATTGATCAAAAAGTACCGCAATTAATGGAAGAGGATAGGTGTTTTTCACTGTGATTTTGTTTAAGGCACGAAAATCAATACAAGGCCTTAAGGAACCATCCTTCTTGGCCACAAAATAAAACCCTGCACTGAGAGGGGACTCTGAAGGGCGGATAAACCCTCTTTTGAGACTCTCCTGTACATATTCATCCATCGCCTTCATCTCTGGGATAGATAAAGCATACAATCTACCCTTGGGCAAGGGAGCATTGGGAACCAATTTGATGGTGCAATCGTACGGGCGATGTGACGGAAGACTGTCTGCTTTCCCCTTAGAAAACACATCCGCAAAGTCTTGATAAGGGGGAGGCATCCCGGAGAGGGAGACAGACGCCACCAAGGCCGAGGTATTAAGACATGGGTCCTCAAACTGCGGCCATCCAGATGTTGTGAAACTACAAATCCCAGCATGCATTGCCACAGTTTTAACACTCCCTTATAGCAAAACTGTGGCAATGCATGCTGGGATTTGTAGTTTCACAACATCTGGAGGGCCGCAGTTTGAGGACCCATGTATTAAGACAATGCTGTGTACAGTAGGGACTCCAATGAACAATCTGCGCCGAACTCCAGTCAATAATGGGGTTATGTTTGACTAACCAAGGATATCCCAAAACTATGGGAATGAGAGGACAAGAAGTTAACAAAAATGAAATCTCCTCCATATGAAATAAACCGATAGTCATCAAGACTGAGGGAGTCTGAAAAGAAATTGCACCATTGGACAAGATATTCCCATCCAAACCCCAAAGAGTAACGAGGCCTTGGAGTTTCAGATGAGGAATACCCAATCTCTGGGCCAAACTGATATCCAGGAAATTTCCAGCCGCACCACTATCTATAAATGCCGTACCGGAAAATGTATATTCCTGAAAAGAAACACCACATGGAACTAATAAAGAAACATCAGAGGAAAACAATTGCAGGCCTAAGTAAACCCTCTCTTTGTTCACTTGGCCAAGGCTTTTACTGGCCTATTGGGTCAATTCTTAAGGATATGCCCTTTGTTCCCACAATATAAACAAAGGCCTGAACTAAACTTACGAGCTCTCTCCTCCGGAGAGATGGGAGTCGCCCCAATCTGCATGGGCTCATCGATCTCCTCTGGACTTAGAGGGACATAGGGAAATGACCGTGCTTGTACGCCCCGCTCAGATCTCCACTCACAGAGACGGCGGTCAATATTTATAGCCAGTTCCATCAGTTTATCCAGGGAACTGGGTATAGGGTACTGAATCAGGCTATCCTTGATGATGTTGGTCAGGCCACTGCGGAACTGACTCCGTAGAGGAGGGTCATTCCATCCACAATCATTTGACCAACGGCGGAATTCTGTAAAATATACCTCCGCCGGGTCTTTCCCTTGTTTAAGGGCTCGGAGATGAGTCTCCGCGGAGGCCTCTCTATCAGGGTCATTGTACAACAAACCTAATGAACTAAAGAAGCTGTTGACCAAAGACAAGACCGGGCTGTCGGGAGGTAGCCCGAATGCCCATGTCTGAGGGTCCCCCTGTAAAAAAATACATCACAATGCCTACCCGCTGAGACTCTGAACCGGATGACCGGGATCGAAGTCGGAAATACAACTTGCAACTTTCCCTAAAGTTGAAAAAAGCCCTCCAATCCCCAGAAAATCGATCGGGCAAATTCACCTTCGGTTCCAACACCCCTGGATCTGGAGGATGCATCCTCTGCTCTTGGGAGGCTACTTTCAGAGACAGATCCCGGACCATTTGAGTTAACCCCTGGAGTTGATCCGAGAATGTCTGAGAAGTGGGATTTATAGTACCAACATGGCAAATTCAAACAAGAAGTTGTTATATAAATCCCCTTATATAACCTGTAATAGCCGGTTATAATGTTATGGTTGCCGCTAGGCACAGAGTTAAAGTTACAGGGGGCAGGGAATGGGAGGTCAGGCATGAGCCCATAGCCAGGACCACTGGTTAGGACGGCCACACGAACCCTATACTGACTCTATTGAGTACCCCGGGCAGATGGCAAACCCCTGCAGGAACTAGGCTTCACCTGTAGGGTGTAGACCCGATCCAACCCTGATGCAGCTAGGTCTATGTGGGGACAAAGGCTAAGCGATCATCAGGGGTAACTCAAGAGGATGGACTAACTAACGGGCCTGACTGTAATGTACCTATGTCTGCCAGCACCAGGCCAAAGACGGGAATGCAACCCAGTCGCAGGCACAAGAGACAATGGACGGGGAATCTCCACATAAAATAATAATCACAAGGCTAGGCAGCGAATCCCCAAAACTAAAACAGGGACAGGAAAAGGGAAGGCCCTGCCTATCAGAGAAAGAAATAATGGCAGGCAAAGACAAGTGAGTAACAGGTAACTAACAGAGACTGGAATCACTTACGTGACCCAGGGAGAACACCAGAGGAGCTGGGCTGGGGCACAGGAGCAGGATGGTAAACGTAAGTTCCCACCAGCAGGCACTGACAGAATACCAGTGATCGGGCCAGGAGCGAATCCAGGGGCTGTATGCAGAGACAGAGCCAGGGACCGGGAAGGAGCTAGAGAAGCTATAACCGGCGTCTGTGCCTAGCAGACGCCGGCTCTTTATTTGAAAAACTTGCGCCGCCTAGCTGACATCAGCTGGCGACGTGGGGAGCCGCCGGGCGGAAGTTCGGGGACGTTGCCTAGCAATGCCCTGATGCCCGTCTCCAGAGTGAGGAGGGAGACGCTGCCCAGTTCCACCCCCAGCGCTCACGTGTCCCCTGACGTCCGCTGGCTGTCCGGGTGCTGGAGATCCAGGACAGCGGCGTCTAACACAATACGCCTTAGTCACATCTAACTACACATAAACTGCACTAGTATGCTTCAATACTTGCCATTTTTTATGTATCCACAGGACCATCACAACTAGGGCAACACCCCACAACATCATCAGAAATGAATGAAGAAGATATGGAAATCATTCTTTAGCCGGTGGACTCCTGGGCACCTGAAGAAGAAAGCATGCCAACATCAGACACTCAGAATGCAGCAAGTGTGGTGACACCAAACCAACCCACACCCACCCCATCGACCCAAACACCAATGACACCAACAGAAATTGCTAACTCATTCCATACTGATGTACAGTATGTGCGAGACAACTTCTTTAAAGCAAGTAACACTTGATTGAAGTGCTTTGAGAAAGTGTGAGACCCCCAAAGAACATGAGGCCACAGACTGAGTGGAGCCTGTGGCCAAATAGTAGAGGGCACACATTAATTTCTGCAGCCCAGACACTGCATAGTTGGCACCCCCGAAAGGGGCCAAATCATCTCTCACCTGCTCATATAAGTCCAACCGGTTAATGCGGTTCAGCCGAAACATCCCCAAAACCTGTTGATCCGAGAGGGAGTCCAGGTACAGCCTAGCATGATACCTACGTGATGCACACAGTAGTCAGAGTACCTGGATCTGGTGCGCAGCTTCCTCCCTCCTCCGGCGCAGCTCCTCCAAATGGGCATAATCACATAGAGCCAACTCCAAACCACTCTGCAAATCTCCATTTCTTAAACCCTCACAGGTGTCCTTAATGATGTTGGGGTATATGTAGGGGAGTTTATGAGTAAAAATGAGGACACCTGTGAGCAAATTAACCATTTGTGCACTTGACCAAAGTTAGTTCTGGGCCAAATCGCCCATCAGAACCTGGTCTGAAAAAAGTGCGATTTATATACACCTAAAAAGTGCGATTTCCGTTTGCGCATGCCATTAGATAAGCGATTTGTATACTTTTCTGTGCGAAAACATCTGGATGCGAAATAAATGCGACCTTTTTTGCGCACTTTTAGAAAGTGCCAATTATCGCCCAGAAATTTGAAATACGGCCCGTTGCGCACCCTATTAAATGGACGATTTGAGGGAAAAAGCGAAAACGAAAATTTTGTTGCGAAAATATCGCAAAAAAACACAAATTGACCTCTATTAAATGTCACCCTCAGTGTCATACTTGTCTACATTCCAAAAACAGGTGGGAGTCTCCTAAAAATTTGGCACCACTCCTGGTCTGCCGGAAGGATAGGCAAGTCTCTGGAAGTTGTATGCTTTGTGTATGTTGGCAACATGTTCTGGTGTTATTTCAGTGTTAAAGTGCGTGTGTGTGTGTGTATGAACAGAAACCACCTCACAAAAATTCTGTGTTTGCCACTGACTTGGACTGTTCTGAAAGTGTTGCCAGCCTCACCCTCAAACTCATGCATCTTGGCAGAAGTCCGAGCATCTAGTACAGAGTAAGAAGCACTTCAGCTTTTTAGCAGATTATCTCCATTGTTCCTCACAACATAACAAAAACTGGCAATCGTCTTTTTGGCAACCTTATTCAAAATTCTTTAATTCATTAGTAAATGTGTTGCTGTTTATATTCTCAAAAATAAATAAAAAAGTAAATAATGCAAAGTGGAATTTGAGTGTACCTCACCTTTTAAACTGATTACTCTATAAATGGACTGGCAAGCTGATTTATGGCATACTTTACCTACTGTACTCTTTGACAAGAAGCACATTCAGCAATACCATATGGAGTTAGAGGAAATCATTAATGTTGACTAAAACTAAGAGTGGATGGATGGGATAACAGCAGACCCTTGTACTGTCAGACGCTTGCTATAAATCACCCATGCAAGCATTAAGAAAAATAATGCCATAAAATCTGGTATTGGCTTTAGAATCAATCATTTTCAGATTTATAGATGTCATACTCCACTTTATATGGTACTAGTAGCATAAAAATATTTAATTATTCAAATGGTTTAGGAAACATGGCACTGTATTGATCATCTCAAGTTCTAAATGGCCCAGCTACATACTATCAAAAAATATGTTATTCTGATTATATAAATAATATGGAATAATTCTCAGGTTTCTTGAGAGAATAAAAAACAATGGACCAAGGGGGTTATTCTGGTTGATTCGCAAGGCTGCATAATTCGCAGCCTTGAAAATCCACCAAATCCCACCCGCAGAATGTACGTCCACCCCCCCTTCGCAACACGGTTTCGCCCGCACAGGCTGCAAATGGATGTTTAGCATAAACATCCATTTGTATGCCGCGGGTAACCTCCCACAACTTTCATCAAAAGTTGTGGAAGGTACACGCATATAAAAGTGACTTTCAAGTCACTTCCATATGCATGTATGCTGGGTCGGATATGGACGGGCAGCAGAACCGATGGTTTGCCGTGGGTGCATGCACCCTATGTCTGCACATGCGCAGAAACGCGACATCAGTCCGCCATGCAAATGCACGGAGGACCGAAGGAATAAGAATAACCCCTCAAATATCAGCATGGATCACTTATTAGCAAATCGAGCAATTATGGAACAACGGAGCGTGCAAAGCATTCGTATTGAGCATGCATGGGGTAAATAAGCGGAAAAAATATTCGTACTGAGGAGTCGCAGAGCAGCCACAGTTTGATTGACAGGAAGCCAGTTTTTAAGGGAGGAAACATGGGATTTTCTCTATTTTCTGGGTGTTATTGTGAAAATAAAATCATGCCAGGGAATTTTTGGGTGGGTCTCTGACTACCAGCTTGATACTTGAGTAGATTATTGAAACCCTAGTCTGGCAGTAGGGTGACCAACTCATCCCTTTAATCCGGGACACATATTAATTGCACAGGTTCTGTGGCAGTTTAAAACCAGATGAAATGGAGTCCTGGGTGTGGCAGTTTAAAACCAGGTGAAAGCTGGATTAAAGGGATGAGTTTGTCACCCTATCTGGCGGAGATAAAAAACCCTCTTTGAAGTTTCGTGATGGGACGATATTTGCAATGCATTTGCAATTTTGCCAGATGGTTTTTACATCTGTCTTTGCTGTGTCTTTCTACATGCAGTGCACTGTGCTTTTTCTTATTATATACACATTATTTGCTGTATTAGTCACAATGTAAAATGTCATATAAAGAATCTAATAATTTTTATGCTTTATGCACACACAAAAAAATGTCTATGATCTGTATATTGTAATTGATCTTTGTTTGCAGATCAAACCACATAGTTTGGATTACTTAGACAAAGTGTATCTACAGTGCTAGACATTGATTCTTTGTTTTGAGATATTAAAACATTCATTACTCTGGAAGGGGAGTACTTTAGTCATAATTATGTAAACCACCTGTTGGTCTTATTAGTAAGGACATTTTAGGCACCATTTAACAAAAAAAAAACAAGTTGACAACACTCTAGAAAAGCTATAGCATGCACAGTACATGTATTTGTAATGCCAAAGACACCATTTGCTTGTACAATCCTTTCATTTATGCATTTTTCTGCTAAGAACAAAGGACACACACTTGTGACTTTAACCCAATGTTTCCCAAATCCAGTCATGCAGCCTAACATGTTTGTTTCAAAATTTGTTTGCTTGGGGAATTTGCTTTCTATTATTGACATGTCAGATCCCATAGTAGAATACTGGATTGGGGCATATTAGTGCTAAGCCCTTGTTGAAAAAAAGGATTTGAATGATCACAGGTGATAGCTGTAGAACATGAAGTGTGACTGTTGGATTTAATATTGGAAACATAAACTCTCTTTAAAACTTTATATATAAAACTGGACTGTTTCTATTGCTGCTGCAGAAGCACATAGTGTAACCTTACCACTATATTGTCAGGCAGAAAACATTATTTTACATATTAATGACTCTACATTAATGCTATCTTTAGCAGATTTTTTTTCTTTCCCATTTATTTTGAACATAGTTATTGATGAAATGCCATCGAAAATGACAATGTTGTTCCACATGGACACATCTGCAGTTGCAAATGAAATGCTGATTTTGGAAAATAAGATCTAGGTAAAATCCCCGGATGGAAACTCAACAATCATATGGCTGCTGAGAAATATGCATCAATGAGAAAGGGCTACACATTTTACAGTGGTTCTTGGATCTACATACATTCATAAGTCATTTTCACTAATTAAATTCTTGTATGCGGACAACTTATTTGGCATAGTACTGTAAATGGCTAAAAATTCAAATAAAAAATATGGCATTGTGACTTGGCCAACAATTACACTGCTGTGTTCATAGCCTGGATTTCTTTCTATTATATTGGATGTCTTCCCTTTTTTAATCCTTTAGTCACTCCACGTAAATTCTTATCTCAACTTCTTAGTTGGGGGGGCTCTTGCAGATGAGAAGTTATTGTACATGTGGTTTTATTGTCCTTGGATATTTAAAGAGATGGTCTTTTTTTGGCCTATTAGTCAGTGGAGACTGACTTATATTTGTGGGCTTCTGGCCGAAGCCAGGATGGATGGCTGATGTCATGTGACATCAGCTGTCCACACCAGGCACACCTCCTCCCACCAGCAATCCCATGGGAACACCAGCATTTTCATAGGGACGCCCATGAAATGCTGGGCGTTCCCATGGGCGACACCCAATTCCGCCACCATATCGGTCTGTGCGAACAGATCTATCGTCGACTATGCAAGGCAACGAGTCCATTCTCCAAGGGACCCTGCACATGCACATAATTCATTATGTGCATACGCAGATTAAAACCATCGCTCCCCAGTGCTAATGCGTGGGGGAGGGAATCAACCAAAATGAAAGTTTCATGGTGGAATCAGCAGCTGTGCAGATGTGCAAAGTTCAAGTGATACAATCTTCAAGATCGACATTCGCTATGTGTTTGTAAAGATAATTTTGAAAATGTATAACTAATGTATACAATATACTCTATGAACAGATATGAAATGACAGTTGTCCATTTAGTCTGCTGTGTGGAGTGGTATTGGACTGGGAGCACAAAATAAGCAAATTAATGTACAATGTGGATTACTGGAGAAGAGATTTAGAAATAATATACTATAGGGGTGTGCACCAGACACTTTTGGGGTTTTTTGTTTTGGTTTCGGATTTGGATCTCCCTTTGTGTTTTAGATCTGGATTGATTTTGCCAAAACCACCCTTTCGGGTTTTGGGTTTGGATCATAAAAACAGCTAAAATCACTTTTGTTTGTTCCTACAGTATTATTAACCTCAATAACATTTCCACTCATTCCAGTGTATTCTAAAACACCTCATAATATTGTTTTTAGGCCAAATGGTTGCACAAGGTAACTGGATGATTTTGCTAAGTGACACAAGTAGATGGCACAAAACATTGGATTAATACGGCACACTTAGCAACAACCCTGGGCTGATACTGCACACTTAGCAGCACACCTGGAATTATAAGGCACACATTGGCCATCCCTGGAATTATACAGGTCACATGGCAGCACTCTTGAAATTGTAAAACACACATGGCAGCACCCTTGGACTGATATAGCACCCCTGGAATTATATTGTACAAGTGGCTGCACCACTGGATCAGGGGTTAAAGTGAGAGAGAAAGGGGTGGAACTGAGTTCCACCACTTCTAATAGTAGGGGGAACTGAGTTCCACCTCTACCACAGACCTGAATAGTAATTCCAACAGAAAAGACTGTATCAGGAGCTTCTTCTTCTGGCATTGGGTATGTGATGTCATGCCAGCAATGCCGCAGAAGTGAAGAAGAACCACTAAGAGGAGCAGGCTCTGTGCATGCCAAATACAGGGTGAGAGGGGGATTAAGAGAGGTGGGGAAGCTTCTGGAGGGACACATGCCATGTCACTGTTGACGGACATGGACAGTAAGCTGCTGGAGTGACAGACAGATGTATATAAGCAGCACATCTGTGGACATTATGGGCAGTATTCAATGAAAAAAATTTGCCGTGCATGGCGAGAGATTTTTTCTCTCGCCATGCACTCGCCCTGTTCCGGAGGACTCGCTGCCACTCCTGCTCCCTCTATTCAATGTGGTTAAGACTCGCCGCCACTGGCGGCGAGTCTTAACCCCTGCAGCGGACGAGCGTCCGCGGCAGGGAGCTGGCAGGGAGCCGTGGGACGGTGGCAGCCAGGGAGATTAAAGTCTCCCTGGCTTCCTCAGAACATATGTGGAGGGGAGGAGGGCTCCCCGGGACCCAGGCAGCACAAGCTGCCCCCCCTATAGTCAGCGGGGGACCCAGTATTCACTGCACCCGATCGTGCATATGTAATGATCGGATGCAGTGAATATATGAATATCTAATGAGCGGCTCAAGAGCTCCGGCCCCCTGCTGGCTGCTCTGTGTAAAAAAAAAATATTAAAAAAACATTTTTTTTTATTAAATATATATTCATGTGCTATAAGTGTAGCACCCCAGAAAGAAATACTGGGACTGTTTTTTTGAAGCAATATACAGGAATGTGTATGAATATTTGTTGTTTTGTTATGGAAAACATGCATGTGCTTTATTTATTCTGCTGCCTCATTTCAGGGACACTCTGGGTACTGCAGAGGTTAACTTAACTGTATAGCATGCACTTCCTAGTGCACGGATTGGCTCAGGAAGCTGGCTACACATGCACAGGATGAGGTGAGGAGGTTTTTAGAAAGTGAAAGTAAAGAGAGGATAGAGTCAGCCAGCATATGGAGAGAGCATGGTTGCAGAGTGATAGCTGCTGGAGCATTACAAGGAGCAAGGGCACTGACCTCTCATGAAGATAGCCAGCTAAGCTGCAGAGAAAGACTTTGGGAGGCCCTGGAGTTTATGTGATCCCTCCATAGCCACAGTGAGTGAAGCTATAAGGTAGTGCTGAGAGGAGATGAGCACCCTGGCTGCTGTGAGTAAGTAACCAGTGATGGACAGGCATTTGTTTGTGATACAGACCCAGCAAGTAAAGACATTCCCAGTAAAGCAGCTGAAGCAGAACTTATATATGACTAGTCTGTGTTTGTCACCCAGCATTTGCAAGTTGCAGCTATTGCTGTTGGTGTTATAGTGCTACAAAGTTTAGTCCTAATACTGCAAAAGACAAGTCCATGCATAGACTGTTGGTTTAACATTTGGACTAGGGTGGCCAATCCCGGGATCGGGATCGGCGGGATCCCGGGATTTGGCCCCAAAAACGCCGGGATTTCAATCCCGGGATTGGAGTTTCCAATCCCGGGATTTCGGGATTAGACTGCGCATGCCGGGCAGCGTCTGAGCATTGCTCAGACGCTGCCCGACTTCTCCCGGCAGCACTGCGCAGCGTGACCTCTCAGCGTGAGATCAGAGGTCACGCTGCGCAGGAAGAGGTCGCGCCCGGCATTGTAATGCCGCACCGCCCGCCCGCCCAGCCAGCGCACCCACCCAGACAGCCAACGCGTCCACCCGCTCGCTCGCCCGCCCGCCCAGCCAGCCAGCGCGCGCCTACCCAACCAGCCAGCGCATCCACCCGCCCACCCAGCCAACACGCCAGCCCGCACCCAGCAGCATTGACGACCCGTCCCCCACCCAGCAACCCCTCAAAATGTGAGTAATTTTGGGGCAGTCTTTTTATTGGGAAAGCCAATCCCGGGATCCCGGGAATCCCGGGATTGAGCATTTTTCAATCCCGAATCCCGGGATTGAAAAAATGCCCCGGGATTGGCTTCCCTAATTTGGACACTGTGCCATCCGGATAATGTAAGAAAACAAGGCAAGATACTAAAGGCTGCATCTGCAGCATTTATTCAACTTTGATTCTGTAGTTTGAGAATGCTGGAAGAGACTCTATATATACTGTATGCTTGAGATTGTGGCTGCAAAAGCAGGGATTCAGAGCCTTAATGACAAAGAGACTGTTTAACTGTCCAAGGGCTTCTTTAAAGAGACATACAGACTAATGCAGACCTCAGAACCTGTATTCTAAGTAAATGGTGACAATTGCTATTATTTCTTGAAGAAGCTGAAATTGTAATAAAAACCCCTTTATTTCACTGTCACCTGTTTAACTGCTGCCTCTCTGTGAATAATTCTGACTTGCCACTGAAGATGTTCCTGAAAGGTAAATCTCTGTAACCTCAGACCTGAGTGTTACATAAGCACATGAATAAAAATAACATGCCCCTTCACAGAAAAAAAATCCTGATTTTTTTACACCAAAATTAAAAAAAAAAACCTTTTAGTTTAAAAGTTCACATTCCAGCTCTCCATGAAAAGATGGAGAATTGCTACACGGAGAGAGTCAGCGAAAATCACTTAGAAAGACGGCGAATATTTCACATTGAATAGAGTTGCTCGCTTTTGGAGAGCAAAATGCTCCGTCCAAGGTGAAAAAATCACAAATTCGCCATAAAACAGGGTGAATTTTTCTAATTGAATACTGCCCTATGTGTATAAGGGGAACTACTGTGTGATTTAATATGAATCATGGGCACTACATGCAGTGTACTGTGTATATGATTGTGCTACTTTGTGTTGTAATTTTAATTCAAGTTACTATTGAGTGAACACACTCCTTCCTGTGGGACCATTATCCCTTTATGGGAGGTAGGGCACATATTCCCTGGCACTGATCTAGGCTCTGCCTAATGAGTAGGGGGGGGGGGTTGTTAGGGTACAGGAGTTCCACCACCTCTCCAGGAGATACAGCAAACAAGGCGGAACCCCTGACCTGATATACCATGGGTCCTCAAACTGCGGCCCTCCAGATGTTGTGAAACTACAAATCCCAACATGCCTTGCCACAGTTTTAACACTCCCTTGTAGCAAAACTGTGGCAAGGCATGCTGGGATTTGTAGTTTCACAACATCTGGAGGGCCGCAGTTTGAGGACCCATGGTATACTATAGCATACCTCTGGTATTATACGGTACAGATGGCGGCACACCTTGAATTATACAGCACACATTGCAGCATCCCTGGAATTTATATTATAAAAAAATATATAAACTTGTATTATTTTATTTATAAAAATGGCAGCGCTCCTGGAATTATACACAACACATGGCAACACCCCTGGAATTATGCAGCACACATTGCAGCACCCCTGAAATCATACATGACACATGGCAGCACCCTTGGACTGATATGAAACACATGGGGCACCCCCGGAATTATACAGCACAGATGGCGGCACACCTGACCTGATACAGTACCCATGGCTGAACCCCTGGAATTATACAGCACAGGTGGCAGCAGCCCTGCAATGTAAAAATAATGAAAAAGGGCAGCAATCCTGGAATTATACATGACACATGACAGCATCCCTGGAATTATACCTGACACATGTCGGGATCCCTGGAATTATATGGCATACATGGGACACCCCTGGAATTATACAAGACACATGGAAGCACCCCTGGAATTACAGATGACTCATGGCAGCACCACTGGAATTATACACTGAGTGGCCAAATTATGACCACTTGACCACTTATACGCAGATGGGCCATAACTTCATGTTGTTGCCGCTAGAGGGCGAGATAGTTATAAAAAGGGAATGCAGGACAAGTAAAGCATACATTTTACAGTGTTGCTTGAAAGAAATGCTCAAAAAACGTGATTTAACTGAGTTTGAATATGGGATGATTGTAGGCCCTCAAACCGTTGGCACCGGTATCAGCAAAACAGCTGCACTTGTGAAGTGTTTGAGAGCAGCAATTATTAATGTTTACAGAGAGTGGACTATCAACTAGAAAACTGGGTCTGAACGTCAGGCTTGTGCTCCTCACAGGCTACTGAATGCTCAATCTGAAAGGAGACTTTCCAGAGTTGTCCAGTCCAACAGAAGAGCTACAGTACATCAAATTGTGGAAAATCTTATTCAAGGAGAAACTGTGAAGGTCTTTGAATGAACTTTTCCCCTCACATTACACCGCATAGGCTATGGAAGCCGATGACCTGTTCAAAAGCCTTGAACAAGAGCAGACGTCTCCAGTTTGCAAAGGAGGACAAGGATTGTACAGTAGATGACTGGAAAATGGTCATGTTGTCTGATGAATCACATTTTTAATTACAACATGCAGATGGCAGGGTGCGAATAAGGAGAAAACAGCATGAAAGCAAGGACCCCATCTGCATTGCCGCAACACTTCAAGCTGGTAGAGGCAATATTATGGTTTGGGTGATTTTTTTCTTGGCATTGTATGGGTCCTTTGATTCCTGTGGAACAGCGTCTGAATGGCCAAGAGTATTTGAGTGTTATCGCAGATCAATCACCAGATCTCAATCCAATTGAGAATCTGTGGGATGAGTTCGAATGGGCCAACAGGCAGCTGGATCCAGTACCATCAAATCTTAAGGTATTGGAAAGTGCAGTTCATCGCATATGGTCTCAAATTCCTCATACCAACTACCAACATCTCATAGAGTCCACGGCAGTATTAAGGGCAAAAGGTGGTCCAACATTGTATTGAGGGGGTGGTCATAATAATTTGTCCACTTAGTGTAGATGACACATGGTAGCACCCTTGGAATTATACAGGACACATGGTAGCACCCCTAGAATTATACACGACACTTGCCAGCACTCTGGGATAGAAAATCAGCCAAATAAATTCATGGATGCAGTCCTAATGGGGGCACATACTGTCAATGGGGTTGTGGTCTGCCGAGAGGCAGCATGATCCCTTCTTCTAGGGCCTGATTTTGAGTTGAATGCAGTTGTGGCCTTTTTTGCATCTTTTGCTACTGTTGAGTATGCAACTTTATGCTAATGTTGCTACAATGCAATTTCCTGAATATCTGAATATTTAAGCACTGAGATACCCCCTGAGAGTATTCAAAGATGCTGCAATCATGCTTTGTGTGTCTTTAGATGCTACCATTTCAACTTTCTCCAACCCCATGCTTGGTGCAGATCAAACGTCCGAGTATAGGATTCAGCATCACTGGTCTTGCTTTGGAAAGCCGTCTACCCCAACGAAGATTGTGTTCAAATGGACAAATATGTAAAACCTAAAAGCTTTAACCAATTTGTCTGAATGAGTATTGTCTGCTATCCAGTGTTTGGGAGCAAATGTTACATTCGCTTTCCTATAGTACCAGATTTGTGTTCCCACCAGACAATTTGGATGTATGTACCCAGCTTTAGATTAGGGTGGGGTGTGTTCAAACTGAAATCTAAATTGCAGTCTAATAAAGCAGCCAGTATTTACCCTGCACAGAAACACAATAAATCAACTGTCTCTGCACATGTTACATCTGCCCCACCTGCAGTGCAGCATGGTTTTGCCCATTTGCAAACAAAATTTGCCCTGCAATCGTGGTCTGAATTAGACCCGATGACTCTGAAGAGTGATTGTCCTTAGCACTATGACTCCACATGTGTCCCCATCTTTCCCAAGAACTGTGATCCCTAATGACCAACCTCCTACCTTCTTAATAGACAGCAGCCAACAGGGGCTCCATTCCCCCAACTGTCAACCTGCACCAGCTTGCCACTTCAGTCTGCCCAGGTGTTTTGATTAGTTAGTAGCAAACAAGGGAGGCTTTGTTCCCTTGCAGCAGCAGCCCAGGTAGCACAGGGAGAAATATGATCGCCAAGCTCCCTGCTGCTACCTCCTCACCCTGTAAGATCTTGCCACACTATGAACTGCACGCCACCAGGAGGGGCATCACAGAAGCAGCTCAGGAGTGACCCAGTGACTTTAACTCCAGAACTTCCCCAGGTAAAGGACAGGGGACAAATGTAGTATAATGTGGCTGCTGCTGCAGAGTACAGACCTAGCAGCAAAGGAGTTTGTATGGGACACTCAGACTTATATGAAGGCACTGGCAGGGCTCTCCAGCAGTAGCAATATGCAGCAGCAGTGAGTTATAACCTTGAGCAGGTAAAAGACAGAATACTGGCAGCTCCTTAACAGCAATGCACTGTACTACTGCATTCACTTTACTTCTAATTCGGGGGTATCTTCACTGTGCAGTTTTGTACTGGCCCATTGTGCCCTATATTTTAATTGTCTTTGAAATAAATTTGTTATACGTATTATATCGTTTTTTTTTTTTTTCACAGATTCTTTTGAAGTGAATTGCGGTCTTGTCTACAGACAAAATAAACCTTTATGTGAGGAGCACATCTTTGTTTTGGTGTGAGTAGGGTATGCTACCCTCCTAGATTTATAGGAACCCACTTCTATTTAGGGTGGTGGTCATAAAAAACTAATGATCTTATAAGAACGTACTACACTATATCCCATTTCTGCTTCTCTTTCATACTCCTGCTACGGAGAAAAAATAAAATAGAAAATAAAGAATGAAAAAAGAAATCCTCCATCTTTTTGAACAAGATCAGGTTATATGCTAAGGACTATTTGATATACCCCCAATAGGTTGTGAGCGCGGTGTGCGACAGGGGAAACCATTTTTGTATAAACTGTCTGTATTGAAGGTTGGGTGACCTCCATTTCCCTGTACCCACTGCGGCTCTCTGTGCGCCAATAGGATACTGTATTCTTTTTTTCTTGTCTTAGTAAACTCGCCCCACAGTTGTCCTTAGGCAGCACCATTATGTTCGCTCATAGAAATGTGAGAAGGGAGAAATTTGATGAAATTTTCTCCAAAGAAAAACTAGACTCAACCATCATAGAGGATGATGATCTGGAAAATATTATGGGTAGAATAGAGAATGCCCTCATCAAAGAAGGAAAATTATTTCCATGGAAAGGTATCTCAGCAAAGATATCATTCCACGTGGATTAAGAATAGACAAATTACCCACTTTTCAGAATAAGTCATCATCCTTTGAAACTGAATGGTTGAGAATATTAGATAACTGCTCGAAATCCCTCATGAGATTGATTATTGCAGAGAGTAAGAGAATTGAAAGACTTAGAGAACAACATAGATACCTTAAAGTTAACAATGGAACCCATTATGGATTCCACGGATTATAAAATAAAGGAAGAAGAAGTCATTGAGAAAGTTGCCAAGAATGAAAGAGAACTCATGCAGAAGAAAAAATGGAAATATATGAGAGATGTGGAAGATTATAGAGAGGGCAGACAACACCTTATCACTAAGAAAGAACGGAACTATTTTGGACAGTATGGGGGAGATAAACACAGGACCCCATCACGGAGACCAAGATGACGAGAGAATCAGCCAAGAGCTCATAAAAGAGAAACCTCAAGACATAGAGATTATCAAGAAGAAAACAGAAAATTTAGGTCGATTTACCATCAAACCGATATAATGAACATTATAAAAATCCCAGACAAGGCAGATATGAACCCCCACATCGGAGGTATAGAAGAAATCCAATGGAAGGTCCCGATGAAGCGAGACCAAATCGGGAAAGATATTCAGGCAGATATGGAAGTTCTGACAAGCATGAGTATGGAAATTCACTAAATTATCGGTCAAGATGGTCAAATCGTTTTGAAGGGTTAAGAGATAGGGAGGAACAGCGTTTTTTATAATAAACACTGACCCCCTTGAATATAGGAGGACCAGAAGGGGGAAAAGAGCAGGAAAGAAAAGACAACGGAAAAAGAGAAAGAGAAAAAGAAAGAGATCCACTAATATCCCCTGGAACGACCCAGAACAGGAGGAGGGAAACACCAATATTATAGAAGGGGAGAATTATACTAAGATCTACAATCTCAGTTCACATGTTTTAACCTCTGAGGAAGAAAATGTATTAAAGAAGGGTCTGAAGTTTGCCCCAACAAGCAAAATGGACCCCTTTGAAACTTATGTGGACCTCCAACGTTTTATAAGGAAATTAACGTAAAAAAATGTTTTTGATGATAAAACAGAAGATGATGAAATCGGGAGAGATACTATCTTTAAACCAAAGTCGATATTCTACCCAACGTTTAAGAAGGGTTGTTTTATCGAAACCTTCGAGAAACTAGTCAAAGAAGATCTTGAGGCTGCAGGGGAAAAGGAATCAAAGGGACCCAAAGTATTAAATATGACAAAGAAAGAGAGAGACGCACTAAAATCACTGAATGACAATCCAGCGATCATAATCAAGCCAGCCGATAAGGGTGGCGGTGTGGTCGTACAAAATGTAGAAGACTACAAAGAAGAAATCCAGAGACAATTGACAGATACTAGGACGTACAAGAAATTGAGAGGGAACCCCACGAAAACTATCACAAATAAATTCAACACCTTTTTGTCAAAGTACGAGAAGAAAGGGGTGATTAGCGAAAAAGAAAGAAAATATATGATGATTTTAAAACCAGCGATACCAGTGATATATACCCTGCGGACACTTTGCGGCGCCTTATAAATAAACGTACTACTACTACTACTACTACCCTACCGAAAATTCAAAAGAACCAGAGTAAACCACCAGGGAGGCCCATTGTGGCAGGTACAGAATCCATTACATACAACCTGTCACATTATATCGATTTTATCTTACAACCTATCGTAAAGAAAACTTGTTCATATACAAGGGATTCGGTATATGTGATGAAAAAATTAGAGACCATCGAATGGGAGCCGGAGTATACACTGGTCACAGCGGATGTGACTTCGCTGTACACCATCATCAATCATCAACAAGGAGTGGCAGCTACATCACACCATCTCAATTAAGAAAATATGGAGATCGATAAGTTGAATTTCGTGCTGGAGGGGATTGAACTGATTTTGAGGAACAATTTCTTTTGGTTCGAAGACACCTTCTTTCTACAAATAGAGGGAACTGCGATGGGCACCAGGTTCGCCCCAAGTTATGCAAACTTATTCATGTCCCAATGGTAAGAATCATCTGTATACGAGGGGCATGAATATGGGGCGAACCTGGTGCTATGGACTAGATATATCGATGATATATTATTTATATGGAAAGGAGAGGAAGTCCTCAGAATCATTCTGTACACATTTAAATAACAATGATCAGAATATTGTACTCACATTCCAAAAAAGCAAGCAATCTGTGAACTTCCTGGACTTAACAATTTTTTATCGACGATGGCAAGATTTGCACCAAAACATACTGCAAACCTACCGATTGTAACTTCTACATACAAGTGGACAGCAACCACCACCCAAATTGGCTCAAGTCAATTCCTTCAGGCCAATTCCATCGGGCCCATAGGAATTGTACTAGAGTTGAGGATTATAAAGAACAGGGAACTATCCTCACTAAACAATTTGTGGGGAAGAGATACAATAGAAATGTAATAGAAAAAAACTGCAATCAGTTTGAAGAGAAGAATCGAGAAGAGTTACTAAAAATTGATCCATCAGAACCAGAGAAAACGGAGGACATTGGAATACCATTTATCACTCAATTTAATGGACAACATCGGGACATAGAGAAAATAATAAAAATACATTGGAATGTACTGTTAAAGGATCCCATCATGAAAAAATATCTGAAACCTGAACCAAAATTTATATACAGGAAAGCAAGAAATGTGAGGAATATGGTGGTGAAAAGTACAATTAATAAACCAACAAAGAAAGAAGTTAAATCCACTGTTTTTTACAGATGTGGCTCGTGTATGATGTGTAGGAACTGTAAAAGCAAAAATATGGTAATCAAAGAGTATGTATCAACACACAAAGGCACTATTCATCAAATAAAGGACTTCATCACATGTGACAGTAAAAATTTTATCTATCTCCTGACCTGTTCCTGTTCAAAACAATACATAGGTAAAACAAGTAGAAAATTAAAGGAACGAATGGGTGAGCACCTTCGAAATATTCGTAAAGACTTTTGTCCAATAATGTATCTGCCCACTTTAAAGATCAACATGAATGTAGGACTGATCAATTAATATCCTTTTGTGGTATAAGAAAAATTGTTGGGAGCTGGAGAAAAGATATTATGGAAGAATCTCTAGCTAAAACAGAAATGCGCTCCATTTTTAATTTAGGTACTTTGCACCCAGATGGACTGAATATGGATTTTGAAACTAAGTGTTTTTTTTAAATAACTCCCTGATAATTCTGCTTTTTATTATATTGTCGTGTATTATAATATGTGTATTATAATGTTTTATAAGGTTTTATAATCAACTGTGCACTTTAGACCAATATCATAAGGTTTTTAAATAACTCCCTGATAATTCTGCCTTCTATTATATTATTGTGTATTATAATATGTGTATTATGTTTTATAATCAATTGTGCACTTTAGACCAATATCATAAGGTTTTTAAAGGTGGACGACGTTTTTAATACTGATAAGAATAATGGATTGGCGACACTTCCGGGATGCGTTTCACTGCATCAGAGTGCCCAGAGATAAAGGAGAGCAGGTCCTTCCGCCTCCATCAATCTATGCATTCCACTTAATCAGGTGGAACGCATCTATTGGCACATGCGTTCCACCTCGTCTAGCAGGAAACGGCGTATGTCAGTCTGTGACCGCTGGCGTCATCACGCATTCGGGATGACGCGTATGCGTGTCACGGCGGGACTTCCAGGGGAGGCGTGCGTTCCACCCCGTATCATACAGTGGTTTTAAACTAAATACTTACCCTGTATTTAAGGGACATATTTGCTGGATTTACCACACTGAAGGAGGCCGTTTACTGAGCAGGCCACCTATACTATATATGTAGTTATTATGCTTTTGATACACTTCCGGTTTTCGGACCTCAGACCCTCCCACGGGAAGGGGAGGAGTATTATGAAGGATATAAAAACCCTGCTGCTGACCCAGACTCTCACATCCTGAGGAAGACCTGTCAAGGTTGAAACGCGTTGGTGGAGAGTCTGGGGCCTATCTGGAGACCTGTACTACTGCATGCACTTTACTTCTAATTCGGGGGTATCAGTCCGGACCTGATCCCTTGAACAAAGTTAAGTTCCTTTTTCCATCTTCACTATGCAGTTTTGTACTGGCCCATTGTGCCCTATATTTTAATTGTCATTTTAAATAAATGTGTTATCCGTATTATATCGTTTTTTTTTTTTCACTTTTCTTTTGGTATACATATATATATTGATATAACAAAGAAATCTGAACCAGAAGGAAGTTACGTTTAAAGAAACCGAGATAGGATTGAAGCTACGCCGTGTTGTGTAAGTGGGGTACGTCCCCTGCCTTATCTTCTTGAGACACACTGGGTGAAGGTTTATCCAATTCTCTGGGAAAGGAAATATCGGCAGGAGAGGCCACAGATTCTTTTGAAGTGAATTGCGGTCTTGTCTACAGACAAAAGAAACCTTTATGTGAGGAGCACATCTTTGTTTTGGTGTGAGTAGGGTATGCTACCCTCCTAGATTTATAGGAACCCACTTCTATTTAGGGTGGGGGTCATAAAAAACTAATGATCTTATAAGAACGTACTACACTATATCCCATTTCTGCTTCTCTTTCATACTCCTGCTACGGAGAAAAAATAAAATAGAAAATAAAGAAAGAAAAAAGAAATCCTTCATCTTTTTGAACAAGATCAAGTTATACACTAAGGACTATTTGAGATACCCCCAATAGGTTGTGAGCGCGGTGTGCGACAGGGGAAACCATTTTTGTATAAACTGTCTGTATTGAAGGTTGGGTGACCTCCATTATCTCCATTATCCAAATTGTCCCAGTATCCCGGCATGCCAATCCACCGCTGCCAGCACCCCTGGAATTATATGGCACACATGGCGGCACCTGTGAACTGGTGCGGCACACTGGGCAGCACAGCAGTAAAAATAAAAACACTTTAAAAAAAACATACAGCAGTCCCCTTATAATAGCCCCCAGCCCCCTTAGTAGTGCCCCCCATAATAGTACCCTTTTGGTAATAACCTCTTAGCAGTTTCCCCCTTAGTACTTGTCCCCATTAGTAGTTGTCCACCATAGTAGTTTCCCCCCTTAGTAGCTGTCCCCCATTAGGATGGTTTTACACACTCCGGCTGACGCCGGGTGGTGAAACACCGTGCAGACAAAAGCCGTGCCGTACACAGTAGTTAATATTGGACAGGATTGTGTCCATTCACACGAGATGGTCACTGCTCAGCCTCCCGGTTGCAGCCGGATGTCACCACTGGAAAGGACGGCTGCAGGGCTGTGGCCGTCCCGACCATTCTAAACTTCTGTGCACGGCACGGCTTCTTGGCCATGCAGAGTTTCGCTGCCCAGAGTCAGCCAGAGCTTGTGAAACCGCCCTTACAGCCCCCTCTCAGCAGCCAGCACTGGACTTATATAGATGATGTTTGACCCTGATGTGGATACGAAATATGGCGGGAAAGTGTAAATAGCTCGCAATCCACACTGGATTAGTTAAGTTGGGGGGGGGTGGTGTTTGGTTCTTTACGAATGCCTACAGTAATTTCCAAGACTACAATATAGAGTACTTTTGATCAGTGGTGGTTAGTTACAAAGTACCATGAAATATTAATTCTGTGGTTTTGACTGGAGTTTCGCTTATTTTGAGGCGCATACCACCTCTAAAGATTCCGTTATCAGCGAGATTTGTATATGTAGATTGCGCATGCGTCTGGATTGGCAGATTATATGTCAATCAATTAGGATCTCCTAGGATTGGTTCAAACAGGTTTATAAACCTTATAGAGTAGGACTATGGGCACTCTCCTTGAGAAAGACCGTAGGGACGGTCAAAAACGCGTTTGCAGCTTTCTTTTTTAACCACTCTTGGATGGGACGTATTGTGGAGTCTGGACCAGTTGCCTGCTTTGCCTGACTTGGAGGTCTTATCACGGTTACCACCTCCATCTCTAGCGCTTATGAGAACTGTTTCATTTCAGTTCTCCGCCATCGGGGTAATTGGCCCTTTTTTTCACTTATGTCCCATGTTTGTATGTATGTGTGTGTATAATAAAATGATGTTGCACCATATACTTTTTCTTTAATGTTCTGGGTATACATCTGAACTACCTCTGTGGGATCCTCTCCGATATCGTTTCCTTTGAATCAAGGCTACCTTTGTATGATTAGTTGTCCATCGGAGAAGAGGAGATGCCACCTCTGAGTGAGGAACGTGTGGTATTCACTTATACACCTTCTATCCAAAGTTGTTTAAATACGGAGAAGAGGATCGCCCTTTTACTATCAGGGTTGTGCCTCTTTATTTCTTTAAGGCACCACTGGAGGGAACATCCACATCTGTGTTGTTTTAGAGTTGTATGTGAACCTGTCAGCTTCTATACACTGCTGATGTTTCTAAATCAGTACATGCTCAGCTTATGTAATGTACCAGTCCTAATCTATGATTGCAAGATTTCTCACAATGCCCCAAAGCCTCAGCATACTGTAATTGATATGGCGTGGCTGTTTGGGGTAGGGAGGAGTTAGCACTTGGCAACATTCCCAAAAATAGGAAAGAAATAAACCTGTCAAGCCAGCCTTCCTGTTTTGTTGGAGACACATGTCTCCTATTCTTCATGTTCCAACACTACAATTACATGCCATTTTAGGCAAAATGACCTATAAATCTCTGCATAAACTTGCTTCTTTGCCAAGATCATAGACAGCACTTTGCAGGTCTTATCGCAACATTTTAAAGGGCATTCCTTCCCAATCCTACAACAAAGACACCTTTTTCCACATGGTTTGCTCATTGTTTGTCCCATAATATTGCCTCAGTTAATTTTAGGCACCCTACAGTAATTTTAGGCACCCTACACCCTTCCAAACTGTGCTACCAGTTCATATTACGCCATATTGTGTTCCTCTAGTTAACAATATGTCACACTATTGATGAGCTCAATTGTGATTGCGATTATGAAATAGGACTCAAGGAGGTGTATCACATCAGTGTGGAGCTTTAATGAGAGAGAGAGAGAGAGAGAGAGAGAAACAAATATGGCTACTGACAAGTCCTTATTTTCAAGTCCAGGCAATGTGCTGGACCAAATTTTTTTGCAAGGAATTAGTTGGGTTTGAACCCTATAAGTCTATGGAATCACTTGCACCCACTCAAGGTATGCCAATTTCCTTGTTGTCATATAAACATATGCCAAACCAAAGCTCTTTATAGTCTTCATTAATCAAGAAGAGATGTGTCTTATGATTTCTGTCCCAAATTGGCCATTTTTATTGGAAACACTCTGGGGATTGTGGACTTGTACGAATTTAGAGTTGTATCTTGAAAGTAGCTGACTTTATATAGTTCCTGCTCATAGACTACGAGCAATTATAACCAGTGCTGAAGAGTTGACAAAGACCCAGAAAAGGGGCATGGAATATAACATGCCAATGGTTTTTGCCAGGAACCTCTGAATGGATGTTTGGGATTTGATGTGCCTGACATAAAGGTCAGGGCCCCTTGCCTGGGTCACCAAGTATAGACACTAAATAAACACTAAAATAATCTAAGCAGAAGCTTGGATCTTGGTAGACAAATAGGAATGCAGGTTTCAAATAACAAGTGAGTGAAGACAACTGCAGACCGTACCGATGGCGTAAGGTATCACTTGGAACTGTTGGCACCTGTATGTCATCTATATCCAATGAAGCTAGAAAAATTATCTGGAACTGTCTGGTCCAGATGGTACTTGGATGCCGAATGGAACTGATGGAGCTAGGAAGATCTTCTTGGTCCAATGGTACTTGGATATTGGCTGGAACTGATTAAGCTAGACATATTGACTGGAACCAGTGGAGCTGGGAATATCAGCTTGAAACTGACTGTGCAGCCAGATGGAAGGCATGCACAGATGCTGAAACCATATTAGAATTGTTAGTGCAGCTATTAGCAAAACTACACCTTACTACTCTATTCAAAAAACAGGTCAGGAGCCCACAATAATTGAAACTTAAGCTAGACAAACTTTGATGGTAGACAGAGCTGCTTGGTGCTTGCTTGCTTATCTTGATAAGAACATAGGTAAAGTAAATACTGGACTGCAGAAATTACAAGAGAACACAGTCCAGCAGTAGACCAGAGTTCATTGTAGCTGATTTGGAAAGCACAGAGTAATAAAATACTGTACATACAGTAAGGCTGAAAAAAGACAATAGTCCATCGAGTTCAACCTATCTAACTTGTACCTACTGACTTGAGTAAGTCATATCTATAGGATTTCCTTTGTGGCCAAAAATGCATCCAGTTTTGATTTAAATTCATTGGGTGGTATTCAAGTGTTACATCATGCCCAATTTCCCATCTCAAATGATGGGAGATTGTAGGATTATATACAATTGATCTACATTTTCTTTGCATCTATGGTGCTCATTATGATCAGGTTTTGCCCCAATTTCACGCATTTCAGCTCACCACGCCCAGGGATAGTGAGCTGAAATGCTGGTGAAAAACAATTGAATAACGCCCATTAACCGTAATTGCTGTAATCACCCCCACCGGCAATGAGTTCCAGAATTTTACTGCTCTACTGGTGAAGAATCCTCTTCTTAATTCAGTACGGAATTTATTTTCTTCAAGCCTCAGTACATGCCCGCGTGTCCTAAGTATAGGCCTGTTAGTGAACAAATCATGTCCCAGTTCCATATGATTCCAAATCCTGTATTTGAACATACTAATCATATCACCTCTCAACCTCCATTTCTAAAGTGAAAAGATTCAGCCTGGTTAACCTATCTTTGTATTCTAGTGATTCTAGACCTTTTACTAGCTTAATTGCCCTTCTCTGTACCTGTTTCAATTCATTTATGTCCTTTTTAATGTGTGGTGCCTAAAACTGAACACAATATTCCAAGTGTGGTCCCACCAATGCTTTGTAAAGAGGCACTATCACATTAGCATCCCTTGAATCCATTCCCCTTTTAATGCATGCCAGTGTCTGGTTTCCTTTTGCTGCTGCACTTGAGCAGTGTGCACTATTACCCGATTTTTCATCTATGATGACCCCCAAGTTCTTCTCTACAGCAGAATTCCCTATAATAACTCCATTTAGCCTATAAGTAGCTTGTTCATTTTTGTTCCCAAAATGAATCGCTTTACCTTTTTGAACATTAAACTGCATTTTCCACCTTTCTGCCCACCTTTCCAGTTTATTTAGGTCCCTTTGTAGTGTTTCCACATCCTCTCCTGAGTTAATTTCTTCCTGAGTTAATTTAATAGGACAATCTAACAAGTACAGCAATAACTTTGGCATGCTTGTCTACTATTCTGAAACAGGCGGAAGGCTCCCAAAAATGAATAGACCCCCTTGCCAAAGTATTAGGTGAGAGTTCCAGTAACATGAAAAACTTAGGTATTATGTAACACATCTCTCCTATTGTATTTAATACAATACAGGTCGAGTATCCCGTATCCGAATATCCGTTATCCGAATTATTCCGAAATACGGACATTCCAGAAAGTGAAAAAAAAATATTTTTTTTGCTAAAAACTCACTGGGGACATTTGTAACAGCATCACTGGGGACATGATATGTAACTGGCACTATATATGTGCAAGACAATGATTGCTTGGCATTCAAATTCAGTGCTGAGATAGTACACACATTTTGTTTCACGTTTTGAAACCTTGTTTTTTGAACAATTAAAATATATTTGTGTGTATTTTATGTGGTAATAAAATATATTTGTGTGTATATTATGTGTTTATACAGCATAAATGCAAGATACTTCAAAATACATCATTGAAATATTAAAATATTCCGAAATACGGAATAATCCGTTATCCAAAATTCTCCTGGTCCCGAGCATTTTGGATAAGGGATACTCAACCTGTACTACATAACATGGGTCACTCTGATTTAATTAGCCTGTAGCAAATTTGCAACTGGACCAATGTTGAAGTTCTGCGCATGAGCATAAAAAAATATGATCATCTGCAGGACTTCACTACTGGCACAATCTGAGACTTACATAGCCTCTGATGCACTCGCAGCAGGAGGCACGCTGGGGACATTCACATGTGAACACCAAGTATTTCTTGGCCTACCCACGAAAATGCTGGGTGCATCTAGGAACACGTTGGTCATCCCCAATGTGAATGGGGGTGGCTTCCTGCCTTCTGGGGCTGGCAGCTGATGTCT
Organism: Crinia signifera; assembly: GCF_055691185.1. Taxonomy (NCBI): domain Eukaryota; kingdom Metazoa; phylum Chordata; class Amphibia; order Anura; family Myobatrachidae; genus Crinia; species Crinia signifera. The sequence goes on along the minus strand of NC_139223.1, from coordinate 93,318,665 downwards.
CCGGATGTCAGTTACCTCTCCTGTTTTCTGAGCAGTATGCCACTAATCTAATTTATCAATGAGTGACTTAGATTAGCTAGCACTTCAGAAATCTTTTGATGGTCGGTGACCATCGAAAGATATTGGCCCCACACACATGCCTGCGAATGGATGTTTATGAAAAATATCCATTGGCAGGCCTGCAGGGACATTCAGCGTACAGCGGGGGGTGGGCATTCATAGGGGTGGCATTCGCTGGCTCGCAAAGTAGCGAAATACCTCTGCTTTGCGAGTCAACCTGAATCAGGGCCTATATCTGCTAATGAATTATTGTACACAGCTATAATTCCGAAAGTTTTCAATTGCATAATCTCAAATCCGTCCATTTTTATAATGCTGCCAACAATAGCAGGATACATGACTTGTGTTATAGTCTCAAATTGACAAATTAACTGCATCTTATTATCTACATCCTAGAATACCTAAAAATATACATACAACCTAGCTTTACTCTTTAAATGTAGGATTTTGAGTTACTCTGCTTTATCTGTCTTTTTAGACACCATTCTAATAAAAATGCAAAGCTGTGATATGTCTACAATATCCATCAACACATCAACCTGAAAAGGGGGGAAAACAACACATTTATTTACATCTTTATTTAAGTTGTTCCAACAAATCTACAGTCATGATGATGAGTGGAGTTTTTTTTTATTCTGATATAATTTTAAATTCATGAACCAGTATTTCAGATTCTCTCGCCATTCCTGTATTATGAAATTAATTTTATTCTTTACAAGTATACTGCTCACCCAAAATAATTCAGACTTTGATTTTTTCTGGACTGTTCTGGACTCTCCAAAAATAAATTTGTTGGCTTGTAAATTAAAATTTCCGGTCTTTTTTCTGCAGTTTCCTTTCAGCTGGACATTAGTTTTTCTAAATGCCCCTGCTTATTCTCTTGCTTTATTTGTATGGCAGATATTCATGAAAAAGTAAATCAAATAATAACTAAACAAGTGCTTCAGTACACTGTTGCAGGTTAGATGTCTACTACCTCAAAGCACAGAAAATAACAATGGCAAAAAAAGGATATAAAATTTGATGTGCCACATAGAATAATAATGAAGTAGTAATAAATAAACCATTATACTTCCCTTAGGCAAATGTGCACAGGAAAATGAAGGAGGGTGTTGGTTCCTTATTCTTCAAAATCCACTGACAATGTAAAAGGGGAGTACAATAGAAAAGTAATAGAGCACACTTCCTCAATTTTGTCCTTTTAAAGGTAGCAGGCATTATTGTGAGGAAGAGGTAGACGTGCACTAGAGAGAGCGTGAGCTTGGTGTTTAGGTTTGATAGGTGTTCTAGAATGTTGGAGCAGGTATGGCATCCAAGAGAGTGGTAAGAGGTAGAGTAGGAGGCTGGTGGAGGAGGATGAAGCCATGTCCCAGTAGCAGTCTGTGTCTTACACAGAGGCAGAACATTATGAAAAGGAAGAAGAGGTGCTGGAGAAAGAATGGTGTGGTGGATAGTTTTCAGGAAGCTGCTGTATCTAAACATCTAAAGTCAGGGTACAATGTCCAGTTTTCCTATAAATAAAATTGCACCCTGGTCCATGCCATTGTGTAGGTTTACCCATGCATGCAGGGAGCTCAGGTGTACAGGACCCATACTTACTGGAAGCTGGCCATGTGGATGCTGGTCCTGGATGCAATTAACATGGTTAAATATGTATAAGTTTAAACCAGTTTTCGAAGCCAAAGCATGCATGGATCTCACTGATCACTGTCAGAATCTGGTCTATTTTCGTGGCAATTTTTAAAGAAATGACACTCTATTACATGTGCGATTTTGTATGTTATGGATGCAATTTTTGCAATGTGACTTTTTGTTCACAGCAAAACATGCAATTTTGCTGCAAATCACACCAATTTGCATTTTTTCAGAAAAATGTGTGATTTAAAAATAAAATTAAATGGCACATCTCCCAACATTTAAAAATAAATTCCAAAATAAATGTATTAGTCACCTTAACCTAACCTTTTCATTTTCAACCCTACCTCTACCCCCCTTTTCCTAGTACCACCCTTCTCTTGTCATCTGAACCATGAAGCTCCTCCTTGTTCTCCACCAACCATAACCCACTCCACCCTCATAAATACTCTCATCCCAAATTACAAAGACTTTATCTAAACATGTTCATCTTCATTCACTCCACCACATTTTGCTCCCCACCTACTCTTTGACCCCCTCTTTACCCTCCACCATATTAAACACTAACATTCTGCCCTTTTTACTCATCATACTTTCCCACAAGACACTTAATCACTCACCCAACCACTCGCCTCCCTCCTTTCCTACCATCACCAACATTAAACTAAGAATCTAAATTTAAGATTTTATCTACCATAAAGGGTGATATTTAATAGGATGAGAGATTCATAAAGTGAGAGATTTGGTAAGAAATCTACAGGTTTTTTAAAGCGGCAATCATTTACACTGCAAAACCAGTTTGATTTGGAAGTGTAAATGATTGCCGCTTTAAAAAACCTGGAGGTTTCTTACCAAATCTCTCACTTTCTGAATCTCTCATGCTATTAAATTTCACCCAAAGTCTCTCTTGAAAAGAGAGATAGGCAATGTCCATGAACTTCAATAAAATCCTCTGTGACATTGCCCATTGTTCCTCCTTTCCTCTTCTTTACTGGCTCCTTGGGTTTGTCAACAGTCTACTCAGCTTGTTCACCTTCTAGAAGCACAAGAAGCAGTTATGAAAGTTGATTTAAATCTTATCAGACATGTTTTGAGTCAATGCCATTCTCTTTAATCACTAATACTGGTCCCCGGCCTAGGAAACCAGTATTAGTTTTTTATGACTTGTCTCTAGAGTCTTTCGTTTATGATAAAGTAAATCTGTCTGGCCTAATTTTTATTGGGTATTCTACACTAATTGTTAAAGTTTTCCCTAGATGACACTTTTATGGGGTGCCGGACGCAGTCCCGACAGTCGGGATCCCGACAGTCATTTACCCAATGTCGGGATCCCGTCTGTCAAGACGCCGACAGACAGGTGCCCGACGGCCACCCGATATTTTCCCTCGTGGGGGTCCACGACCCCCATAGAGGGAGAATAGAATAGTTGGCGATCATAGCGAGCCCCCGTGCCCACAGCGCGGTGAGTGCAGTGAACCCGCAAGGGGCTTTGTTGCGCTCACCATGCTGTCTGAGTCCTGGCAGTCAGGATCCCGACGTCGGGCTAATGACTGTCGGGATCCCGACTGTCGGGACCGCGTCCAGCACCCCATAAAAGTCGGGATCCCTACTGTCAGAACCCTATATTACACCCCTTTTATGAGCCTCTAAAACAAATTGAGCTAAACATACTCACTCAATTATAGATATTTCCAGCTGTGTTTTGCAATAGGTATCTTGAATGAGAACCTCTTTGAGTACCCAATGTTTCATATGAGGTTAACCTAGTTGAAAAGTTAGAAATATTGGTGCAAGCTGCACATGTAGATATCTATGGGACAAGAGTGTATAATAATTTCTCAAATCTATACTGTTTGGCTGTGACAAGAATGTACAATCACACTCCACAGGGTATTGGAGTCTCCAAATGCTTACCAGCTGGTGTTCGTATAGGACATGACTTTTACTGTGATATTATTTCTCAGGATACCTGGGAGCATTATCACATGCATCCAACTAAGGGGGGGATTCAGGTTGGTTTGCTAATGGATAAAACCATGTGCACTGCATGTGGGGCTGATGTAACATGTGCAGAGAGAGTCAGGTTTGGGTGGAGTGTGTACGTCAAACGGATATCTACAGTATATTGCAGTGTAAAAATTAAGCAGCTAGTAGGGCTACTCCAAATCCTATCTGTATTTTACATTTTCAGAATAAAAAATCATATGTATGCCCCCACAGTGTCAGGTATGCCCCCACAGTGCCAGATACACATATGCCCCCATGGTGCCAGAATTTCCTGCCAACAGTGCATCTCACCGTTGTTGCTGCTGCTGCTGTCTGAGAGGAGAGCGCAGCACGCGCTGCTAATCAGAGCTTGCGGGCCAGCAGCCAATCATAGCTTGCGGGCCAGCAGCCAAACATGACCATCATGTTCCATCATGTTACAAAGGACAAATGCAGGTGCTGACACTGACAAAGTGCTCTGGATACTGTCTGTACTGCTATATGGAATATTTCTGGTGCGTTATAAATAATTGCAGTGTACGAAGTGTTTTTGACGTGACATTTAGCCAAACAAGGTATGGACAGGGAGAGAGAATTACATATGATACCTTAGTACTGCAGTAAGACATTATATAACACAGTGATGCTAAATACACAATGTTGCATTGTACTCCTACAGTCTGTGGCGTTGTACAATGACCCTCAGGGTAGGTACTGTGTGCCACTTCAGCTGCTTTGGGACTACACCTCCCAGCATGCCCTGCCATGGTTTTAGCATACTCTAACAGCAAATGTGTGGCAGGGCATGCTGGGAGGTGTATTTCCACATGTTGCCAACCACTATTCTATTTTATCTCACTGTTGCACTGCCAGGACTCCACTGTGCACTAATCATGCATGATAAATTCTGTGCACTGTGTGGATGCAGGCCACATTTTCAGCTCGGCCGGTCCCCTGCTGTGCGCTCTCACCTGGCGGGGGAAGGAGAAAGGGCAGCACGCTACACAGAACAGCCAGTTGTTTAAAAATCCTTCCAGAATGGTTTAAAATGCCCCCTTCCCCCTCCTCTGAGGGAAAGAGGGGGAGGAGGCAGCGACCTGTGTGTGCGGTGCCCGTCCTGCTGGGGAGGAGGAAGGAGCACACCACAGAGGGGGAGGACTGAAAGGAGGAGAAGACACTGTCCATCAACCTGGTTGCTGAAGTGAGGGGGCACAGCCAGGCACCGGGTAGGCCTATCAGGATGGATGCTGGTGTTGCCATGGTGATGGGTTATTCAGAGGGAGGCTGTGATCGCTTGACAGTTGCAGCTCTCTGCAGGGATGTAGGCCAAAGGCTAGAGGTTCCAGAATGCCGTACCTGATGACGTAATTTTTATCTGAACTTCAGGAATGGCGTTTATATATGGTGCTCGAAGTGCAGCGTATATATATATATATATATATATATATATATATATATATATATATATATATATATATAGGAAAAAAAGGGAAAGATCAGAGTGCGCTACCAACTGTACCACCTAGCATTAATCAATATATAAATATATAATATGATCCCGCAATCATTGATTTGCCGTAGTCAGTCAGAGATGTTCGATAATGAGACGTAGACTTCGTTCAAATGATATTCTCTTTATTAAAAGAAGCCCAATATATATATATATATAGTGCTCAAAGTGGAAATTGAGCACTATAATAATAATAATCCGATGTTCCATCATCGAGTCATCATTCCACATCTACAGTAATGTATTGCATTACCTGTTCAAGTGATTTATTGTTCAGAGACTTTCACCTTGCAAACCTTACTGCCTGTTATTTTACAACTTTCGTGCATTACAATAAAACTGGTTGTATTTTACCACTGACTCTTTTCTGCCTCTGGGTGCACCGTCGCGCAACATATATGCGCAGGGGTCTTCTGCAGCCTCCCTGATTCCAGTATCGTCCAGGCCCCCACCAGAGGTCTTAGTCTCTGCGACTCAGACCCCTGGTGTGATAGTAAGCACTAGCCAGATGGATCCAGCCTCAGGCCAAGCGTCACCACCCAGCCCCGTGCAACAACTGTCTGCCCACTTGGACCAGCAAGAAGCGGCGCAAGGTCAAGTGATCCATTGTCTTCAAGACCTGTCCTCTTGGCTGGATAAAATTCAGACCACTCTCAGTGGCCCAGAGACTCACAGTGCTCCTCAAGTCACAGTTCATCCTCCTGTACTTGCTGCCACACCTCATCTTCACCTATCCATTCCTACCAAGTTTGATGGGAACCCAAAAACCTGCAGAGGGTTTTTAAACCAGTGCGAGATCCATTTTGAGTTACAGCCAAGCAACTTTCCCACGGAGAGAGTCAAAGTCACCTACATCATCTCACTCCTGTCTGGAGCAGCTTTGGACTGGGCTTCACCATTATGGGAAAGATCTGATGCTATTCTGTCCTCTTACAAGAACTTTGTCACAGCATTCTGGCGCATCTTTGATGAGCCTGGGTGAGTAACTTCTGCCTCCACTGAAATACTTTGTCTCAGACAAGGATCCCGCTCCATTGGGCAGTATCTGGTTCAGTTCCATATCCTTGCTTCTGAACTCTCCTGGTGTGATGGGGCCCTGTATGCAGCATTCTGGCATGGTCTGTCTGACCAAATCAAAGATGAACTTGCTACCAGGTACATTAGTGATAAAACAACAGGTACATTGGTGAAAACCCCTGGGTGTTATAAATGCCCCACATGCACCACCACCGTCGGGTCACTCCAGGGGTGAGGGGGGTGATGCATCCACCGCCGCTGTCGGGTCACTCCAGGGGGGAGGGGGGGTGATGTATCCACCACCGCCGCCGGGTCACTCCAGGGTGGGGGCGGCTCTCCTGGGCAGCGATTGACAGCGTGGGCTCATGAAGCGCTGCTCTGCTATGATAGTGCCAGGGGAAAAGCTTGTGCTGATAGTGAGACAGCGCAAGTTCAGTGTCCCCATGCGCTGTGTGCCCAATGGCACCATCATAGCAGAGCAGCACTTCCTGAGCCACCGCTGTCAATCACCAAGAGTTCCTGCACAGAGCCGCCAGAGATTTTGCTCAGCACCACCGCTCACCTGCTGTATGCTGTATGGTGGGGGTGGGGTAGGCGTGCGGGCGCTGCTGCAGCTCACCTCACCTGGCTCCAGGGTGGGAAGGGGGGTACACTGTGACCTGCTCCGTCCAAAGTGCCGCCCTCCAGTGGCCGGTGCCCTAGGCAAATGCCTAAAGCTGCCTAGTGGTGGCGCCGGCCCTGCCCACATGCTCCACTTGTGGATACCTAATATCTGGAAAAATTCTGGACATGAATATCAAATTCGTCAAATTGTGACATGTACCACCACATTCGTGATTTATATCATCATATGCCCTTGCAGCAAATACTATGTTGGACAGACAATTAGACAATTTTGTGAGAGGATGGCCCAGCACAGATCGGCCATTAAAGCCGATTTGGAAGGAAAGGACATTGACCAACCTGTGGCCCAGCATTTTAAAACTCATTTACATCCTCTAGCCACACTGAAATATGAAATAATCGAACATGTCCCCACACCGGTGAGAGGCTGCAATCGTCAAAAAATTCTGATGCAACTATTCTGGATACCCTGGACACGACATCTCCCTGCGGACTTAATGAAAAAACTTTCTGGAATGTTTTTCTATAACATAATATTTAATCTTTTCTTTATTCCTTATGTTTTACATCTTTTTCTGAATGTTATATTTCTTTCCTTTTTCCAGCTACTATAATGGCTCTTATATGTTATAGTTGCCAATATTGGAACTATTGCTCCTATTTGAAAAGCAAGACATAGCCACAATACCAACATCGCTGCTGATTAATTCTATAACGAAGTTGATTCCTCCTATAATGTAGTTGATTTTCCAGTTCTGTATACAGTGCGGATATCTAGATATACTTAGATTGCCAGATAGACTGAGTATCAGATGACTATTGTTGTTAATACAGTATAACTTCTATATACATGTTCCTTCATTATAGGTACCATTATATATTTATGCTTCATCCTTATATGTAATGTTTCTTTCACTTTTGCACTTTAATCACTTTTTCTCCCCCGCTAGCATAACCCTGGCTCCGTCCGAAGCCCCGGCCAGCCCCACGGCACCATGGTAACCAGAAGACGCTAACAACGCCACCATAACAACAGTAGATGCTTTTTCTGTCTCCTGACAGACTGGGGACACCTGTTCAAGTTCCCCTGGCAACCACATGACGATAGGGATGGACATAGCCTGAACATAAAGTAGGGCTTAGCTTTTAGATTTGGCATCCTATCTGTTAGGTCCTTTTTTATCTGTATGGAAAACAGTTGTATAAAAGCAAGAAGTGCCCTCTTTCAAAATGGCGGAACCGACTTCGGATACCCTGAAGGGAGAAAAAACGATCTAGAATCATGGCACCATGTAAGGAATACAAACCAGTATCGACCATGAAGATCCCTTCAGTGAAAATACAATATCTAAAAGAAATCAAGTACCGGTAGAGATCGCTCTAGAAAGAGGAGCAGTGGAACGCAGGAAACAGCGCGTTGACACGCATAAATGTCATATCCGGTGTATGACACCCGGAAGTCCTGCGGTGAAATGATATGACGCCCTAAAGGGGAAACCCTTTTCTGACGGACATACTAACGAAACGTCACTTCCGCAAATACGACAGATGCGGAAGCACCATACAGGTGTGGGACATTTGAATCAATTGAAAGGGTTTAAATACCGGAGTCCTCAGCGTATTAGCATCCACGTCTGAAGAAGGAGTTACCTCCGAAACATGTCACGCGGGATGCTAATACATTGACGGGAGACGATCCATCGGATATCTATATTGATTAAGCCTGTGCGTGGGTGCATTAAACATAGAGTTTCCCTACATAGCGTGCCCCATCACTTTATACATTGCTGCAACTCACTCACTTAACATTTAAGGCCATTGAGCATGTGATTTTGGATGAACGTGGGGGAGATGTGCTTAATAAATTGAGTAGAAGAGAGACCTTTTGGATGTACATGCTTGGAACTTTATCGCCACAAGGCCTCACACCTTTTCTTTGACAATCGGCTGTGCGTGTGTCATCTCCTCTTGGTCGGAGGGACAATGTTGAGTTGTATTCTGTCTCTCCGGCTGTTAAGGGGTGTTTGATCCTACAGCCGTGTCATAGTATGTGATGTCGACTTCCTATGTTATATTGATGTATTCTCCCTATTCATCTTTTTGTCTACGTATATACTAAATTGATATTAAATGAAGTCGTTTAGTAGCTACTTTATTACAAACAGTACAGGTTCTATTAATATACTTGGTGTATGCTTTGTTCTTGACTTGTGTCCAATGTTGGGTTATTATTCGAACCGCATTTTCGGTATTATATATTGTTCTTTCCAAATTCGGTACTTATGTATTATCTGGACTCCCATGTTATATGCACCCCAATTTTTCATACCCCTACTATCCAACTATGCATGGAGTTGATTTTATATAGTGTGGCGAGTGCAGCGAGCCACCGTGCCTGAAGCATGTTGAGCGCAGCGAGCCCCGCGAGGGGACGCAGTCTCATAAGAAAAACGGGAGTCCAGATATTACATAAGTACCCCAAATTCAAATTATACAAATATGATTATTTTATGTGACTGATTCTTAAAACCTCAGTATACTCGATAGCGATTATAGATATACTTACTTGGTACAGGTACATATGCCTTGATATAATATAATAGACTGGGACCGAGACTGTGTTATATGGTCATTTCTTCTTTTTTAGGCTTTCTCCTATAGAGATATTAGTTGAATATGTCATATGTGTTTAATGATTTATTATGTTTTCGCAGGTTAACTTCCGACACTATTATAATTCATATGATTGTTTTATTAGTATATATTTATATAAGTCTTTTATATAGATTTTTTTAGATTTTGTGAACAGTAAATTTACTTTTTATGAGATTAAAGTAATTGAATGTATAAACGTATGTTTGTTTGTTAGGACATTAGCCTGCGAAATGGTCTTTTTATAATTGTTGTAATTTTTGTAATTGATGTGACTTTGTTGGCTTGCCGGCCTCGTTAGATAATTACCAATTTGTTGTAAAATGATGACACCTGTAAAGAAATGAACGGTATTTAAACCCGATACTTACCTGAGGTAACCACACACCCTGATGAAGTCCGTTCCAGTGACGAAATGCATTGGGTGTGGCTTGTTGATGGTCTGACGTGGTGAGGTCTTCCTTCCACCGAAACGATTTGTACGATTTGTACGATTTTCCTGTGTGACTCTAGCGTTTGGTTTTCTGACTGTCATCGGGTAGCTGATCCGGGTTTATCGTGATACATCTGTGAGAAGTGCATGCTAGGATCCTGCTGTACACGTGGCTGGCAAGCTTATACCTTTTAAATTCCAATGTATGTGAGCTCATTTTGCTCATTGAGTGCGTTTCTCTTTTTATCTTATATATATATATATATATATATATATATATATATATATATATATATATACACACTCACCCAATCTCCGGAGCAGACCAAGCAAGAAAAGACCAGCACTCAGATGAAGGTGAAGAAAGTAGAACTTGTATTTACTGTACAATGTAAGCATGTTAAACAGACATTGCAACAGCTGACCCAACAGCCGTTTCAACCAGGAGGTCCTGATGAAAACCAGGACCCCCTGGTTGAAACGGCTGTTGGGTCAGCTGTTGCAATGTCTGTTTAACATGCTTACATTGTAAATACAAGTTCTACTTTCTTCACCTTCATCTGAGTGCTGGTCTTTTCTTGCTTGGTCTGCTCCGGAGATTGGGTGAGTGTGTCGACTATTGTACCTATATGGACCCTGCACCTGCATAACTACTAACAGTGAGTGCCTGCCTGCCTTTATTACTATATATATATATATATATATATATATATATATATATATATATATACATACATACATATTTATAGGCAGGGTGTAGTGCGGCACTCAGGACCAAAGTCAATAAATCAACACGTAGCCAAACTAACTTGTTGACGTTTCAGCCTTACGGCTTTTAGCAAAACTGCTTACATTAAAAATGATGCTTACTCACCTATATACATCCATCAAGAATGGCACAAGTGATCAACCACTTGCTCGCCATTTTTCCCTTGCCAACCACCCCATTGCCACGATCAAGTACATGATCATTGATCATGTCCCCCCTCTACCCAGATGTGAAGTACAAGGCAAAAAATTGCTCCAATTGTAGACCAGGTGGATTTTTAAACTAGACATGCTGGCCCCAAGAGGTTTGAATGAACAGTTGAGCCTCCATTGTTTCTTATAATCTAGAAACTGAGTCTTTGACAAAGTCACTATTATGCCCAGACTGCGATTTTATATATATATATATATATATATATATATATATATATATATAATATACTGTATATATATGCAAAATGTAGATCCAGACTGCGCACAGCCACAGTTTCATAGAATAGAAGTGCGTCCTTAATCAGGATGTACTGCAGCTTTGTCCAAAAAAAGCCAGACCTTAGCTTTAGATATCCCAATCACATGTAAAAGAAATTGGAGAAAAAGCGCAAGTATGAGCAAAGAGTAAAACAAATTTTACTAAAAAGTGCAGGCTCACATACATCGTAGAAAACAGCAAAAAGCTTGCCACAATGGTATCCAACACGGTGCACTGACGACTGGGACGCATTCGTCATCTAGGGACTTCGTCAACCCCTGACGAAGTCCCTAGATGACGAATGCGTTGGGCGTAGCCTGAACCTACAACGCTGTGCTTTGAAGTTACTATCCACGGAGGCCTCGAAAAAGATGGTCCCGGCTATTCAAGCCATCAGTGCACCGTGTTGGATACCATTGTGGCAAGCTGTTTGCTGTTTTCTACGATGTATGTGAGCCTGCACTTTTTTGTAAAATTTGTTTTACTCTTTGCTCATACTTGCGCTTTTTCTCCAATTTATTTTACACACATATATATATATATATATATATATAAATTTTCACAAAGTCCGCACTCAAGTAGATATCCGTAGATAGGGGGGTGCTCCTACCGATGACCAAACATCCAAGTATATAGTAGAGGAAAAGGGCACTCACCATTGAAGTAAAATTTTCAACTGAATTTTATTCCATAGTATCACAAGTAAGCTGACATACCGACGTAACGTGACGTTTCGGTCCTGTAAGGACCATCATCAGGATAGAGTACAGCCAAAAGATAAATCCATCAGATAACCAACCTGACGTCCATCCTCAGTGGGAGACACACCTGTACTGCCTCACCGGGCCAGCTTAAGTACCTGTCTACAGGAAGTGACCTCATCACTACCTGACACCCCATTCAAACACTGTGCAACAATATCGTATGTAAAAGAGACCCTCAAGGGTAGTCTCAAGGTTGTAAATAAAGCATATAAGTAGCCTAACAGCGTGTCATAATGAATTAAACATGCAAATACTCACAACTAGTATACCAGCGCTTTTTGCTCCAAACCGGAAGTACACGCACGGGGTAACCAAGACCCGGAAGTGCGTCATGCGGTTCAAGTGTGCGTTCCAACGGCATCACTAAGCACCTCATTCTATAGCGGGGGCATATCCACACAGCGGCAGCTAGATTCACAGGAAGCACTCGCGCAGGGTAACCAAACCCGGAAGTGCGTCCTGTGGTTGTTGTATTGCGTTCCACTGGCACCAGGAAGTGCACAGGGACATATCGGGGCACTAATAGAGTAATGTGTAATAAATTAGGCATAAGAATACTGAATTAGGTATAAGACAACCAAGTCAATAATATCTTGCTAAAAACTGAATGCAAGTGTTGTATCGAGTGGGGAGGTACCCAAGCCAGCCTGAGTGGCAGCACTCATACTGGTCCAAAATCACAATATATGAAAACATACAAAAAAATACAAAAAAATACAAAAAAGCACACAGAAAAGCCAAAGTAACGGCGTATAACAATACCGGCATATTATTTACATAGATCAATCATGGTATAGTCATAAATCCAAACGACATGTGTCTGCATGTTGGATGGTAGTGAGAAGCATTTTTTGGTCTTTATCGTTTTAGAATTTTTATAATTTTTATAGTTTTTATATATATTGTTTTCAAGATCTTTTGTAATAAACTAGTGATATATATTACTTAGGTTTTTAACACCTATAGTAATATTCCTATACCATTAGATTTGGTGTTTAACTAGTGTCTAAATCATGTAATCATAGGGTTCCTGCACTGTGTCTTGTAGGGTATTGTTGACTAATTGGGGACATGAGCCACATCAATCAAGAGCAAAACAATCTCTTCAAGAGTGTCAACAATAATGGCAGAATTCACAAATGACACATATTGTAACCAAAATTATTCTACAATATCAAAATATGAGTGAAAAAGAAAAAGGAACAGCTCAGAGACACCCAGTCTATCTTCGAAAAATAAAAAAATCCGAAAGGAAACAAGGAAAAAATTAATCATAAAAATCACACATGAGTCCCGAGAGACCTTGGAGGGTATACACTCCTATCTCAAAAAGATAGAAAGGGGATTATACTCGTTAAATCCTCGGGGGGCCAAGGTATCAAGTTCAAATATCCATCGTGCCTCTCTCTTTTTGAGCATCAGATATCGATCACCTCCCCTGGTGGGTTTGGGAATATAATCAATGATCATACAGCGTAGGCTTGCTATGCTGTGTCCCATGAGAGCAAAATGTTTAGCCACTGGTTTATCAGAGGTCTTGGACTCCAGGGCTGCTCAAATCGACGTGCGATGATTCGCCATTCTCTCGCGAAAGCTTCTTTTCGTTAGTCCAACATAATACAGTCCGCATGGACAGATAAGGATGTAAATTATATACTCCATGCGGCAATGCAGGCGGTATTTGATCTTGATCTTCCGTCCACTGTGTGGATGGGTGAACGTAGCGCCGGTATTGAGTGATCTGCAAGTGATGCAGTCACTACATCGATAGCACCCTAGTTTAGGGGATGATAGCCAGGTGTTGGATTTAGTGGCAGGCTGTACTAGTGGCCTCATTAGTAGGTCTTTAAGATTCCGTCCACGTCGATATGCACACATCGGTGGTACTGGGCTAATGTCAGCAAAGGCTTGATCTGTTGAAATGATAGGCCAATGTTTAGCCAGTTTCCTTTTTCTGTTGTGAGCCTCCGTATCGAAGGTATTGGCATATATCAGTCGAGGACGTGCATCGGTTGCTGGAGCTTTAACAGTCAGACAATCTATTTCAAGCTTTTGTCAGACAGCGAGAGAGCATCTCTTCAGAGTACCCCCGGTTTAGAAACCTCAAGTGCATTTCTCCAAGTTGTTCATCCGTGGTAATTGGGGAGGTATTGTTCCTCAAAACCCGTAGAAATTGAGAAACAGGAAGGTTCTCTATTAGATGAGGAGGATGGAAACTAGTTGCGTGTAAAAGAGAGTTTCTATCCGTATCTTTTCGGTACAGTCTTGAACCTAGTCCATGTTCTTCACGGAACAGGGTGACATCCAAGAAATTAATCTCAACACAACTAAAAGAAAAAGTGAAGCGAATGGGTGTCTCTAAGCTGTTCAACAAAAACAGCATGTCCTTCAGGCCCTCCTCGGTGCCCAACCATATCAAAAACACATCGTCTATGTAACGACGGTAATAAAAGATGTTATGAAGATATTTGGGAAAAATATGTTCATGCTCGTAATTAGCCATATAAAGATTGGCATAGGCTGGGGCCAAATTGGACCCCATAGCCGTGCCGGTTGACTGCAAAAAATATCTGTCCTTGTATAGAAAATAATTACGAGTAAGAACCAGTGAAGTCAGTTCCACCAGGAACTCAGTAGGCGGACCAGAGCGGACGGGATCATTCAGTGTCTGTCTAACAACCTCCAACCCCTCGTCATGTGGAATTACGGTGTATAAAGAGGCTACATCCATGGTAACCAAAATTGCATGTGATGGAATGGGTGGGAGGGTTTTGAGGCTGTCCAACAGATCACTAGTGTCCCTTAGGTAGCTGGGGGTACGAAGCACATAAGGCTGTAGATGGTGATCCACATATTGTGCGAGAGGTTGCAAGACGGATCCCCTGGCCGAGATGATGGGCCGACCAGGGGGGTCCGTCATGCTCTTGTGGATTTTAGGCATGGTATAAATTATTGGGCTTATAGGGAAGTCCACCTTAAGAAAACCATATTCATTGGCATCCAGCAGAATGTGCTAAATCCACAACTCGATCCACCTCGCGTTTTGTACTGATCCCAGGGTCCCCTGGGAGCATATGGTAAACTGTGGAGTCACTCAACTGACGTACAATTTCTCGATCATAGTCCACCCAATCCTGAATGACCAATGCTCCCCCTTTGTCCGCCTGGCAGAGGACAAGGGAGTCATTGGTCATCAGGGACTTCAAAGCTTCCCGCTCTGGTACCTGTAGATTGTGGTATCGGCAACAAGCGCTGGTATACTAGTTGTGAGTATTTGCATGTTTAATTAATTATGACACGCTGTTAGGCTACTTATATGCTTTATATACAACCTTGAGACTACCCTTGAGGGTCTCTTTTACATACGATATTGTTGCACAGTGTTTGAATGGGGTGTCAGGTAGTGATGAGGTCACTTCCTGTAGACAGGTACTTAAGCTGGCCCGGTGAGGCAGTACAGGTGTGTCTCCCACTGAGGATGGACGCCAGGTTGGTTATCTGATGGATTTATCTTTTGGCTGTACTCTATCCTGATGATGGTCCTTACAGGACCTGGAAAATGTTAACTGTGTGAGAACTCCAGATCAAGAACATTATTGGCACAAACAGTTAAAACCTATAAATACTGTATCAGAACTGTTTAAAAACAAAGTTTTTTCCACAATATTGGCAGAAATAAAACATTTAAACAGCCGCTAATTGTTTCCTTCATCTATCAAAGAGTTAAATGTTCAGAATTTGGAATTCAACTACGTCACATTTCAGCCAATAAAATCAAACCCAACATATTTTGTCAATAGACTTTATCAGGGGTATGCTCAAATGAAGCACTACTTTCAATTCTTTATAGGAACATTGTAGTATCAACAATTTTCAGCAGTATGGTAGTCCGTATTTGAATGATTATTAGAATCCACTTAATCAAGCTATGTAAAAACCACTGATAAATCAATCCAGGGGTAACATGCATCAAAGATCGATAAAAAAAAATGCAATCATTTGCTTTAATGTAGATCCTCTCTTGTTCTCCTCCAAGTAGTGAATTCAAACTCAGTGACCAGGGCTTCAGCCAATATCATTATTAATTTTGGCCATGGCCCCGTCATTTAGTTTGTATGGGGCTAAATTAACATCTATAGAACCAGTAGAAAAGAAAACACTTTCCTTTTTATACAAAAAAAGGCCTGAGTTGCATTCACACCAGTGGTGCTTTAAGACAGGAGGATGCCTGTGTGCAGCCTCCTCCAATCAGGGCCACCTCCTCTCTTTCGGGTACAGTGCCTAGGTGCTCCAGAGTAGAGTCTAAACTGCTGCCTTCATTGAAGAAATCTGGACAGGTAAGTATTTAAAAAATGGGTACAGTGTGAGCCCCCCTGTGGAATCAGCTGTGCATGTTGCGCATTCAGGCAGTCCTTTACATTACTATTTAATCTGTATTCTAACTAAAAGCATAATTTACAACTACATTGCAATCTCTAAAACTTTATTTTTCAAGAATGTTGAATTATGCAATCTCAAAACCTGTGTTAAGTAATA
Organism: Crinia signifera; assembly: GCF_055691185.1. Taxonomy (NCBI): domain Eukaryota; kingdom Metazoa; phylum Chordata; class Amphibia; order Anura; family Myobatrachidae; genus Crinia; species Crinia signifera. Next base: position 93,302,208 of record NC_139223.1, on the reverse strand, counting down.
CATGTGACTGCAGATAGCATTGTTGTTGTGATGTGCTGTTACTGTAAATGTGAATTTATAGTATTCCCACAGGTAATAATTTGCTAAATAACTGTGTGAGCTATGAAGTCTTCAAACTCTATTGCATGATGATTCAGTGAGATTTAGTCATAATCAACCTACCATTTATGGTCATTGCTTGCGTCTGCAAAGAATGTAACCTGAAAATTATCTCAATTTGAAGAAATTTTCTTTAAAGAATGTTTTTCTTTTCACAATTTAGATAGTGCTGGCTATTACAATAGTGGTAACTGTTTCTAATTGCATTATTTGTTTACAGCATCTCATCATGCTCCTATTCTGAGATGAACTCTGTGATAATGGAAACCCCATTTTTTACCCAGGGCAGCCGAGAGGTATGTCGGTCCCCGGTAAAAATTTTGGATCGTGGCCTCATTGCTGGAAAAAACCCTTCTAAAGTTGAGGGGGGAGTGTTATGGTCACCCTCTCAGCAGCACACCTATAGCATGTGCTGACAGCAGGCTCAGCATGAGCTCTCACGCTGTCAGTGAGATGCTCATGCTGAGCCTGGTGTCACAACAGCACATCCTGTACATGTGTGCTGCTGCTGCCCAGGAGGGACAAAGGGGGAAGGGGGGGTGTTGGACCAGGTCCCCCGACTGTCCCCCACTGGGCCCCTATATCAAGCCTGGGCCCAGGTAATTAGTACCCGCTCCCCCCTCTCCAGGGCCCTGGTTTTACCTGTCAGATTCTTTATTTGCTGTTGGCACAGACATGGGACAAAGGACTGAGACCATGGGTAGGACTGGTACAAACTGGAGCAGACTGGAATGGAATGCAGGCTGGAGCAGACATAGTGTGGGATGCAGTAACATCTGCTTTCCCTCTCCGCATCACACATCGTCGACTACCATATATATATAATAATCGCATATGCACTAACATATATGCAATTATTATCGCAAAGGAAAGCTCTTGCATTAAGAGCTGCCCTTTGCGATGTGCTCGGTGATGTGTGAGCTGGTCCCTGGTGGTTCTCCCCCTCCTTCTGCCCAGCAGCCCCCTGCTCAGGCGGCCTCTGGAGCTGTCGGGCTCCTCTCCTACTCCCTGCACCCGGAAGAGGTGCAGAGTGGAGGAGATCACTGGTCCAGGCAGTAAAGCAGGGGAGAGAGGTGAGGGGGGGGAGGCTGTGCGGAGTAGTAGGGGACACAAAAGGTGTTAGTAAGGTGCGCTCAGAACCAGTCTCCTTTGGCCAGCATCAGCATCAGCATCCAGGCTGTGTTCCTCTGTGCTGTCCATCCTGTGTGTGGGTGGTCCCCAGCTCCCCAAGTGCCAAGACTGCTAGAGAACCTTCTGATTAGTGAAGCCCACACTATGATAATGAAGGTGACAGCATGCCGAGTCATGGAGATCCCCTTTATCCCTGCAGCGTGTCCCTGAGCCCCGGCACTTCAACCTGCCAGGAGCTGTAAATCGTGGACGACAGTTCCCTGCATATAGAACTTGCAGCGCTAGCCCTGCTGTCATGGCTCACAGACCAACAGCTTCATAGTCTGCACGGCTGTGCAGACAGACCTCCATCATCCTCCTGCTGCTACAGGAACAATAAGTACCTGCACCATACACTGATGCCAGAATTTGATTTCTTAGTAGTTGCCTTAGTCAAATGACACCAAACTAATGACTGGAATTGAAAGAGCCAAGCTTAAGCAGTTCCAGGAGTGTATTCTCATCAAGACAATTAGGGATCTGCCATGGTCGCAACGGGCGTGAAACCTAAGAAACACAAGTTCAAGTGTTTTGTGCATCACAAGATAGGACACAAAGCTTCAGATTGCAAGATGAAAAATACCAGTGACCAGTGAATACCGTCTGATGAAACCATTGCTATAATTGATGGAGAAATGCGTCAAGGGTTGGGGATTGCTGAACCCCTTTATGCTACTCATTCCATTGGGATTGTCAACCACCCGCCATTGAGCCTTCTGCAGAGAATTTCTCCTCTGGTCTGACTGACTTAGCAGTAATTACTACAGACTTTTGCTCTGCTCAGAGCTCCAAATTACCACCTGTCACTCCGTTCAGTATTGTACGTCCAGCTTCCAGCTAAAGCCATCAGCAGCTGTCTGTCATCAGACAACAGCGCTGGGCGGGTGCAGCTAAAGTTGACAGGACACTTATGCCTAGAGCATTGCTGGATTATAAATCATCCTACCAAAAGAATGGCTCGCTCCCTGCCTAATCTACTCTTCAGCTGTTTGTCATCTGGCGACAGCGGCGAGCGGGTGTAGCTTGAGCTGCGGGATCATCCCTTATCTTCAATATCGCCGGACTGCAGCTACTGTATTAAACACATTTCTTCAATTGTAGGGCACTGTGCTTCCTATATCTTACACCAGACGTTTTTACCATCTGTAATAATTTGAATATCAACCAGTTATACAAGTAATCAAAAATCTGCAAAAGACCTGTGATACTTACTACATCTCTCACAAACTTTTATAAAAGGTGGTGTCTAAGTATTTAAGACACTCCGAAGTTGGACACTTTGAACACAAATAATAATGCAAGTAATTGAAGTGTGATACAGATTGTATATGTGCACATTTTTACTACTTTTTATTGTAATTTTTAATTACATTTTAAGTTATATAATAAAATAAAAAAACAATTGATAGTTACAATCGTGTGGCGCTCTCTCATATTTATACATATACCTTTTGATGAATTAATAATATATAGTAAACTCTTTATTTGTTGCAATTTGGCAATTTTCCATATTGCCAATGGGAGCAGCCTTAAGTAATTAAGCTTGGTGATCCATACATTAATTAAGTTAAGATCTATAGATCTATGCACTTACTAAATAGAATGGAAGAGATTGAGTGGAAATCCAACTATGCATTTATATCACTCGACGTGAGTGCTCTATATACGCACATCCCACATAAAAAAGGAGTAGATGTGGTGTCAAGTTATCTGAGTGGAGATAGTTCCATTCCAGAAAAACTAAAATCATTTATATTGGACTCAATTACTTTCATTCACACAATTATTTTTTATTTGATGGGCACTTTTTTCTCCAGGTGTTAGGAACGGCCATGGGTACCAGATTCACGCCAAGCTTTGCCAATCTATACATGGGCCACTTTGAAGAACAATATATTTGGAGTGGGCCCTTTGGCGCGGATCTGGTATTCTATGGCCGTTATATAGATGATTTGATTATAATTTGGAAAGGGGATCTACTTGGAGCACAGAATTTTGTTGCACATTTGAACACTAATGATTATAATCTTAAGTTTACACATTGTTTTGATCACAGCACAGTAAATTTCCTTGATTTGACTATCTCCGCGGAGAGCCTCTCCAAAAGCATAAGTACCATCAACTATAAAAAGAAAGTAGACACTAACAACTTTTTGCACTTCTCAAGCGGCCACTACAACCCCTGGCTAACAAATATCCCCCTAAGTCAACTAAATTGATTACGCAGAAATTGCACAAATATCGACAGTTTTAAAAAACAGGCTGATCAGATGTGCCAAGATTTAGAAGAGAAGGGATATCTGAAAGAATTGCTAGAAAATGCTTATAGAAAAAGTCTAAATACAGACAGGAAAACATTACAGATTCCGAAAGTAAAAAATACTAAAATTACTCAGAATCCAGAAAATCAAAAGAAACCCATGATGTTTATATCAAAATTCAACTCGAAATCAGAACAGATAAAAAAAATGTTAAAAAGGAATTATTCCATATTAGAACAGGACCCTATTCTAAGTAAAATTATTGATCCCCAATTAAAAGTAATATTTAAGAAAAATGCCAATCTAAAGTCAATTATAGCCCCAAGTGCCCTAAAAGTAGAAATACCATCAGAAACCAAGTCAAACAAAATGTGGCTACGAAGAGAAAACCTGAAGGGATGCTATAAGTGTGGTCACAATAGGTGTATCACGTGTGGCCATGTGCCTGCGAGGACTGTGGAGGTGGAATCTTATGTGAACAAAAAGAAGTTCACCATAAAAATTTTTATAAATTGTAATACAGAATATTGCATATATGTATTGCAATGTGTGTGCAGCCTTCAATATGTCGGCCGCACCACTAGAAAATTGTAAGACAGATTCAGAGAGCATCGACTCAATATTCTGAAAAAATTCCCCCACCGCAGTGTCTCCGGGCACATCACAGAAACTCACCAAGGAAACATGGAAGGCCTCAAGTTAATTGGGGTACAACATGTACCATCAACCAATAGGGGTGGAGCCAGGTATAGGGAACTGGCAGCTAAAGAGGCATTTTGGATTTTCCAAATGCAAACTCTCACACCCACAGGGCTTAATGCCAATATAGATCTAGAATCCTTTATGTAATATAAAATAATAATAATAAAATATTAATAAAATTTTTTTTTTTTAAACTTCTAAAAAATGTAAAAATATAAAAATGTATTCATTCCTCTGTTCTCTTCCTTCGGGAGATATAATCTAGAATATACATACCTATCTATTCATAGATCAAAAATATATATGTTCATTAATTATATTCAGAAAAACTATATAAATTATCATATTTGTAGGTTTTGTAAACCCTCGAGGGGAAGGTTCTGTTTAGAGATAAGGGGGAGCACTGTGACTCCCATATCCAGCTTTACCTGTGCTGCAGACCGGCACTGCGGCTAGGGATAGCACGGACCGGACTCAGACAGACAACCCCACGAGGGAGACCAAACAACAAATCAAAATAAAATAAAACAAAATACCTATTAAGTACAAATCACATCAAAACAAAAGATAAATTGTAAATAGACGAATGCAGATATATAGTATATAACAAGAAATACAGAAATAAGTATATATGAAAAGATGATGTCATAATTATACTTATACGTTAACATATATATATATATATATAGTAGGTACATAGGTACCGGCACTCACAATAACAAGATGGCTGTCCTTGTTGCCATCCAAAAAGTCGACATGTAGAAATGTCGACACACACATCCACAGCAAAGGGAGGCACTCAAGTAGGAAGAAATAAGACTCAGAACACAGCCTGTTTCAGTCTACGTTTCAATGGTCCTCAGCCATTTTCATCAGGACATAAAAACATGTACAAAACACTCACCCTTTTGTGCTCCACCATCACCACGAGTCCGTGTGCGCCGGGCGGGGCGTCCTCCCGCTGCGGCTCTCAATGATGACGTCACCACGTGCACCCGTCACCATAGTTACAATACAACACACTGTCGGAAATAACAATAATGTAAGCAGGTAAACAAGCAGCCTATATCAGAATATATACAGTAAAGAATCGTATAAATATTAAATAAGGCATTCCTATAAGAAGCAATTAAGACCTAAAGTCTCATTTAAACCATTAGGGCTAAGCGTATCCAAAGTGAAGATCCACTTAGCCTCTCTCTGCAGAAGCAACTTGGATCTATTACCACCCCTCTGCAATGGTGGAATGTGATCAATGATTTTATGTTTAATCGCTGTTGGTGAATGACCCATAGCCGCATAGTGACGTGCTACGGGTTGTTCACTAGTACCTTTTAAGATGGCTGCCCGAATGGCCTGGCGATGCTGGGCCATCCTCACCTTAAATTGACAATCGGTTTTACCGATATAGTACTTATCGCAAGGGCAAACCAATACATATATCACGAATTGTGATGAACAGGATAAACGATGTTTGATCTTAAAAAGTTGGTTGGTACGTGGGTGTTTAATTGAATCACCCGTCCACATATAGCTGCATGTGACACAGCCTGTGCACTTAACACATCCCTTTTTGGGCACCCCCAAGAAGGTATTAGATGGAATGACACCAAAATTCGTGATATCACTATGCACCAACCAATCACGCAAATTGCGCCCCCTGGAATAACTGGTAATCAGTTTCTTATTGGACAGAGATTTCAGTTCTTTATCACTAGAGATAATCGGCCAAAAGTTTTTTATGGCATTGTTGGAGGCATGACTAGCAGTATTGTACTGGGTTGGCCAGAATAAACGATTATCTTGAATTCTTTTGGATTTTCTTTTAACAGTATTAGCTCTGGGTATGGCTAACACACGCATTTTAGTGTCTAATAGCATCCTGTGAAATCATTGATCACATTCCACCATTGCAGAGGGGTGGTAATAGATCCAAGTTGCTTCTGCAGAGAGAGGCTAAGTGGATCTTCACTTTGGATACGCTTAGCCCTAATGGTTTAAATGAGACTTTAGGTCTTAATTGCTTCTTATAGGAATGCCTTATTTAATATTTATACGATTCTTTACTGTATATATTCTGATATAGGCTGCTTGTTTACCTGCTTACATTATTGTTATTTCCGACAGTGTGTTGTATTGTAACTATGGTGACGGGTGCACGTGGTGACGTCATCATTGAGCGCCGCAGCGGGAGGACGCCCCGCCCGGCGCACACGGACTCGTGGTGATGGTGGAGCACAAAAGGGTGAGTGTTTTGTACATGTTTTTATGTCCTGATGAAAATGGCTGAGGACCATTGAAACGTAGACTGAAACAGGCTGTGTTCTGAGTCTTATTTCTTCCTACTTGAGTGCCTCCCTTTGCTGTGGATGTGTGTGTCGACATTTCTACATGTCGACTTTTTGGATGGCAACAAGGACAGCCATCTTGTTATTGTGAGTGCCGGTACCTATGTACCTACTATCGTTGGAGCCACATTGCTGACTGTGACTCGCTTTGTACAAGGCACCCTGGAAATTATCAAGTTATAAGTTCTCCCCTTCATCATCGCATCTGTGTGGTGTCGTTTGACACACTTTTATCTTTGGACTATAACTGTCGGGTTGTGCACCCAGAGAGGTGACATCATGGATACCGCTTTTGAACGAGTGGTCCTGGATACAGGTGACATGCACTCTTATTCAGATGTTGAAGCTAACAATATTGTCTATAAAGAGAAAGTATTTGCCTCTGCTGAGAACTCCTCCACACTTGATTTGTATCATGAAATTATGCGTTTAAAAAAACGTGAACTGGATTTTTATTTCCATGCTGCTACACTGTCTGAGTACTATTCTGATAAAAGAATTCCTCGTGGTTTTCGGATTAATAACATCCCCACGATTGGGAGACATAGCGTCCCTTTTTGTAAAAAGTGGTGCGCTATTTTAAATAAGTGCTCATTTGATCTGCTTCTCCTCGTCATAGAGGAATCAACTAAAGAACTTAACCTGACTAAAGAGAAGATAGCAGCATTCGATCTGCAGCACAGAAAGACCCTTGAAACAGATAATACAGACAAATGGCTGGAGAAAATTCAAATCCAGGTTGACAATTACAAACGTGATGTTCTTAAATATAAAAAAGAGAAGTTTCTTAAAGTGAAAGCCGATTACGACTCGCACAATGTGTACGGTTGGCTGACGGGTAATACCCAGAATAGCAACCGTTTTAGAAACAGAAGGAGATTCCAACGTGAGTTTCACTCAGATTCTTCCAATGATACCACTACCTCTACAAGTGACCGCAAGCAGCGGGGGAAGAGGTCTCAAAAAAGCAAATTTATCCCTTTAGCCGTACGTACCCGGGCCCAGCGAGCAGGCGACGGGGACCCTGTCGCAGAGGAGGCCAGTGGAAGCGGCTACAGGGGAGGCAAACCTCCGAGAAGCAGGAGGTAGTGTTTAACCTCTCTTCCACCCCACTGACTCAGGTTGAATGTGAGGTATTGCATAAAGGGTTAAATTATGTACCCACCAATTATCACGACCCCTTTCTTTGGAAAACAGAGACTTATAAATTACACCGACAACTTAAGCTACAAGAATTTTTTGGATCTCGCCCAGCTGTTCAAACTGAGGATATAATACCTACGGAACTACAGAAATTGGCTCCTAAATCGTCATTCGATCCTCCATCTAATAGTCCATCGATAAAATCGTTTGTGAGATTAATCGATAATTCTACAAAAATTCAGGACTCTGGACTTGAATCTATTCGTCCTAACTTAAATAAAGTTCAAATGACAGCATTAAAATCATTAGGTGCCAGGCGTGACATCGTTATTCGTGCCGCCGACAAGGGCGGCGCGATTGTAGTACAAGATCTGTCCGCATATAAATCTGAGATTAGACGTCAGTTAGCTGACAGCTCCACTTATCAACCTCTCAGAGCAGATCCTACTATTTCTTTTAAAAAAGAATTAGATAAATATATTTCTACAGCAGTTGAGATGGGCATTATTAACAAAAAGGTTAAAGGTATTCTTTCTTGTGATTTTCCAAAAAAGCCATTGTTGTATACCTTGCCGAAAATTCACAAGAGGCTGGAAAATCCCCCTGGTAGACCTATCATTTCTGCCAGGGGTTCGATTTTCCAGCCTGTGTCTGCCTATCTCGATGTGTATCTTCAGCCAGTTGTCCAGAGATCTCAATTTTCTTTACAGGATACTACAGCACTATTACTTGCATTGAAAAGTCTTCCTGTTATTCCATCGAATTGTTTATTGTGTAGCATTGACGTTAATGCATTGTACACCAGCATTCCACATTCAGAGGGAATTGCTGCTACCCGCCATCTTATTGCCAGGGACCCTGCTTACTGTGGTCCAGATGTTAATTTTTTTTGTGACCTATTAGAGATGGTGCTGACCAAAAATTACTTTTATTTTGATGGTGAATACTTTCTTCAGGTGTCTGGCTGTGCGATGGGGTCCTCAGTGGCCCCATCGTACGCCAACGCCTATATGATGGAAGTTGAAAGGGAAATATTTTTTTCAAATCCCGCCATCAGTAAAAATGTTTTTTATTATGGTCGCTATATTGACGATATGATATTACTATGGAGTGGCACTGCAGCGTCACTCACTGAAATAATTGATCGTCAAAATAACAGCTTTAGCCCAATTAAACTTACAGCTACCATCTCTGATAGTGTCATAGACTTCTTGGATGTTCGTATTGCTCTTGTTGATGGCTTATTGACCACCACGTTATTTGTTAAACCCACCGACAGGAATATGCTGCTCACTCCTACCAGTTTCCATCCTCCTGCGGTGGCTAAAGGTTTGCCCTACTCGCAGATGTTGCGGGTGCGCAGAATCTGCAGTGAGGAGGCGGATCTTGAGAACCAACTTGATCTGATGGTCAACAAATTCCTGGATCGTGGATACGATCACAGGATGCTATTAGACACTAAAATGCGTGTGTTAGCCATACCCAGAGCTAATACTCTTAAAAGAAAATCCAAAAGAATTCAAGATAATCGTTTATTCTGGCCAACCCAGTACAATACTGCTAGTCATGCCTCCAACAATGCCATAAAAAACTTTTGGCCGATTATCTCTAGTGATAAAGAACTGAAATCTCTGTCCAATAAGAAACTGATTACCAGTTATTCCAGGGGGCGCAATTTGCGTGATTGGTTGGTGCATAGTGATATCACGAATTTTGGTGTCATTCCATCTAATACCTTCTTGGGGGTGCCCAAAAAGGGATGTGTTAAGTGCACAGGCTGTGTCACATGCAGCTATATGTGGACGGGTGATTCAATTAAACACCCACGTACCAACCAACTTTTTAAGATCAAACATCGTTTATCCTGTTCATCACAATTCGTGATATATGTATTGGTTTGCCCTTGCGATAAGTACTATATCGGTAAAACCGATTGTCAATTTAAGGTGAGGATGGCCCAGCATCGCCAGGCCATTCGGGCAGCCATCTTAAAAGGTACTAGTGAACAACCCGTAGCACGTCACTATGCGGCTATGGGTCATTCACCAACAGCGATTAAACATAAAATCATTGATCACATTCCACCATTGCAGAGGGGTGGTAATAGATCCAAGTTGCTTCTGCAGAGAGAGGCTAAGTGGATCTTCACTTTGGATACGCTTAGCCCTAATGGTTTAAATGAGACTTTAGGTCTTAATTGCTTCTTATAGGAATGCCTTATTTAATATTTATACGATTCTTTACTGTATATATTCTGATATAGGCTGCTTGTTTACCTGCTTACATTATTGTTATTTCCGACAGTGTGTTGTATTGTAACTATGGTGACGGGTGCACGTGGTGACGTCATCATTGAGCGCCGCAGCGGGAGGACGCCCCGCCCGGCGCACACGGACTCGTGGTGATGGTGGAGCACAAAAGGGTGAGTGTTTTGTACATGTTTTTATGTCCTGATGAAAATGGCTGAGGACCATTGAAACGTAGACTGAAACAGGCTGTGTTCTGAGTCTTATTTCTTCCTACTTGAGTGCCTCCCTTTGCTGTGGATATATATATATATATATATATATATATATATATAAACTGAGGACATTCCATCAAGTGCTCTGTGGCTTAACTGGCTAGAACGACGGTGTATTGAACTAGAGGTCACAAGCTCGAGCCCGGAGGAGTCCGTATCATACGGATGAAAAAAAAATTGTTTCCTTTTTTTCTTTTTCTTTTTCTTTCACTTTTCTCTATCTTTTTTCCATACATAAGTTATCAAGACATTTGTTAAAGAATATAATATAATATATACAGGGTATAATTATATAAACAAATATAACAGATTAAACATCTCTGTACCTGGAAGTCTCTTTATCTGAACACCAAGTGTATTTATGTATATGTATAAATTGTGGGGGGAAGGAAAATAAAGTAAGCCATATATATGGGTTCTCTATATATGTATATATAAGATAAAACCCTCCATTTGTCTGTTGTATGCGTTTTCACATATTTTATATATATTTTTATCTGTGAATATATTTCTGTGTTTAAACCAGATAGGGACGTTATATGTCCCTCTAGTTATTTGCAAATAAAAGATATCTTTAACCCCTTCCTGACAGAGCCAGTTTTTGCCTTCCTGACAGAGCCCTTTTTTTCCAAATCTGACATGTATCACTTAAGTGGGGATAACTTTTTTTTGCTTTTACTTATCCCAGTGATTTTGAGATTGTTTTTTCGTGACACATTGTACTTCAAATTTGTGGTAAATTTGGGTCGATACAGTCTGAATTTTTTTGTGAAAAATAACAAAATGTCGTAAAAAAATGGAAAATTTAGCAATTTGCAAAATGTTAAATTTTCTGCTTGTGAGACAAATAATCATACCACTCAAAATAGTTAATAACTAACATAGACCATATGTCTACTTTATGTTTCCATCATTATTTCAACTTCCTTTTAATTTTTTTGGACACTAGGAGGCTTACAATATGAATAGCAAATTCTCAATTTTTCAAGAAAATTTCAAACACTGATTTTTTTAGGGACCAGTTCAGTTCTGATGTGACTTTGAGGGACTTGTATGTGAGACACCCCCATAAATGATGCCATTTCAAAAAACTGCACCCCTCACAGTATTCAAAACAGCATTTTGGAAGTTTGTTAACCCTTTAGGTGTTTCACAGGAATTAAAACAAAGTGTAGGTGAAATTTCAAAAATTTTTTTTTTTGCAGATTTGCAATTTTAATACATTTTTCTAAGGAACACAGTACATTTTACTAGAGAAATGTGACAAAAAATTGATTCCCCCAATTCTTTTGTTTTCATAAATATCCTATATGTGGCCCTAGTGTGCACGTTGACCAAACCACAGGCTTCATAATAGAAGGAGCACCTACTTGATTTTGGAGCCTCCTTTTTATGAGATTATTTTTTAGGCACCATGTAGGTTTCTAGGCACCATAAGATGCTAAAAGTTAGGAACCCCCCCACAAGTGACCCCATTTTGCAAACTACACCCCTCAGGGAATTCATCTAGGGGTATAGTGTACATTTCAAACCCCCAGGGGTTTCACCAATTGTGGTACAACTGGGCAGTGAAAATGAAAAATTAAATTTTTTACACAAAAATGCAGTTCTGGCTCAAAATTTTTCATTTTCAGAAGGTATGAAGGAGAAAAAGCACCCCAAAATCTGTGCCCCAATTTCTCCCCAGTACGGCAATGCCTCACATGTGACCAAAAAATACCATTTGGGTGCATGGCAGGACTCAGAAGGGAAGGAGTGATTTTTGGATTTTGCAGCTCAGATTCTGGTGGAATGTTGGTGGGTGCTATGTCGCATTAGCAAGACCCCCCAAGCACCAATACAGTGGAACCCCCCCACAAGTAACCCCATTTTGCAAACTACACCCCTCAGGGAATTCATCTAGGGGTATAGTGTACATTTCAAACCCCCAGGGGTTTCACCAATTTTGATACAACTGGGCAGTGAAAATGAAAAATTAAATTTTTTACACAAAAATGCAGTTCTGGCTCAAAAATTTTCATTTTCAGAAGGTATGAAGGAGAAAAAGCACCCCAAAATCTGTGCCCCAATTTCTCCCCAGTACGGCAATGCCTCACATGTGACCAAAAAATACCATTTGGGTGCATGGCAGGACTCAGAAGGGAAGGAGTGATTTTTGGATTTTGCAGCTCAGATTCTGGTGGAATGTTGGTGGGTGCTATGTCGCATTAGCAAGACCCCCCAAGCACCAATACAGTGGAACCCCCCCACAAGTAACCCCATTTTGCAAACTACACCCCTCAGGGAATTCATCTAGGGGTATAGTGTACATTTCAAACCCCCAGGGGTTTCACCAATTTTGATACAACTGGGCTGTGCAAATGAAAAATTACATTTTTTACACAAAAATGCAGTTCTGGCTCAAAATTTTTAATTTTCACAAGGAATGAAGGAGACAAAGCACCCCAAAATCTGTGCCCCAATTTCTCCCCAGTACGGCAATGCCTCACATGTGACCAAAAATTACCATTTGGGTGCATGGCAGGACTCAGAAGGGAAGGAGTGATTTTTGGATTTTGCAGCTCAGATTCTGGTGGAATGTTGGTGGGTGCTATGTCGCATTAGCAAGACCCCCCAAGCACCAATACAGTGGAACCCCCCCACAAGTGACCCCATTTTGCAAACTACACCCCTCAGGGAATTCATCTAGGGGTATACTGTACAGTTCAAACCCCCAGGGGTTTCACCAATTTTGATATAAATTGGGCAGTGAAAATGAAAAATTAAATTTTTTTACACAAAAATGCAGTCCTGGCTCAAAATTTTTCATTTTCAGAAGGTATGAAGGAGAAAAAGCACCCCAAAATCTGTGCCCCAATTTCTCCCGAGTACGGCAATGCCTCACATGTGACCAAAAAATACCATTTGGGTGCATGGCAGGACTCAGAAGGGAAGGAGTGATTTTTGGATTTTGCAGCTCAGATTCTGGTGGAATGTTGGTGGGTGCTATGTCGCATTAGCAAGACCCCCCAAGCACCAATACAGTGGAACCCCCCCACAAGTGACCCCATTTTGCAAACTACACCCCTCAGGGAATTCATCTAGGGGTATACTGTACAGTTCAAACCCCCAGGGGTTTCACCAATTTTGATACAACTGGGCAGTGAAAATGAAAAATTACATTTTTTTACACAAAAATGCAGTCCTGGCTCAAAATTTTTCATTTTCAGAAGGTATGAAGGAGAAAAAGCACCGCAAAATCTGTGCCCCAATTTCTCCCGAGTACGGCAATGCCTCACATGTGACCAAAAAATACCATTTGGGTGCATGGCAGGACTCAGAAGGGAAGGAGTGATTTTTGGATTTTGCAGCTCAGATTCTGGTGGAATGTTGGTGGGTGCTATGTCGCATTAGCAAGACCCCCCAAGCACCAATACAGTGGAACCCCCCCCACAAGTGACCCCATTTTGCAAACTACACCCCTCAGGGAATTCATCTAGGGGTATACTGTACATTTCAAACCCCCAGGGGTTTCACCAATTTTGATACAACTGGGCTGTGCAAATGAAAAATTACATTTTTTTACACAAAAATGCAGTTCTGGCTCAAAATTTTTCATTTTCAGAAGGTATGAAGGAGAAAAAGCACCCCAAAATCTGTGCCCCAATTTCTCCCGAGTACGGCAATGCCTCACATGTGACCAAAAAATACCATTTGGGTGCATGGCAGGACTCAGAAGGGAAGGAGTGATTTTTGGATTTTGCAGCTCAGATTCTGGTGGAATGTTGGTGGGTGCTATGTCGCATGAGCAAGACCCCCCAAGCACCAATACAGTGGAACCCCCCCACAAGTGACCCCATTTTGCAAACTACACCCCTCAGGGAATTCATCTAGGGGTATAGTCTACATTTCAAACCCCCAGGGGTTTCACCAATTTTGATACAACTGGGATGTGCAAATGAAAAATTACATTTTTTACACAAAAATGCAGTTCTGGCTCAAAATTTTTCATTTTCAGAAGGTATGAAGGAGAAAAAGCACCCCAAAATCTGTGCCCCAATTTCTCCCGAGTACGGCAATGCCTCACATGTGACCAAAAAATACCATTTGGGTGCATGGCAGGACTCAGAAGGGAAGGAGTGATTTTTGGATTTTGCAGCTCAGATTCTGGTGGAATGTTGGTGGGTGCTATGTCGCATTAGCAAGAACCCCCAAGCACCAATACAGTGGAACCCCCCCACAAGTGACCCCATTTTGCAAACTACACCCCTCAGGGAATTCATCTAGGGGTATACTGTACATTTCAAACCCCCAGGGGTTTCACTAATTTTGATACAACTGGGCAGTGAAAATGAAAAATTTAATTTTTTTACACAAAAATGCAGTTCTGGCTCAAAATTTTTCATTTTCAGAAGGTATGAAGGAGAAAAAGCACCCCAAAATCTGTGCCCCAATTTCTCCCGAGTACGTCAATGCCTCATGTGTGACCAAAAAGTGGCAGGACTCAGAAGGGAAGGAGTGATATTTGGATTTTGCAGCACAAATTCTGGTGGAATGTTGGTGGGTGCTATGTCGCATTAGCAAGACCCCCAAAGCACCAATACAGTGAAACCCCCCCCCACAAGTGACCCCATTTTGCAAACTACACCCCTCAGGGAATTCATCTAGGGGTATAGTGTACATTTCAAACCCCCAGGGGTTTCACCAATTTTGATACAACTGGGCAGTGAAAATGAAAAATTACATTTTTTTACACAAAAATGCAGTTCTGGCTCAAAATTTTTCATTTTCAGAAGGTATGAAGGAGAAAAAGCACCCCAAAATCTGTGCCCCAATTTCTCCCCAGTACGGCAATGCCTCATGTGTGACCAAAAAGTGGCAGGACTCAGAAGGGAAGGAGTGATATTTGGATTTTGCAGCACAAATTCTGGTGGAATGTTGGTGGGTGCTATGTCGCATTAGCAAGACCCCCAAAGCACCAATACAGTGGAACCCCCCCACAAGTGACCCCATTTTGCAAACTACACCCCTCAGTGAATTCATCTAGGGGTATAGTGTACATTTCAAACCCCCAGGGGTTTCACCAATTTTGATACAACTGGGCAGTGAAAATGAAAAATTACATTTTTTTACACAAAAATGCAGTTCTGGCTCAAAATTTTTCATTTTCAGAAGGTATGAAGGAGAAAAAGCACCCCAAAATCTGTGCCCCAATTTCTCCCGAGTACGGCAATGCCTCACATGTGACCAAAAAATACCAGTTGGGTGCATGGCAGGACCCAGAAGGGAAGGAGTGATTTTGGGATTTTGCGGCTCAGATTCTGGTGGAATGAATGGTGGGTGCTATGTGGCATTAGCAAGACCCTCGAAGCACGGTGAAATTATGAACCTAATAATCCATAGATGTGTGGTATATTTTAAAACACTCCTTTATACATAGGCCGGGTTTGTCGGGGCAAGTGTCACACTGGAAAATAGTTTGCTTTCTTATTCCCTTTTTATAGCAAACTTTGCACCTTTTTTGTGTCCTGCCCTTTTTTCCAGTGGAGGGGATTTCATCAGGAAAATGCTGCCCTGGTACAATACGGGGGCCAGTACTAGAAGTACTGGGGCCCTCTGCCTGCTGGTTCCCAAATATTAGGCCCTTTATGACTTCCTCTTGAAAGTGCATAAATGTCCCCCTCTGGCCGGTAGAACGGAATAGCACGTAAGCGTTATACAGTGCCATCTGGATGATATACACGGCCAGCTTCTTGTACCAGATTTTTGTTTTCCGCAGGGCACTGTACGGCTTCAGTACCTGATCTAAAAGATCCACTCCGCCCATATACCTATTGTAATCCAGGATACAATTAGGTTTTGAGGTGTGGGTACTGGTACATCGTACAGGGACGGAGGTGGTACTGTCTCCGTGAATTGTTGTCAGTATAAGGACATCCCTCTTGTCCTTATATTTGACCAACAACATATTTTCGGTGCATATTCCCCTGCTTTCACCCCTTCTCATTACTTGGGCAATGTGCGTTTTTGGGAGGCCTCTTTGGTTCTTGCGCACAGTACCGCAAGCTGCTGTACCTCTTGAACCAAGGGCCTTAAACAGGGGGATGCTAGTGTAAAAGTTATCCACATAGAGGTGATAACCTTTATCCAGGAAGGGGTGCACTAAATCCCAGACAATTTTTCCACTAACACCTACGAGGGAGGGGGGGCATTCTGGCGGTTCAATTCTTGAATCCTTCCCTTCATATACCCTAAACCTGTGAGTGTACCCTGAGGTGCTTTCACACAGCTTATACATTTTTATGCCATACCTTGCCCTCTTACTGGGAAGGTACTGGCGGAATTTAACCCTTCCTTTAAAATGTATAAGGGACTCGTCTATGCAAATGAATTTATCTGGGATGTACATCTCTTCAAATTTGGCACTGAAATGATCAATGACCGGCCTGACTTTGAATAGCCGGTCAAAGGTGGGATCATCTCTGGGTGGGCACTGTGCATTATCGTTGTAATGCAAAAATTTAAGGATCGTCTCAAATCGAGCCCGGGTCATGGCCATACGGTAAAATGGGGTGCTGTACAGAACATCTGTACTCCAATATTGCCTAATTTCTGGCTTTTTTACTATGCCCATATGAAACACCAGACCCCAAAACGTCATCATCTCTACTGCATCTACAGGGGTCCACCTAGCAAATGATGACGTGGGGTTTTGAGCAATAAACTGCTGGGCATATAAATTAGTTTGGTCCACCATTAAATTTATAAAATCATCAGAGAAAAATAATTTGAAAAAGTCAATTTCTCTGAGACCTGTGGAATCAAATTGGATTCCTGGCATGGCCAAAAACTCAGGAACCTGGGGCTCAAAATTGTCTGGTGGTGGGGTCCATACGAGATCAATTATTGGGGGGGGGTCTCAGCTGCTCTACGGGGGCGTCTTTGAGGGGGTCCCTCATCACTAGAGGAGGAAGAGGAGCTTAAGATGAATCCTTCAAATTCCCCGCTTGCCTCACTGGCTGTGTCAGAGTCAGAGGCAAGCATGGCATATGCCTCCTCCGCTGAATACATTCTTCTGGATGACTGGGATGACATTTGGGATGACATTTGGGATGCCATTTTTATTTTTGTGTTACTGGTAGTGAAATGTTTCAACACGTGTATAGTGTAGGGGGGGTACAAACTTTATTTCAACCCGGGGGGTATGTAGTGTGTAGTGTGTATGTAGTGCAGAAAAAAAAAATACTTTATACAGGAATTTGATCCCAATAAAAAAAAAAAAAAATTGAAGGGGTTAAAAAAAAAAAAAATTGAAGGGGTTAAAAAAAAAAAAAAAAGGTCCTGCGCCAAAAATTGAGCACAGATGTTGGTCAGTAACGTCCGTCACTGAACAGCGCTCAAAGGCAACAGGAATTTGATAAAAAAAAAAAGATCAACCCTGTGCCGAAAAAGCTGATCAGTGATGTACGTCACTGATCAGCGCACAGTGGCCACAGGACACCCACAAAATCACAGTGTGTGTAAAAAAAAAATTAAAAAAAGACCCCACAGCACCCTCAAAAAAAAAAAGGTGATCAGTGATGCGACACTGATTACCAGTGAGGGGCAGCAGGTGCACAACCTTTGGTGCAACTGACAGTGCAACTGGCAGCAACTGACAGGTATATATAAAAAAAAAAAACCTCTGCACCCCCAAAAAGTTGCTGATCACCTCAGATATAGTGATCAGCACAAAAGGCGGGGGCAGCAGACACAAAATATAGCACTCTCTATCACTCTCTGTCACTATCTCTCTCTATCTCTCTATCTCTCACTATCTATCACTCTATGACACTGCAGCAGCAGCACTGACAGTTATATATATGAAAAATAACCCCTGCACCCCCAAAAAGTTGCTGGGGGTGCACAAAAGGGGGGCAGCAGACACAAAATATAGCAGTCTCTATCACTCTCTGTCACTATCTCTCTCTATCTCTCTATCTCTCTATCTCTCACTATCTATCACTCTATGACACTGCAGCAGCAGCACTGACAGGTATATCTATCTAAAAAAAAAACCTGCGCCCCCAAAAAGTTGCTGATCAGTTAATTTATACTGATCAGCACAAAAGGGGGGGCAGCAGTCAGTTATATAAAAAATATATAGCACAATCTGTCACTATCTCTCTATCTCTCTCTATCTCTCTCTATCTCTCTATCTATCTCTCTATCACACTGCAGCAGCACAAAATATAGCACTCTCTGTCACTAGCCCTCTCTATCTCTCTCTATCTCTCTCTCTCTATCTCTCTATCTAAAACTCGATGACACTGCAGCAGCACAACACAGCACAGCACAACACTGGAAGTCACAACAAGTAGCAAGATCCCAAGCAGTGATCAGGTAAGTATTTTGCAAGGTTCTGGTCAGTATATCGCGGCAGCTAGGCACGGTGACCGCACTGCACGCAATTCCAGACCGGAATGGCGTCTGCAGTGCAGTCACCGTTAGTTTAAACCCCCCTCCATGGCTGTGATTGGTTCGTCGGTCCGACGAACCAATCACGGCCTTTGGGGGCGGGCGGGGTGAGGTGGGGTGACACCAGTGTCACCCTTACACCCCGCGGTGATTGGTGCTGTACTTTACAGCACCAATCACCTCCGATCCCTGTGTCACCGGCGAACGTTATTCGCCGGTGACACAGAAAACGCTGTGAATGGCTGTTCACACTGAACAGCCAATCACAGCGATCGCCGACGGGGGGGCGGCATCGCCGCCCCCCCTGGGCATGCAGGGACATGTCTGCTGTCAGGGACAGCAGACATGTTTAAACTGTCACCGCGTCTATAGAGGCGGTGACAGTTTAAAGCCATGACGTACATTTACGCCATGTGTCGGGAAGTACTTCCCGACCATGACGTAAATGTACGTCAAATGTCGGGAAGGGGTTAATGATGCAATCGGAACCTGTTTGACTTGTTTGAGAAATGTTGAAATCAACTGCACCTGTCTTACCTCCCCTAGTCCAATCGAAAGGGAGAGACAATCAATGGCTGGGTATATTAAGGGATGAATGACAAACACTCTTTGAAAAAGCCCCCTGTTTGGGTAAAAACGCGTTAGAGGGAGAATTTCCAGCCTGTCCATTCCTTTGAGCCTTGTGGAACTCCTATCTGCTAACCCACAAACAGCAGAAAAACCAAGGCACCAGCACCGGTGATTTCCACCTGCAACTTCCGTGCCTGTTACATCCGGCACCTCTGAGAACTCCATAGGATGCGCCAGTGAAACCCGACGTCTGTGAGAGAGACGTACGCCCAAACATCATCAGTGGCACGGGTCTGGAGGGTGAGAGCGGCGACCGGCAACAACATCTATCCGGTCTGCTCCCCACCAGTAATCGGTCCGGAGGGACACTCAGATCCTAAAGCCAGCAGCGCACGGAGGCGCAGGTGAGAGACGCGGTATCTAGCGTCCATATACACAAGTCCATACCAATTTGCAATTCAAAATTTGTGACTGTACTATACCCACCAAATTCAAAGTGGACATTACAAACGGAGACAGGACCTGTTTCATTTATTGACTTTTATTTATAATTTAAAGGTTTACTAAAAACACACCTTTTTAAGCCAGAACTCATACGTTCATTTTTTATCTAATTGCATTATATGTATTAATGTGTTCTTTTTGCTATATGTTTATAGGTGGCCACCTAAAAAGTTAGTTAGTTAAACAAATTTTTTATAAGTTTATTCCATTCATCTAAATAAATTATGATTAATTATACTTAATCAATATAAAAATAAACATTTGTGTAAGTGTATTCTTCCATGGTGCTTGATACATGTTAATTAGCGCAGTTATCCACTTCTTTCTTTTTTATCTATAGATCTATGCCATAATATTTGTTTTGGTGGAATATTATTACAACACAATATAAGTTTATGTGCCTGTTTGTATTCTTTACAGTGAGGGGCAGACCTGATAGTGGGCCGCATCTTATGTGCTCTCTGCAAACAGCAATGGCCTTGGCCTGTTATCTTCAAAATGTTGAATTATTTGGATATGGTTAAGATCATGGAAGTGTATCACAAGATGAAGGATCTGTTATATGAGGGTTCTAAACTTCATATATTTCAAGATTTTTCCTGTCAAGTCTAATCTCGTAGAAGAGACTTATCACTGATTTTTTAAAGCTTTATTTGAGAAGACCATCCGATTTGCCCTATTCTATCTTGCCAAGTTCAGGGTTATTAACAATAATAAGCCATTATCCTATGATGGGTGTGGTATAGCACACCAACAGTCAGGATACTGACAGTCATTAGCCCGATGTCGGGATCCCGACTGGCCGGACTCAGACAGTGGACAATGAAGCCCTTTGCCGGCTCGCTGCGCTCACCATGCTTTGGGAACAGTGGCTCGCTACGCTCGCCACCTATTCTATTATCCCTCTCTGCTCCCTCTCTCCTGAGAAGGAGCAATTGATGGCACCTATAACATAATTTGAGATTTCTAATTTAATTGCCATATTTTTTTAGGGAAGTCGTTAGGCCCAGATGGGTATTCGGGAGCTTATTATAAGTCACTGTCCCTACTGATTGTACCGCAATTACACACCCTTAATAATTCTATTTTATGTGGTAAAACCACCCCAGACCATTTTAATATTCTTGTTATACCAGGATTTTTTTCCCCAAAATTTATGACACAACGGTTACAATTAATATTACCCACCCTGTACATTCAGCACAAACTTGTTTTGTAAGGGCCAATATTCGGTGACCAATATCCGTGCTTTGTTGGCAGTCATCACACATGCTCGCACCATGAAAGATAGGAATGGTATTGTTCTTAGTTGAATATCAAAGGTTTGGCCCAGAATCACATATCTTTTTAATATAAACTTTATTAAACACCATTGTACAGAGACATATAAAACATACATTTAAGTAATGAGCAGTATATGACAGGTATGAATTGCGATGTCAATAATTTTACGATCCATTTGAGTCAAATATGTTCCTTACAGAAAAGGAAAGGAAGATTGATATCAGTATATATTGTCCGAATTCACACATCTTTAATATGCTATATAAGGAGCCGAAGGCCTTTCTTACCATTAATTCCATAAACTCCCCTGTTTTATCTTACATCATGGAACGAGACAGGGTTGTCCTATGTCCCAGCAGTTTTACAATATTTTGATAGGATTAAAGACTGCAGTGGTTTCACCATAGGTGTGGATGAAATTAAAGTGTCTGCTTTTGTGGACAATTTGTTGCTCTATTGTTCTCAAATCCTAAAAGATCTATCTCCCTGTTAATACATAGAAAGTTGGAGTATATCACAAATTTCTAATTGAATTATTCAAAAACTGTGGCCTTAACTGTAGGGACAGATACAAAAATGGGTTGGGGGATACCTTCCCCTTTTCATGGGCATGGAATTTAATTAAATATTTGGGAGTTAATATTTCTTCGGATCCTAAAAGCATATATGACAGATGGATTCCAACTTTTTCAGATGGAAAAATCTACCCTATCATATATAGGATGATGTCATCTATAAACGATGATCGCGTTTCCTAGATTTCTATATCTAGTGCAAATGCTGCCTTTACTACCTACTAAACAAGATGTAAAACTATTCAGTGCTTAGTGCAGGTAAAAAGCCAAACTGGTCCTGTTTAAATAGCAACAACAAAAAGAGCTGGGTGGAGTTAACCTACTGTGTCTCCAAGATTATGCTCTAGCAGCTAATTACAAAATAGCATTAGATTGGAATAGTGGTAGAAATGCCTACACTAATAAAATCAAAGGAACAAGCCTTTAGACCCCACAGAGAGTTGGTTTCACTTCTACATACACATCCTAGAGCTTTAGAACAAAACCTAAGACAAAATATTGTCCTGAACACCAGGTGTGAATCTTGGTGGCTCCTACGCTCTGGTCAGCACTTACATAAGTACTCTTCTTTATTTATACCTCTATGGGGAAATCCTAACTTTCTTCCTCATACTGCAAACCCATGTTTCCACAAATGGTATCAAGGGGGATTGTGTTACCTACTGTAATCAGTTTTTAGATTCAGCTACTCCCTCTGAATCATTCTCAATTGCAGGCTAAATTTCCCGAGCTCTAATTCTCATTGTTCCAAGTTCTCAAGGCTTTTCGTTTTACAGGTTGAGTATCCCGTATCCGAATATCCGTTATCCGAATTATTCTAAAAACCATACATTCCAGAAAGTGAACAAAATTTTTTTTTTGTGCTATAAACTTACTGGGGACATCTGTGACTGCACTACTGATGGAATGATATCTAACTGGCACTATATATGTGCAAGACAATGATTGCTTGGCATTTAAATTCAGTGCCTGAGATTGTACACAAACTTTGTTTCATGGTTTGAAACCTTGTTTTATGCACAAATAAAATATATTTGTGTTTATTTCATGTGTTTGATGTATATGTACAACATAAATGAAAGATACCTCAAGATACATCATTGAAATATTAAAATATTCCGAAATACGGAATAATCCGTTATCCAAAATTCTCCTGGTCCCGGGCATTTTGGATAAGGGATACTCAACCTGTATTGCCAAATTGTTACAGGGTTTAAGGACAGGAGATAAACACAATCATTTGGACGACGAAGTGAGGATGGGCACAATGATTTTTTTCTACTTCTCAAATTTATTCTCACTCTAAGAAAATGCTTAATATAGAGTCTAACAATGTTGGGTTGCTCAAATGGCGGGCATATTTTCCTACCCTCCCCATGCAAAAAATGTCTCTATTCCTATGCACAGATGAATAATCACTTAGTAGCAATCACGTATACTGAAATGCACCAGAAGATTCTTCACAGAATGTACTACATGCCTAAGTTACGATTTTTTTTTTAACATCAATACATTTTTATTGAAAATTTTCATAGAAATGGGGTACAGAAAATAAAAAGGTAGGGAAACAAAACCAAGGGGGAGTGGAGGTCATACAGGGTCCAGCAGTATACATAAAAATGTAAATAATCATATCAAGCAATATAAGCAGCAACTGAGCACGATCATTACAATTTAAACAGCTAGGATTAGGTATCATCAGGGGTAGTGCTAGATGTTGCAGAGGTTGTTTATTTTTCATTGAGACTAAATTCTAGGGGGCTTACTCGGGATGGGTCGGGAAAGTACTGAGCTCCTTTGCCCTCGGTAACATATGTGTGCCAATAAGCCCATTGGACTATTGGTGAGGATGTCAAGCAGGTGCAAGATATGAATTCTGTTTCCATAATGAAGTGATAATGAGTTTTATGAATCACTTTCAGGATCAGAGAGGGCCTGCCTGTTTCCAAAGTTGTGCCAGGGCTGTGTGTGCAGCTATTAAAATATGGCCCAAAACATAAGGTTTGGGGCTAGGGATGGAAACAGGGATGACATTCAGTAGAGCCAAAGAGGGGGATGGGGTGAGCTGAAGACCGAGAACAACATTGAGTAGATCAAGAACAACTGACCAGTATTTGGTCAGTACTGGGCATGTCTAGAACACATTAAATATGTTTCCCACCCCCCTGCCTAGGCAGGCCCGGTGACAGGGGGTCAAAGGGGACAGCTGACCCAGGCCCCAACGATCAGAGGGGCCCCAAATTCAGCCAGCCCCCACTTAGCCTCCGGGTCACTTATCCCTCCCTGCACCCAGCCGCCCGGCAATCAATTACTGTGGGCGGCTGGCAATTGATTCCCCCTTCCGCCCCCCCAACAAGAATTTTTGCGGATGCCGCTGGGACTCGGTAGAGGTGAGGGCGCTTACTGTGCTGCCTGGGGATGGACGGTCGGCACATGTAGCTCCCGCCGGCACAGCTTACACTGACATGAGCCTGCTGCGGAAGGCTCCCGGCCGCTGCTTACACACACTGACATGAGCAGGCACAGCTGCGGAAGGCAGGAAAATGCCTACAGCAGCAGTACCAGCTCATGTCAGTGTTTGCAAGCGTCGGGAGCTGCGTGTCCCCTGGGAACAATTATTGAACCCACTTGGCAACAAAGTTTATCCCCCTGGGCAACAAGAATGTTATCCCCCTGCAACAAGCTACCCTGACAATGAGCATGAAATCCTCACGGTCATTGAGCAGCTGACCCCCACTGTGTAACAAATATGTACTCCCCCATGGAAACAAGTATGCACTCCATCATGGTAAGGAGCATGTAAGCCCCTGGCAAGCAGTATGTAACCCCCTGGCAAAGAGCATGTAAGCCCCTGGCAAGGAGCATGTAAACCGCTGGCACCGAGCATGTAACCCACTGTCCCTGAGCATGTAACCCTCTGGCACCCCCAAGAAACCCCTGGCAATGACCATGTAGCAAATAGAGAATGAAGGTGGAAACAGCGCTAAAATGTAATCTTACAAGTGAATCAATATTCTAAAAAGAACCAATTTAATGGCACAATATGTATACAATATAAACAATTAATCCGGATTAAATAAAAGGTTAAAACAATGATAGCTGGTATGGATTTAGACCATAAGATGATATGACCAATTGATTGGAAAGCCGCAAAGCACCTACATGTTTCGCTGACCCCTGTCAGCTTTATCAAGGCCTTGATAAAGCTGACAGGCGTCAGCGAAACGCGTAGGTGCTTTGTGGATCCCCGCCTTGCTACATTATGATTTGGAGTTACCTGCTCAATGATCTGAACCTGAGCCCCATTTCCTCGGAGAACTTTAGCCATCATTTGAACCTATACCGCACACATCGTTGAGGTTTTTCCAGTGTTGGGTACACCTTGCCCTAATTCATCAGGATCGCCATACCTCCAGCGGCTTTCCAATCAATTGGTCCCCCCAAGGACTTTCTACAAGGGACTTATGCCCGGTCCAGGGCAGGTCATATCATCTTATAAGGTCTAAATCCATACCAGCTATCAGTGTTTTTTTTTTAAATCAATATATTTTTATTCAAATGATCTTTTGATTTACAATTTACAATATACAAGAAATTCAAGAAATACATACATTAAAAATGGACAATGTCGATCAAAATTTTACATAGTACAAAAGTACTTTGCGCCATAAAAATTTTAACTTAATCATATTTTTTTTTAAACAAAAATAATGAAAAGACACAAGTGTTGCTATTTACTATGTATTAAAGACATGTTCTTTAAATTGTAAACTACATTACAAACATCTTAATTCTTACTTAACAGTTTAAATTATAAAGGTGAATATTATAGATGATAAAAAGTTTAACTTAATAATAAGTTAATGGGTTTGCCCGGGAGTATTTGAAAGGAAAAAAGTAGCATCTCCACGTCCCCGGGACCCAGGCACCCTGGCGGGCATCAGACTCTCAGGTACATCCCGGATCACTGGATGTCAGGGAGCCCGCTCTCCCACCTACTCACACCTGCACCGCCGTGGCCCCGCCTATACCTGCTTATGTAATAGTCAATAATTGTTACAATGTTTTTAAGTGGATGCAGCAATGCAATACATAAGAACGCATTAACCCTCTGTGACCATAGTAATTGCAAAAATAAGCTGGCAGAGTAGACAGTGATATTATAACAATGCCGCAAAGGCTAATAGACTCACGGACATAACCTTCCTTAGTATGTAGCTGGAGGGTCCGTGCTGGCCAGGCGTCTGGATCCCACAGTACGTTTGCACAGGTTCAGCGGGAGCCGCTAGATGATCAGCTGGAGCGCCGGGGGGCAGAGGGTCCGTGACCGATATACCCTGAAGTTGCAGCAGTGTGTAGCAGAGCGTAGATGCCGGCTGTATAGTAGCAAACAGGATTGTCGGCTGATGCGCTTGTGATCCACAGGCAGCACGGTCCGTGAACTGATAGGAGCGGGAGTCCGTGATCTGTGCGCCCTGGAGTGGGTGCGATGTCAGATCGTGAGGGCTGGTTATATATCAATCAGGGGACCACCAGCTGGCACATCTATAGTGTGTAGTCTCTGCGGTCCGTATGCTGCCAAGGGTAGGAGTCCGTAACCTGTGCGCCTAGAGATAAATGCGGTCAGTGTCAGACCGTGACAGCCGGCTGTGTGTACAAAAACATTGTAACAATTATTGACTATTAGTGTCTAACTAAACCTTTATTCCCAATTTGGTGGTTAGGACCTCTTTATTGGTCACAATTAGGACCACTATATTTACTGTACTTCCTTACAGGAAGTTTGTCATACATAACTAAAGGCTCTTTATGGCTATGATAGATCTTAAACTTAAGATACATTAATTCATGCCAAATTTGTCTGTCTACTTCCCACAAATAGGGATCACAGGATTTCTACAAATTGTATTGTTGGACATATAGAGATATCATACTGCTGTTTTCCACCTTCTCTTGATATTACTATCTTTGCACGGTATTGTTGCAATAGATAAGTGGATCCATAGTACCATAGTGCACTCTTTACTTCTTTCCGCACTTCACTGCCAGGGTGTTATAGCTCAACCACTGTTCACTACAACAATCACTGTACACAGTGGACAGCAGCATACACCAGGGACTAGAGTGAAGGTGTACTCTTTACTATCCACTTATCCAGTCAAGGTTCTCTCATTCCCTGGGGACCTAATACCCGACTCTGCGCTGTCTTTGGATAACAGAGCCAGGTTAGTCACCCCTGGAAACAGCAGAAACCTCCTTCTCTGTATTCCTATACCTGTGACGCTCTCAGGGTCCGCTCAACTGTGCATTTACTGATACTTATCACATGCACAGGCAGCAGCCACCATTTGAGTACCAAAAAACTCAGGTATTTCATCACCATTAAACCTTACTCTGTTGCCTAAAAATTTAAGTGGAACTTACTAGCAGCTATACTGTTTCATGTCCGACTAGACACTCAGACATAGTTATTACAGTGATTGTTATGATACTTACAGGGGGCTATGTTGTAATATACTACTAATTGATATTTATCTACTATTTGAGACCATTTATGGTCAGTGAAGGCGTTTTTGTCTGAAAGAAATTTAGAAATTTATCTAAATACTCTCTGCATATTGAGGTACCCTTCCTCCTACTTTCAGACATTTAAAATATTATATTTCACTACTTTCTCCATTCATGTACTTGTATATGTTGTCTGTACGTCTTTGTCTTATGTCCATCATTTGATCCACTTACAGGATCAATTTTAGTATTAATAAAGTTTAATTTTAACTGATACTAATTATCATATTTGTACTGCAATCAGATCTGAATAAGGGTCAATGTGTAGTGGCTATCAGTTCAGAAGTGATACTGTCTGCGCTGGGGCAAACATTATATGGGAATTCTTGCCACCAATACGCCCACCATCCATCCCTGCTCTAAATACCTACTAGTGATTGAGGTGGTGGGGGCCCCAGAAATATCAGTGTATGGGGCCACAATATTTCTGTTGCCGGCCCTGCGTATAGGCACCAGCAGAATTTAGAGCATCAGGGCCAGAAAGTGTGCAACCTGTCTGGCATTAAGTAAAGTCTATGGAGCAATTAGACATGCATTTCGGTATGATTTAAGCATTTGGTCATAGTGTAAGATGAGAGGAATATTTTGCTCCATTGTGTAACAGTTAGATCCAATCCTAATTCAGTTTCCCATTTCCACTGGGCGTTAGATTTAGTTGGGGGGTATCAAGTCTTGTCATGTTTAGAATTAGACTGCAACAGCCTGGAGGTAACAGATGAAAGTAAAGGATTAGGGGGGTTGCCGTCCCTAAGGGTGGACTGCCACCAATGTGAGATCGGAAGATAATGCATCAATTCGCTATTCGGGAGAGAACATTTTTGTTGGAGACTTGGAAAAGACAATAGAGTGGGGCCTGATAGTAGGTCTGCCAGTGTTGCCACTCCACAGGCAGACCATTGTGCTAGACTTAAATTCAGTATAAGAGTTGACATGGTCTGAAGGGAGATATTAGTTAGTGTGTGGGAAGAATGAGGGAGTTTGGAGATTAATTTTACCCAAGGCGGCCTTCATGGATGGGACCATGAGTGTGGGGATGGGTTGTATATGTTTGGAGACTAAGAAGGCATCTTTAAAAGGGTATTGAGCACAAACTGAGGTCTTAACAAGAGCCCAACTGATAACGGAATCTACTTTAAAATAGTTTTTTAACTAAGGTAGGATAGATGATTCATGATATAAGGTAAGATCAGGTAGAGTTAATCCACCTCTGGCTTTAGGGAGGGTCATTTTAGAGTGGGCTAGTTTAGGGGAATTAGAGGACCAAACATATTTAGTCATAACCTTAGTGCATTCTTGCATAGTCTTCTTTGGGATAGCATAAGGGATTGTTCCAAAATAGGTACATAAGCTTTGGTAGCAGAGTCATTTTAAAAGCCGCTAGACGGCCCAGCCAAGATATATCGAATGAGATCCAGGATTTAAATAGGGTTGTGATGTCCACAATGAGGGAGAGGAAATTTACCTCAAACACTTTAGAAGGGTCAGCTGGGATATTTATGTCTAGATATTTAATCGCTAGTGAGAGCCAGTTGCATGGATACATGCGCGGAGAGTCGGGAGGGAGTCGGAGAGATTAATTGGGATGGCGTCTGTCTTTGTAGTGTTCAGTTTATAATAAGAATCCTCACTATATTGGTTCAAAATCTCATGTAAAGAGGGGAGGGTCTCCTTGGGGTTTGTAACAAAGAGGAGGAAAGAAGAAAGGAGTCAGATAGGAAGCCATTGCTGTATACCCGGGCTGAAGGGGAACTATATAGAGCACAGATAGATGACATAATGTGGTCTTTAAAACCAAATCTAAGGAGTACCTCGTGTATGTACATCCAGCTTAATCCATCAAAGGCCTTCTCCGCATCCAAGGACAGCAGGAGGAGGCCTCCACCGTGCGGGAGCAAATCGATCAAATGGAATACTCTGCACGTGTTGTCTGAGGCCTGCCTACCAGGGACAAACCCAGCCTGATCGGTGTGTATCAGCAAGGGCAGAATACGTGTGGCTATCATTTTCACGCAAATCTTGAGGTCACAATTCAGCAAAGCTATAGGTCTATAGTTTTGACAATAAACTGAATCTTTACCAGGTTTAGGGAGTGACCCTCTAGCATCTCTTAAGGGAGGGAACCTGATGATGTGATTGAGTTATATAGATTCATCAGAATGGGTATGAGTTGTTCTTGGTGTTGAGCGTAAAAGTCATTGATAAAGCCATCAGGGCCTGGAGCCTTCCCCTTGGGTAGAGACTTAATAGCTAGCTCTATATTGCCAGCGGACCACGTGGTATTAAGAGCGGCTAATTGTTCTTCAGTTAGTGAGGGCAAATTTACAGAGTCTAAAAAGGAGTTGATTTAAGCTGGGCATGGCTGAGGTGTGATAGGTTATAAAGATTTGAGTAGTAGGTAGCAAACTGATTCGATATATCTTTAGGATTTAATAACTTAACATTGGATGGAGAGAAGATATTTGATATCCTATTTTTGACTTGCTTCATCCGTAGCTTGCGGGCTAACATTTTGCCCGATCAATTACCAAAAAGGTAAAATCTCTGTCGCAGCCTATTTAGAGCAGTTTGCGTCTTAATCAATAGCATATTTTGAAGTTGGCTGCGAACTTCTGATAGTTCTTTACGAAGAGACAGGGATGGGGACACTCTATTTTTTGCATCTAGTTCTCTGATTTTGGTTTCTAGGGCACTTTGATGGGGATTTCTTTAAGGATAGCACCTGCTTGAATGCCGGCACCACGAGTGACGACCTTGAGGGCACACCACTGAGATGCTGGTGAGGTGTCTTGGGGGGAGTTAGTGGCTATGTAATTATTGAGGTTGTCAGAGATAATTTTTTTAGAAAGGGGATTAGACAAGAGATGGGGAGATAGTCACCAGGGATGGGGATGTACGTTACGGTATTTGATCTGCCAGAGCCATATGACAGGGGCATTATCGGACCATGTGATGGGGAGGATGTCCATTTTTTGGTGTATTGGAGCATCCATTTGTCACCCAACACCAAGTCTATCCTGGAATAAGTGTTATGGACTGGGGGGTAATAAGTGTATTCCCAGCCGGTCGGGTTGTGTGTTCTCCATATGTTATACAAGTCGAATTCCGATAACAGGTTAGTAAAGGCAGATGATGGACCCTTAAGATTGTGCCTGCCGGAGGATTTAGGGCTACGGGATTTGTCAAGGGAAGGGTTGAGGACTAGGTTGAAATCGTCCATCCCAATTAGCGAACCCTTAGCAGAGGCACGAATTAATGTGCACAACTTGCGAAGGAATGGTACTTGATTTGAATTCGGTGCATATACAGAGACTAGCGTAACCAGCGTGTTATCCAACATACCAGTCAGAACTATCTACCTGCCTTATCAGCAATTTGTGTATGTAGAGTGAAAGAAACATGTTTACTGAATAGAAGGGTTGTCCCATTCCATTTAAAGGGGCTGTTTGTGTAATAACCCAAAGGGTAATGTTTATCTTTAAACAGTGGGGGGTTCACAGAGGAGAAATGCATTTCTTCTAGAGCAATTACATCTGCTCAGTGGTTGGCAAAAAAGGACAAAGCTATTCTACACTTATTTGGGGAGTTCAACCCCGTAACATTCAATGAAAGAAACTTAGGCATGGTAGAGGTAAACCTAGCTTGCTTATCAACTTGCACCTAAACATAGTGTCAAATTCTGGAGTATTTTGGGGCCAGAGGGACCCTAAGGACCTTAGGTAAACAACCAAATATAGAAAAAGTTAAATAAAAGAAGGGGTGGGTAGGAAAAAAACAAGAGAAGGGGAAAGCAAAATGACCCAGTATAATGGGTCTGCATAACTACTGCGGGGAACAACGGAACTTGCAGTTGTGTACTAAGGGGTATTGGGGGGTTAGTGTCCTAGGGCCTCCACCCATGCATTATGCCTAGTTAT
This sequence comes from Crinia signifera, assembly GCF_055691185.1. Lineage (NCBI taxonomy): Eukaryota > Metazoa > Chordata > Amphibia > Anura > Myobatrachidae > Crinia > Crinia signifera. The sequence continues at coordinate 93,271,113 of NC_139223.1, read as the reverse complement.
AAGTGGGTAAGAATAAGTATGGAAATCTCTTTCGACTTCTGATACTTCCTTAATCGTCTCTCAATGGAGTAGATAACATGAAAAGATAAGATTTTGACAAAAAAAAGAGGGATGTGATGGTCTGCTCTTTTGTAAAGGGTGTTTAGAAAAACATCCACCGTCAGCAAGGGGGCGTACCTTACTTACAGTGAGATGTTGTAAGGTACATATATAAAGGTATCTTTTCCAAATGATGGGTGCGTACCCGTACTCACGAAGTATTAGGCGATGACACTCCTTGAAAGGTTTCTTTCAATTATCCTCATTCATGTAGAAGAAAAGGTGGTGTGCACTTCTCTTATGATAAGTATAAATTTATTTTATAAGTAGCATACATCCAAAAGTTTTAAAAAAATGGTTTTACATTAAAATATATATAACTCCTTTATTCTTTCGGTGAAATGAGGGAGGTAAGGAGATCCGGTCTCGATCCACAGTGTAATACCGGTATACACCCAGATGTTGTGTGGTGGGATCTTACCTTTTCTCCAACCTTCACCTCACTCACTTGCAGATAAAAAGGCAATGTCCTCCTGCCAACGCGTTTCGAGCTGTGGCTCTTTATCAAGGCATGGAGGTAATGCTGTTTGACATCGTATTTATAGGGTATCTTAAAAATGGCCGAACTTCCTGTTCCTGTCTAATGATTAACTATGCTTTTTCTAATTTCCCTTTTTATACACATTATTAACATTTAAAAATCCTTAAATAATTATTTTTAGCAGTATATCGCAAAAAAGAAATGTGAAATAAGAGCTTATTACAAGATTAGCGTCTTTTTCCCGCCAAAATACAAAAGTTCCGTCCGGGGTATGTGGGAAATGTAGTCATTTGGCGAGGGAACTAGATTTTGCATTAATCTCGCCCGCCGTGCGGTTTTACTGGGCGCCGGGAATCCTGGTTGATGTAGTTTCCTTGATGTATATTATGTCTCCGTGACCGGAAGTGGTCACGGAGCTCCGTTCGTGCTGTAACACAAGAATCTTGCAGTGTTGCCGGAAACGCGTCACTCGTTTCGGCATTCTGGGAGTTGTAGTCTTGTTTATATGATCAGGAGGGTTCCGTTCTTTCATTCACGGACACGTCTGAACCTCCCGGAAGTCGTCATCACTTTGCCCGCGTGTGCTTCTGGGTAATGTAGTTTTATCGGCGCCATGGATGTTCTAACAATTCCTCACAATTGTAATATATGCGCCAGAGTTCTTTATAGATGAAAAAATGAAATCAATGTTTAGGGGCACTATGAAGAAAGATAAAAGTAAGAATAAAATGGTGATATTCCGTTTCTGGATTTACGTTTTTTTTTCCCTTAAAAACATAAACATGAGGTTGTCATGGTTACCCCTCCAGGATTATATCATTAATCCATATGTCCTTTTTTATTTGTTTTTTATTTGTTTTTGCTCTGAAAAAAAGGGACAAGAGTGTTGGGTATCAATTAATACAATAAATATATGTATAAATATATAAAAAATCTTTATAATAATGAAATCCATAAAAATAGGAAGAAACATTTTTGCAACAAAAACATTTTTATGAAAAAGAGGGGAAGAGATTAAAAGGATTAATACGTCTTATAAAAACCATTTTAACTCAAAATCGTTGTTTAAACCTGAGGGCTTTAGAGTTTTTAAATCAAAAATCAGTCTCATTTCTGTCTTCACAAGGTTTGATTCAATGTTTTTATCTCTCCAAGTGCTTTTAATATGTCTCAGGCCAACGAATTTTTTGATATGTTCAGGTCCGCAGTTATGGGTTGATCTGAAATGATTGGACAAATGATGGGTTTGAAGTCCTTTTCGGATGTTTCGCAGGTGTTCCGATAGTCTTATCTTTAATGCCCTCGTTGTTCTGCCAATGTAGCTTAGACCACATGAGCATTCTATCAGATAGATGACATTTTGTGTGTCACATGTGATGAAGTCTTTGATTTTGATTTTAGTATTATTCACTGTGACTTCTGTATATTTAGAGGTGGAGTCCTTTATATTTCTGCAACCCAAACACATGCCACATCTGTAGAATCCTTTCGATCTGATAAGATTTCTTGTGGTTGTTGGGAGTGCACTGCGTACTAAGGAGCTTTTGAGGTTTTTTGACCTCCTGTAAATGAACGATGGTTTTTTGGGGATGATTTCTTTCAAAACGGGGTCTCTGGTTAGTAGGTGCCAATTTTTTGATATTATTTTCTCCATTTGTTTAAACTGGGTGTCGTAACCTGTAATTAGAGCCCACTTTGCTTTCTCTTTGTTGTGTTGAAGTTTTTTCTTATCTTTATTATCCCCTTTTAACAGATCTTCTCTCTCTCTTCCCATTACTTCTTCCATGATGGGTACAAGATCTTCATCTTTGTATCCTTTTTCTATAAAATTATCCTTCATTTCTGACATCTGTTGTCTGCACACTTGTTGGTCACTGCAGTTTCTTTTGACTCGCAGAAATTGTCCTTTCGGAACACCTTTCAACCACGTCGCATGGTGTTGACTATCTGTTGAGATGTACGTGTTGGTATCGGTAGGTTTTTGATATATTTTTGTATTGATCTGATTATTATTGATGTAAATGGTTAGATCCAAAAAATTGGTTTGTACATTGCTGATGGTTGCTGTTAATTGAATGTTAAAATCATTAATTTTAACATTCAATCATTAATGTTTATGGTGTTCAAAAATTCGTTTAGTTCAGTTTCTTGTCCTTCCCAAAGAATAAGAATATCGTCGATATATCTATACCATTTTTGATGATAAAAATGGTATAGATATATCGACGATATTCTTATTCTTTGGGAATAGGTGTGCCTGATTACTATTGAATAATGGGCGTCACGACCTTCCGGAAGTGTTTCCGGAGGCGCGCCCTGTACCTGAGCCACGATTGGACCATACCTTTATTATACAGGTATATAAACCCCTCAGACAGGTAGGCAGGTTGGCCCTGAGGAAGCTGAACTGCGAAGCGCGTGCCGGCTAGCGGTGCGCGGGCAGTTATTATTGCTCTTTTTATTACTTTTCATACAATGCATTTTGATTGACTGTACGTTCCAGCGGTGATTTATCACTGAAGCCCTTTTTAGGGCTCTTACTTTGCAGCGTGTCCCTGGCAAGAGCCTTATCCTAAGACTCTCCTGACACCTCTCAGTGGGACACCCCCAGTGTTCTATCCCTCAGTACTCTTACCCAGCTGCAGATTACCATTGTGGTGGCAGTGGATAGAGGAACAAGGTGATACATTGTGGTTTACCCAGTATTGAGATAGTCTCTATTTTTAAGGGGTCGAGGTCTCTCTGAGATTATACAGAGCGACACCCCACCTATCATCCATATAGATCACTGACGCTCGGCAGATTACCGGCAGGTGTCAATGTGTTCTATATTCATTTGATTGATTCTGTTTAAGCTAACTAGCCTACAGACCACCCATAAAATCTACCATAGAGATCCTACAGTCTCTATCCTATCCCTAACTGGGAGAACCGGGTTATCATACCTGCGAATATCCCACCATAATTGGTGTCACGTAGGATTATTCTTTCACGCTTACATATAGTCTACGAGTTAAACCGTGATATACTGGGAGACGATTACCCAGTTCAGAAATAGAGATTCTGGCATTTGAAGAGATTGGCATCAGCATTTATACTACCAACCCAATGCACAGAGCCAACAGTCTGAAACACTGCTGAACGTCACATATTATATTTGTCAATAAAGATTCAATTAGAGCAATTCCTGCCCGCCACCTTCGTTTTATGTGTGTCATCCCCACCGTATATGTTTATGAATGTGTTTTTAAAACTTTTCGCAGCCTTTTAACAAATAAACAATAAAGGTTAATTTTTAAACTGACTATTATTCAAGGTGCACCCACCTAAAGGACACTCTTTTTCTTCTTTTTTGTGCTTGTCAATACATTGTGTCCAAGGGTAGCACACCCCTGCTCCCCAGAAATTGATATAATTTGGAGGATATATTGGGGGTCCGTAATACAAAAAAATTTTTGTCTTGTGCGAATGAAACTCACCCCCCTTTAAGTGTGCAGACAACAGATGTCAGAAATGAAGGATAATTTTATAGAAAAAGGATACAAAGATGAAGATCTTGTACCCATCATGGAAGAAGTAATGGGAAGAGAGAGAGAAGATCTGTTAAAAGGGGATAATAAAGATAAGAAAAAACTTCAACACAACAAAGAGAAAGCAAAGTGGGCTCTAATTACAGGTTACGATACCCAGTTTAAACAAATGGAACAAATAATATAAAAAAATTGGCACCTACTAACCAGAGACCCCGTTTTGAAAGAAATCATCCCCAAAAAACCATCGTTCATTTACAGGAGGTCAAAAAACCTCAAAAGCTCCTTAGTACGCAGTGCACTCCCAACAACCACAAGAAATCTTATCAGATCGAAAGGATTCTACAGATGTGGCATGTGTTTGGGTTGCAGAAATATAAAGGACTCCACCTCTAAATATACAGAAGTCACAGTGAATAATACTAAAATCAAAATCAAAGACTTCATCACATGTGACACACAAAATGTCATCTATCTGATAGAATGCTCATGTGGTCTAAGCTACATTGGCAGAACAACGAGGGCATTAAAGATAAGACTATCGGAACACCTGCGAAACATCCGAAAAGGACTTCAAACCCATCATTTGTCCAATCATTTCAGATCAACCCATAACTGCGGACCTGAACATATCAAAAAATTCGTTGGCCTGAGACATATTAAAAGCACTTGGAGAGATAAAAACATTGAATCAAACCTTGCGAAGACAGAAATGAGACTGATTTTTGATTTAAAAACTCTAAAGCCCTCAGGTTTAAACAACGATTTTGAGTTAAAATGGTTTTTATAAGACGTATTAATCCTTTTAATCTCTTCCCCTCTTTTTCATAAAAATGTTTTTGTTGCAAAAATGTTTCTTCCTATTTTTATGGATTTCATTATTATAAAGATTTTTTATATATTTATACATATATTTATTGTATTAATTGATACCCAACACTCTTGTCCCTTTTTTTCAGAGCAAAAACAATTAAAAAACAAATAAAAAAGGACATATGGATTAATGATATAATCCTGGAGGGGTAACCATGACAACCTCATGTTTATGTTTTTAAGGGGAAAAAAAACGTAAATCCAGAAACGGAATATCACCATTTTATTCTTACTTTTATCTTTCTTCATAGTGCCCCTAAACATTGATTTCATTTTTTCATCTATAAAGAACTCTGGCGCATATATTACAATTGTGAGGAATTGTTAGAACATCCATGGCGCCGATAAAACTACATTACCCAGAAGCACACGCGGGCAAAGTGATGACGACTTCCGGGAGGTTCAGACGTGTCCGTGAATGAAAGAACGGAACCCTCCTGATCATATAAACAAGACTACAACTCCCAGAATGCCGAAACGAGTGACGCGTTTCCGGCAACACTGCAAGATTCTTGTGTTACAGCACGAACGGAGCTCCGTGACCACTTCCGGTCACGGAGACATAATATACATCAAGGAAACTACATCACCCAGGATTCCCGGCGCCCAGTAAAACCGCACGGCGGGCGAGATTAATGCAAAATCTAGTTCCCTCGCCAAATGACTACATTTCCCACATACCCCGGACGGAACTTTTGTATTTTGGCGGGAAAAAGACGCTAATCTTGTAATAAGCTCTTATTTCACATTTCTTTTTTGCGATATACTGCTAAAAATAATTATTTAAGGATTTTTAAATGTTAATAATGTGTATAAAAAGGGAAATTAGAAAAAGCATAGTTAATCATTAGACAGGAACAGGAAGTTCGGCCATTTTTAAGATACCCTATAAATACGATGTCAAACAGCATTACCTCCATGCCTTGATAAAGAGCCACAGCTCGAAACGCGTTGGCAGGAGGACATTGCCTTTTTATCTGCAAGTGAGTGAGGTGAAGGTTGGAGAAAAGGTAAGATCCCACCACACAACATCTGGGTGTATACCGGTATTACACTGTGGATCGAGACCGGATCTCCTTACCTCCCTCATTTCACCGAAAGAATAAAGGAGTTATATATATTTTAATGTAAAACCATTTTTTTAAAACTTTTGGATGTATGCTACTTATAAAATAAATTTATACTTATCATAAGAGAAGTGCACACCACCTTTTCTTCTACATGAATGAGGATAATTGAAAGAAACCTTTCAAGGAGTGTCATCGCCTAATACTTCGTGAGTACGGGTACGCACCCATCATTTGGAAAAGATACCTTTATATATGTACCTTACAACATCTCACTGTAAGTAAGGTACGCCCCCTTGCTGACGGTGGATGTTTTTCTAAACACCCTTTACAAAAGAGCAGACCATCACATCCCTCTTTTTTTTGTCAAAATCTTATCTTTTCATGTTATCTTCTCCATTGAGAGACGATTAAGGAAGTATCAGAAGTCGAAAGAGATTTCCATGAGAAGATAAGTATTTAATTCTTTTTTCATTCAGCGCCACTTTTTTCAAAACCCCACCCCCGCATTTTGTCACTTGTATCAATGGATCAATAGGGATTGATCCACGGGTTTGGAAATAAAGGCAGCAGAATTTTTGGAGCGCCCCACTTTGATTCCACTTTTCCAGAAAAAAAGAATAAGTATGGGACTAGTCGCAATTGGAATACATGGATCTTGAAGCGGAAGAGAATGTAACTGCTTCTAAAAATTTAACAAAGGTTGAATAGAAAGACAAAGCTAAAGAGTGGTTGACATAACATAGGAAAATGGAGCTAAACTCAGTCGACACACATCAGTATTAAAGAGTTATAGGTCAGGGTGTACAACAAGTAAGGACATGCCATTAGAACAGTATTCAACAATAGCAAAAAAGAAGAACAATAGCAAATAACAAGATAGATATATACTCAGCTTCTAGGCTTGCAGGACCCTAGACTTAGATCCAGTCAGAGACGGGGACCCAAATTTGGAACTGTCCAGCAATTTTTCAAGTGGCCTCCCACTCTGTGTGGGAGGTCGACTTCCGTTTATCTTATGGGGCTGCTTTAACTGAGATATCCCAGTCCAGCAACACCGCATCCAGGGATGAAATAGTGTAGGTGCTGTCCTCGTAGGTTACACCGGGAGTCCCCAGTGGTACAGAGCAGAGATGTCTGGGAAAATCTGAAGACCACCCAATAAATCTGAATCTCCTGCAGTTCTTGCCGCCCTAAGGGTTCTTTCTTTGGTTGTGTAGAAATGCACCCTCAGGAGGGTACTGTACAAGGTTTCGGGAGGTGATGGATGCCGTCAATCAGCAGGTCTTTTTCCTCTGTATTGGGTAAAAGCTTGTGAAAGAGAGCTAGGGCAAAGCCTTCCAGTTCAGAATTAGCCACAAAGACTGGGATGCCCCTGATTTTTATATTGTTCCTTCTGGAATGGTCCTCCAGGTCTGCTAATTTAGTTTTATAAGTGTCGAGTTCGGATTAATGGAGGTCATGAGCAGAGATGAGGTCGTTGTGGGATGCAACTAGCTCCTTTATTTTTTTCTCCAATTGGTCGATGCGGTCTCCAATCGCCAATAGCTCAGTTTGGACCTCTCATATCGAGGACATGAGATCTCTGGTCAGATCTGCTTTGAAGGCCTCTAGGACTTTACAAAGAGTTTTGACTGTAAGTGGAGGGAAGAGAGGGCTTTGATCTTTTGTATTGAAGTATGTGGCCATTGTGCCATTGTGCCAGATGGTGAAGAGGCAGTAGCGGGCAATTTTTTGGATGGGAACATCTCCCTGGGAGGAAGAGCTCCCTTAGGGCATTTGGGAGGCATAACTACAGCAAACTCCTTGAGGAAGGAGATGGGGTAAACCCCTGCACTCTTAGTATTGGAAACAGTTACGAAGCTCTATATTTACGTATGAACAAGTATGGGAACAGTCAGCATGGGTGGAGGAACACTTGTGACATAATCACATTGTGGGGTATGGGCGGGGTGTATAGCCCGGTAGTAGAGGGTTGCTGTGACACCTAAGTTTAGTTATAAGCATAAGTGTGCAGTGTATAGCTGCAAATGTGAAGTGCTGGCAGAGTACCACTGTATAAGTGCACAATCGGTTTGAGATTATTAAGTAGTGTGTCCTTTTTGTACCTGGTCAGCAGTAGTACTAGAGGTCTGTTAGGCAGGTGGGGCCCACAACGTCCTCTCCAGGCTGGCAGGAGCTGTTGATGCTAAGCCTGGGCAGGTGGGTATCCAGCGTGGGGCATCCGGGTCCGCACTGACACCCCAGGTCCCAGCCATAGGGACACGGGCAGGCCGCAATCCGCAAGCACATGGAAACAGGCAATCCGACTCCTTGACCGCCTGCGACCAATGACAAGGGACACAAGGGAAACAGGGGGGAGGGGGGGCAGAGGTCAAGCAGAGCAGCAGGGGATGTCCAGCAGCAGCTGGAGGTGGTAGGCAGCATGGGTGACTCAATTATCTGGAGTCTGCCATCTCCAATATGGTCACCGGGAGCTGAGAGGGGTGAGGAGAGAGGCCCCAGGGTCGTTTAAACAGGTCCAGTGGGGTGTAGTCGGGCTGCATGGGGTTGTGAGGTGCCCCACTGTTCGGTGGGGTCCCCGCTGATCTCGGTGGTGCCCGCGGTACCGTGTGCTCCCGCCAGGGTAGCAGATGCAGTGGGCTCCACTAATGTAGTCCCCGGCTGGAGCCGGAGTAGGCCGTAACCTAGAAAAGAGAGGCCGACGATCCCCGGCACAGTGCTCTGCACCAGGAGGCTCCGGGGCACAGGGCAGGTTAGGCAGCCAGGACTGGGTGGGTGGAAGGCAGTGGAGGAGGCACTTTTAGTGGAGGAGGCACTTTTAGATAACCTTACAAGAGCGATGTATACCTATGGGTGTACATCGCTCTTGTGAGGTTATCTTGTAATTAACAAATACCATTACACCATGTAAGAATTATTATAAATCATTTGCATACAATAATACACAGAGACCTTGGTATGTGTGTATACATTTTTATTGATGTATTTCTGAAATAGGCACCTTTGAGTGGGCCACACATTTACATGTCTGTGAAACAACAAATAACAAGTGCTTATTAAAATAAATTGAAATCAGGGAAACCAAAAATCATTTTTTTGATGCGTCAGCATGCGCACATCCTCCCTTGGCACCTGCCCCCAGCCCACCCCTGGTCCTAACACTCAGACGGGGGGGGGGGTGTGAGGCACTCACTGGGGTACTAGAAACACTACTTACAGTAGATGTAGCTGCCCCTAGTAAATTAAGCTCCATATGATTCATTTGACCCTGCATAGCAATTAAGGCATTGGTCTGTGCTGGCAGTACTGGCTTGATTTAGGCCAACGAGAGTTTCAGTAATGGTGGCAATATGAGTATTGTGTTCCCGTAGGGCATTAATCATCTCTGCCAAATGGGTGTCAAGGGTAGTAGCCATGCAGACTTGAGTGCCCACAGCAACACGTACACTGGTGGACAATTTTTTGAATTGCTGAAACAAGTTTTGGATGTACCCTTGTATGTTTCCTATTTGCTGGCTTTGCATGGCCATAAACTTAATCTGCTTACTTTTAAAATTATGTACAGAGTTAGCTAATTCAGCTGTGGTAGTTGGTGTGTAGGGTGCTTGTGTGGGTGGGGCAGGGGCGTAACTATAGCACCGCAGCCCCCGCAACCGCGGGGGGGCGCTGTGCATGTGCGGTGCTATAGTTACCCCCCCCCAATCCCCGCAGACTTACATAGGCGGCGGGGCGACGGGGCGGCCGGGGGGGGGTGCTTGACAGGGCAGCGGCGGCGGGGGGGGGTGGGTATGGGCGCCCCCCCTCTAACGGCGGGGGGGCGCCCAAAACGTAGCTACGCCACTGGGGTGGGGGTAGGTTGGGTGTCACCACAGTTGTTTCCTTAGTAGTCTGTGATGTTGTTATGATTTCTTCCTCAGGTGCAAGGGACTCGACTGGTTCAAGAATGATATCCATTTCGTCTAGCATCATTTGGGAAGATTCAGTGGGTTGTTGCCCTAGTTGTGATGTTCCTGTGGATACAGATAAATTGGTAAGTAATGAAGCATAATAGTGCAATATATGTGCAGTGAGTTGGTACTAAGGGGTTATGAGGCTAATGTCACATTACTATGGGTATTATGTACTTACACATGTACCCTGTGACTTAACGTCAAATTTACATTGCTACTTAGTGTGATGCCTGTTCTGAAAACATTAATTCCCGTTGCTATGTAGCAGCAGGAGATGAATGTAATGTATGATATTGTGTATGTGACATGGGTGTGTGTACTGTATGTGTAATGGTGGCTTTTTTTTCATTTCATTACCTGCAGCCTCAGGATCGGCTCCTATTTGTCTGGTGCGCTGTGGTGCAGTAGCGCACCAGACAAATTTCTGCAAAAGAAATGATGGGCAGCCATTAGTCACCTTTGCATGGACAGCATTTATTATCAGCATGTGTATTTCTTATATATTAACTATAAATACTTACATGGGTGATGGGCAACACTATTTTTATCCCCTTTGATTTTAATGGATTTTTATAATTTTAACGTAATGAAATAAAAAAAAAAATTAGCCTGTAAACTGGTCGCAAATCTGTTGTATGTATGTGTTTCAGCTATATCAACATGACACCTATGTTTGGGCCCACAGTCATGTTAATCTGTAAGAAACACTGCTGAACTTGTGTTCAAATCCAGCAGTTGTGGAACTACATGGCCCAGCATCATGAACAAATTCTATCTATGAACATGCAATTAATGTAGAATTACCTTGCTGGGATATGTAGTTCCACAGCAGCACTATAGTTATGCTGACATTACAAGAGAACATTACATGTAAAAACATTACAATCAGGGCCGGCGCTACCCACTCAGCAGCTCCTGCAAAGCAGGGAGGCGCCATGCTGAAAAGGTGCTCTCTCCCTGCTCTGCTAAAGCTACCTCAGCCCTCACTGTCACTGCCTGCACGCCCACTGCAGCGCCTGTCTAATAGTGGGTGGCAGTATGAAAAGCTGCTCCCTCACCCCGAGTGCACACACACACACACACACACACACTATGTCTGTCCTCCAAAGTCCTCCTCTTGCCCCCTCTTCCTCAACGGAAGGTCGTCAGACTCTTGTGCTGTGGCAGGCAGCGCTGTAATAACAAAGAGCGACAGTGACTGTGCGGTGTGGCAGTGCTTGTTTCTCCCCCGCCCAGTCTCTGTACAGCCTGTGCAGCCAGTGGCGTGCCTTGCGCTCATCTAAACTTTATATTTTTTATATATATTTTGATCATGGCTACTGGCTGCCGCAGCCTGTCGAATATTTTGACAGGCAGCCAGCAGCCTGAAGAGCAGCTCCCCTCACTCACTGACACTGTGAATGCCTGGATGTCATGTCTGGGTCCGCCCCTACTCATTGCTCCCTGCGCCTGTCAATCAAGTGATGAACAGGCCGCCTCCTCTTCCTTCCCTCTTCTCAGTGTGCAGCGAAGCCCAGTCCTCAACACTCCGCCCCCTCTATCTCCTCCCCTCTTCTTCCATCTCTTCCTTCTCTCCCCTCCTTTCCCCCTCAGTCACAAGAGGGGAAATGGTGTCCTTAGTGTCCTGCCTACATAGATAGAAGAGGAGGGACTGTACAAGATTTAAACAGCAAAAAAACAGTGAGTCTTTTATTATACATGTTTATAACATATTTTTTAATAATTATATATATTTTTAATATTAATTTAGACACTTTTTAAATAATGCCTAAAAACATTTTGCAGACACAACACTGAGATGCCAGTGGTTTGCTACACAGTGAAACATTTGCACAGTATTGGCTGCATCCTGGCTGCGCAGCCTACAGTAGCTGTGAAGCCAGATGCAGGCCAGCCATGTGTTGGATTGTGTGCAATGTCACCCAGCCGTCGAAGCCCTCCACCTGACATGCCTGCATTGTCTCGACCACTTGCATGAAATGCTTAAGCGATGCCCCCCCACAACAGGCCATCAGCGGCGGGGACGGTGGGTGGTGGCGAAGGCTTGCATGAAATGCTGAAGTGATGCCCCTGCAACAGGCCATAGGCAGCGGGGATGGTGGACAGTGCATACACTCCCACAAACGAGCTGCAGCTTGCTGCAATGGCAATGTGAAAGGGTGCAAAATTTATGGTTTGCAGGAGGGCGCCGGACACCCTAGCACAGGCCCTGATTACAATGTATGTTGTAGATGAATTGTGGGCACACTTACCAGCACGAGGTGGCGTTGCTGGCCTATCTGTATCCTCCATATGGAGGCCAGGGAGCACCTCTGGTGGGATGATCCGCTATAACTTGGTCTCATGGGAGGTGTAGGACACACGTTTGGGGCTTCCTCCTCCAGTCTGGGTAACCTGCTTCAGCTCAGTGGCCATTTTGTTCTTCAGCTGCCTTTTAATATTGTTAAAACGTTTCTTCACATTTCTAACGATACGTTTATGGTTGCTGACTGCGTTGACCGCCTGTTTTATGTCCTTCCACATGGCCCTCTTGCACTGTGCAGTGGTTCGATGGTGATTTTTGCCCAACAGCCGGTCATATACAGGGATCATTGCCCTTACTAGTGTGGCATTTTCTTCATATGAAAACCTGACCTTCCGGCCACTTTGTGTGCGGCCACTTTGTGTGCGGCCACTTTGTACCTCCTCCTCCAGCTCATCTATGGCCATGTCCCCTCCTCATCCAGGGCAGTGTCAGCCTCCTCCTCACCTCCATCTTCATTCCCCTCTGCAGAGTTGACCTCTGATATGTGGGCCTCCTGCAGCTCCTCCTGGGACTGGGTAGTGAAGAGGTTATGCGATGGGGATGCAAGAAGATCCTCCACCTCCTCCTGCAGGGCCTGCTCCTCCAGGGTCCGGGCTGGGCCTGGCCTTGCTGTGGCCATGCTGCCTGCCACTCTGCTGCCTCTCCCTCTAAATGTGATGGGTGTCAGCATTCCTCTGCTACCTCTGCCCCTGACTCCTCTTGCACTGCAGCTGCATGTCTGTGGGCCACTGCTCCCTCTGCCACCACCACTTGCTGCCACTCTTCCTCCTTTCCAAATACCTCCTCTCCATGCTCCTTACTACCTATCAAGGATTAAAATTGCGCCAGTGGCCCTTTATAAAGGAGGTGTCATGTGTAATGTAGGGGACTTAGGTGGGCCAATAGGTTAGGCGGTTATTTGTCATGCGGAGACAGTGTTGTAATTCGCACTCCGGTTGGCCCTAAACTCACACATGACTGGCGGGAGAAATTGCACTTTTATGTGTCATAATTTCGCACCACATCGCATCTATTCGCACTTCATCGCACTTTTTAGCCACAGATTTGCTTCCCATTAAATATGCCAATTTCAAGGGAAAAATGCGAGTTCAAAAATTGTGATTTGCGGTGATATGGTGCGATTTACAAAAGTGAGATAAAATCGCATTCTATTAAATGTCACCCCTAGTGTACTCACTACAGTTAGAGGGATCGGGAACAAGGTCCTAACTGCATCACATGCTGGGTCAATCACAGTACAATTAAGAATTAGAGGATAAACAGTTGTTACAGACATCCAAGATGTATTGTTCGTGCCAGATTTGGGAAGTAACCTCATCGCCATCAGCACATTGAAAAAAAATGTAACAGAGTCCAATTTGCAAAGGGCTAGTGTGTTGTGCAAAATAAAAGAGGGACTGTCATTGCTGCAGCAACCAACTGTATCTCCTGGACACAGAGGAGTGTTCAGCAATGATGGCCTCTGATGACAACAAATCAATTTAGCTGTGGTACAAACGCATAGGTTATCTGGGATATGACAATGTCCAAAAACTGATGGATGGAATGCATACAGGAATCACCAAGAAATGCTGAAAGTTCTGTGTGCAAGAGCTGCAAAAATGGGAAGCAATTCCACAATTCATTTCCCAAGTCAGTTAGTAGAGCAGAGACACCACTAGCTCTAGTGCACACCAACATGTGGTCCGATGGAAGTGGAATCAATTAGTGGCTATAGCTACTTTATGACTCCCATCGATGACACCACAAGAATGATGCATGCCTACTTCATTAATAAAAGAGCGAAGTAGTCAGAAAAATTGCGGAATACAAAATCTTAGTGGAGACGGGTCTGAAGTTAAAGTTACTGAGACCCGACAATGTTTGATAGTATGACAACAGTGTTAGCCGAATTCTTTCGAAAATATGGTAAAAAGCATCAACTAGCAATTGCTTACGCACCAAAACAGAATGGCGTGAGTGAGCAGGTAAACCGCACAATTGTTGAAAGAGCACTGATGATGTTAAGTGATGCTGGCCTGGACAAATATCTACTGCAGTTTACAAGAAGAATTGTGCATCTACAGTAGCTGTTAAAAGTTAAAACGCCACTGCAAGCGTGGTCCGGAAAGAAGTCAAGAGTCAGTCATCTTCGTGTCTTTAGAAGTAAAGCATTTGCACATATACCCAAAGAGAAAAAAGAAAACTAGATCCAAAATCCATACAATACATAATGCTCAGTCACTGCGGAGAAAGCAAAGGATACAGGTTTTGGATACAGAAAACAAGTGTCTTCTAAAATCCAGAGATATAGTGTTCCAGGAAACAACGCCACTAACTAAGACAGTGGAGCAAGAAGATAATGTACAGGTGTTGCTGATTGTACAGGCAGCAGAAAATATGTCTGAAATAGAGACTGTCCGAGTGAAAAGCCAATCAGCGATGATAATGCGAATATAGCTTACTGTGAACCTCAAAACATCTATGAACCAAAGTCAAGCAGTGACTGGACAAAGTGGAAATCAGCAATAGATACACAGCTGTTATCACTGGATGAAAATAGTACATAGACTATGGTAGATAGGAATAGTAAGTGATGTAATAGGATGCGATTTTAGTAAGGTTCTGTAATTGCACCTTATCGCATGTTTTCAAATTGCAAATCGACTTTTTTATGGGATGTGAAGTAGTGCCTGAAAAATGCGATATGGTGTGATGTGGTGCAATGTGGCATAATTTTAAGTCATGAAAATGTGAGAATGCATATGTATGATTTGTGTAAAAAAAAACACGTGGGGTTCCCCCTCCTGAGTATAACCCGCCCCAGGCTCAAACAACCGGTCCTGGATTTAGAAATTCAGGGGTCAAAAATCATAGGGGATCCCCAGGATTTCTAAAACCAGCATCAGGCTCAAGGGCTGATCTTGGTTCCCAAAACACAGGGGACATATTTGGCAACCAGCATTGGGCCCAAACAGCCAACAGGGTAATGCAACAACCGGGGTAAACTTTTTTTGGAAGTTCCCCTGGCCAAAGCATTCATTCCCACAGGTGGTCAGCCCAGACAGGGGCCCTGAAGGAGTGGGGACCCCCCGAATAAAGAGGTGTCCACATCTACAGTTATCCCTGCCCAGGCTGAATCCCAGGGCTGTCCCCCCTGGGGTGGTGGGCACCAGGCTGATAAATGGTTAATATTGGGTTAAACTATTGTGTAATGTTGTTGAACATTGTGGTACCAGCAAGCCTGCACCACATGCAGGGACTTGGAGAACCACAAGTCCAAGCATGTGAGTCATTAATGGGCCTGATGGGTCTTTTAGTTCCACAACATGACAAAAAGTCAAACAAAACACACACACATGAACAGTAAAACTTTATTACATACTAGATTCATTCAAAATTAACCATTTATCAGCCTGGTGCCCACCACCCCAGGTGCACCGGGGACAGTCCCAGGCTCCAGCCTGGGCAGGGGTAACTTTGGAGGGGGGACCCCTTTATTGGGGTGATCCCCACTCCTCAAGGGTTTTTGCCTGGGCTGATCAGCCATGGGAATGAATAATTTGACAAGGGGAACTTGCATAAAAAGTTTGCCCCAGTTGTGGCATTACCCTGTTGGCGGTTTGGGCCCGGTGCTGGTTTCCAAAATAGGGGGGAGCACTGTTTTCCATCTGCGCATGCACATACTTATGTATGCACATGTGCAGAGTCCCTGGTTGAACAAACGCAGTGACTTGCATAGTCGCAGATCCATTTGCACGGGACAGTGCAAGTGGGTGACATGGGGCGGCGGTGAGGGGCCATAGGAACGCACAGGGTTTCATGGGCGTTCCCATTAAAATGCTGGACATTTCCATGGTAATTCGGCGATGACATGGGGGTTGGCAGTAGACGTCAGCGGATGTCAGCTGCCCGCCCTCTTTCCATTCAGGGAGCACACAGGTATAAGACACCAGAGAGTGTCTTAGATATGTGTGCACTGTAGACCATTGAATGATTTCCACCCCGCACCAAAGCTGCAAATGGATATTTATGCAAAACCTTCTTGCATGCCGGAACATTTGCATTGTGTGTTTCAGGTGGGCATTCCTGCAGGCAGCGGGTGGCATTTAAAGCACACGCAGAGCTGTGAATTTCACATCTTTGCGTGTGAACCAGAATGACCTCCATAGTCCGCATACACATCCAGAGGCAGAAGAAAAAACTGGGGTGCACCTTATAGTATTCTATTTAAGACAAAATACATTGTTAGAATCAACAATGACATTTGACATTATAATAGTATTATATTTAAACAGCTCTTCAGAGCAAAGCAGAGAGGGACTGTCACAACTCAGGGTTTAAGACATACTTACCTCCACTCCAGGTGTTTGGTCAGACTTGCTCAGAGACTATCATCTCAGTGAGCATCGCTGAATGCAGCCTTGTTGCTCACTAACTCCCAAATCTGGGTTTTCTCTCTGATACTGGCCTCAGGCCTTTCCACATATACACCAAACATCGTTTGTGTCTCCAACAGGGGAACAGCCATTGTAGATGCGTGTGTAAAGAAGTCACAGACACCTGTGTAGCATTAAAGTAATGTGCATCTCTACTTAGCATGCAGTAACAACCAACAGCAAGTGAAGCCCCGTACCACAGGAAGTGAGTCACCCGGTATGACTACATCTCCCAGAGTGCACGGCATGCATCTACATCCCCCTTTTAACTGGAAGTACACGAACATGCATTAATTACTACAGCAATGTGAACCAAGACAAAAGAGAAAGATTAAACAATAAATTCTTGAAACCTGGGATTGGGTTTGGACACTTGGTCCGAGCTGGAAACGGTATACTGTGAGTCCATGGGAATGTCCTCAGTGTTCTGAGAAGGCTCTGTCACCGGTGTGATCTCTGGGGAGGGATTGTCCATATGATGCGAATCATCACTGACATTGGTTGCAGCGGTGGTAGAAACTGATGGACCCGGCTGTGCAGAGTCCTCTCCAACCACACTCAGCAAGTGGCGATGATTGCGTTCATAAAGTGCATTATCAGACTGTACTACATAACTGTTTGGACGTTCTGCAGGGCGCTGGACTACTGCCATTCTGTTGAATCCTTGTTCGGTTTGCATGCGGACTGGCTGGCCTGGAGACAGTGGTGGGAGGCGGTGTGCCGATCTGTCATAAGAAGCCTTGGCAGTCAATCTACGCCTGTTGATGCTGTCCCGCACCTATGACTCCACACTGGGCTGCAAGAGCTGTTTTGCCATTGAGATAGCTATGCAGGTGTGTCGTGCTAGCAAGCACTGTGCAGGGGATGGCAATCCCTCTCTGGGTGTGTTTCTCAAATGCAGCAATGCCAGATATATGTCTGAACCATCTTGTGCACATTTTTCCATTAAGTCTTTTGCAGAACGGACAGCACGCTCCGCCAACCCATTGGACTGTGGGTACTGCGGACTGCTAATGATGTGCTGGAAGTCCCATGTGTTTGTAAAGTATATGAACTCTCTGCTCTTGAACTTCATGGCATTGTTGGTGATCAGCTGTTGTGGAGTGACGTGTGCTGCAAGGTGTCTTTTTAGTTTCGAGATTACCATGAGGCTTGTGGTGCTGGGCAGGTTGTTTATCTCGAACCATCCTGAGTAGGAGTCAACGAGCACCATGTAGTTCTCCCCCCTCCATTCGAATAGGTCAGCTGCTAGGATAGACCATTGGAGGTCAGGAATGTAGTGGAGCAGCATGGGTTCGCGTGGCTGATGAGTGAAACAGCACGGTCGATGTCGCCATACATAGAGAATGTGGTTTCTCGGGCCCTACGCTTGGTGGCCGACAGGACCCTGGTGCATTTGCTGGGTGTAGGATGCCTGGAGGGCAACCGGGATCACAAAGTGGTGATCCCACATGATAATGTCATCAGACACGGTGAGCTCATCCCTCATGCAATAAAAAGGGTGCAGGCAGTGGGGCAGTTCCTTGGAAGAGGATGGCCAACCATTGAGGATGACGGCAGAAAGATGCTGGGAGAGCTTGTCCGCAAGCGTGGCTGCATGCAGCTCCCCCAGCTTCTTGGTGGAGAGCACCTCCACGGCCATGACCTTGTAGTTGTCCTCTATACTGCCTGCATCAGTAGATGACAGGAAGGCTCTGGATAGGGCATCAGCAACATACATTTCCTTGCCTGGCTTGTAGATGATGTCCAAGTTGTATCACTGGAGCTTGAGCATCATACTTTGGATGCGGGAGGAGGCCGAGTGTATTGGTTTTTTAGAATTGTGATGAGTGGCTGATGATCAGTCTCTACTGTGACAGGACGGCCATAAATGAAATCATGAAAATGGTTGCAGGCAAAAACGAGGGCCAACCGTTCCTTTTCGATCTGTGCATACCTGATTTCTGCGTTGGTGAGACCCCTGGAAGCGAAGGCCACAGGCCTGCGGTGTTGGAGGCATACAGCCCCTAGACCACTCTGTGAAGCATCGGCGGACAGAACAACCGGGTCATGCACATTGAAGTATTGCAGGACCAGTGGGTTTGTCAGCATGGTCTTCAGACAGTTGAGCGGGGGGAGGGTGTGTCATTCGCACAAGACAAAAATAGTGAACGGACCCCTTATTTGTCCTTTACATTTGTGACTATTACTTCTAGGAACAGGGGTGTGCTACCTATGGACATGGCAGGATTAGAAGAAAGAAGAGAAATGAGTGTCCTTTTGTTGGTGCACCTCTAACAAACAAACAATAAAAATTAACCTTTATTGATTCATTTTTAAAAGGCTGCGAAAATTAAAAAAACATATATCGACATACACGGTTGGGATGACACACATAAAACAAGGGTGGCGGGCAGGGATTGCTCTATGTATAATCCTTATTCGGAGATATGTTTGGTGTTTTACACAGTGTGTGGATACCCTGATCCGTGCAATGGATTGGGAGTTTTTAATTCTGCTCCAATCTCTTCCTGCTAACTGGATCCTTGTTAGGGGTGTCTTATATAGACTGGGCTGTCATGCCCTAAATGTCACTTACTGTAAGTGTCACAAATAACTTCTAATAATATATCAGGTGTGATGGGTAGAGGGTTGTTACACGGATGCTGCAGCCCTGTAGGGTGGGGTGCACACTGGTAAATCAACCCAAATATCCCTGATGGAAGTGGTATGGGGTGTCACTCTGTCTATTGCCAGAGGTACCTCGACCCCAAGAGTTGGCCCAAATGCAGACTACCTTGGCACGACTCTGTTTCTCACGAATACTGCCACCATAAATGGTAATCTGCAGATTGGTAAGCTAAACACAGCAAAGTTATCTCCAACAGATATTAAGCGGGGTGTCACTCTGTAAAATGTCAGAGGGACCACGACCCCTGGAGTCAGCCCCACTGGAGGCTGTCTCAGCACCGGGTAAGTCTGTGGGAGCACACCAAGAAGTTAGAGCCCTTACAAGGGCTTGAGTGACAAGTCACTCCTGGAACACATAATCAAAATGCAGTATATGAAAAATAATAAAGAAAAGAGCAATCACAACTGCCTGCGCACCGCTAGACGGCACGCGCTTCGCAGCTCAGCTTCTTCAGACAGTTGACAGCAGCCATGTGTGTGTCCAACCAGCACCATTCTGAGTCCTGGTGTAGTAGCTGGCGTAGAGGCGCAGTGGTTTCACTGTATTGCGGGACAAACTTGGACAGGTAGTGTCTGTTGATCTGCTGGAAGGGGCATCTGTAGGACAGCAGAGACTTTGTTCGGGTCTGGCTTGACACCCTTGCTGGTGAGTACGTGGTGCACGTAAGCAACTTCTGTGACTCTGAACTTGCACTTCTCTGGGTTGAGCTTGAGGTTTAGAACGTGAGCCCATTAAAGTACCTGGCGTAGACGCAGGTCATGTTCTTCCATGGTGCAGCCCCAGATCAGGAAGTCATCAATGATGATGTCACAGAGGTAGCCCGCAAACAGCTGTCCCATGCAACGCTGGAAGACCTCACTGCCCGTGGTGAGGCCATAGGGCATGCAAAACAAAACATACCGCCTTATTGGGGTCATGAAAACAGTGAGCCGGGAGGAGGCTCTGTACAGAAGAATTTGACAAAAGCCGCACTTTGCATCCAGAGTGCTGAAGACTGTGGCACCTGGCATGTCAGCAATCACCTGCTCAATGGTGCGGAGAGGGTGATATGCACGTAAAAGTGCTTTGTTCAGGTGCACTGGGTCAATGCAGAGACATACAGTTCCATCTTTTTTTGATGCAGCCACCATGGCAGACACCCATTGTGTTGCTTCCTCTATGGAGGCAATTACACCCAGTTGAGTCATTCTGTGTATTTCTTGGATGATCTTGTCCTTCATTGCGATGGGGACCCTCCGGGGGTCACAAACAGTGGGAATGATGGAGTCATCTAGCCTCATGTGGTATGTGACCGGAAGCTTGCCAAGTGTGATGCAATCAAATGAGTCTTGAAAGTCTCTCATTTCCGGAACGCTCACCTGAATTGCATGCACATCTGGCCCCAATTTGAGCAGGCCTAATCTCATACTGTCAGGGAGGCCAAGTAGTGATTTGACCTGTGTGTCCACAATGTAAAATAGTAAGTCAGCACGAGTGAACTTTATCTGCATGGTGCCCATTGTGGGGATGAGTTGGCCACCATATGCTATTAAATTGATCTTGTCCTGTGGGTTTATCTGTGCAGCAGGATCTATTTCATGCAGTTTTCTGTGTGACATGACATTGCATTTCGCTCCTGCATCTATTTTGACGGTGGCCACTTTGTTGTGTTCTTTGTCTTGAGTTATTTGCCCTTCTCATCAAAGTAGTCCACTCTGTCACAGACCGGTGTGCGGGTTATGTCGCACCCTGGGTCCGTCTCTACCTGGTTGACCTGCCGGGGTGGACAGCTGTATGGTGACTCTTTGGAGCGACAGCACCTTGAAAAATGATTCCACTTGCCACATGCATTACAGAATTTATCATATGCGGGGCAACACTGTCTGCCTGGGGGGTGCTGTGCTGCGCAGTACTCCCAAGAATTGTCACGGTTTTATTAACAAGTGTGGGATTCACTTATAGTTACAGTCCAGATACTTCCCATCAGACCATATCTAGGTTGCCTACGTCATCTCCCTGAAATCTGGTTCTGCCTTGAATTGGGCATCATCCCTCTGGGAGAAATCTGACCCTATAGTGGCCGACTATCAGTGCTTCATATCAGCCTTCCACCTAATCTTCAATGAACCAGGGCGAATTACATCAGCGGCCACAGATATCCTTCATGTAAGGCAAGGAACTACAACACTGGGACAGTATCTTATTCAGTTCAAAATTCTGGCACTGGAATGATGAGGCGCTCTATTCTGCCTTCTGGAATGGCCTGTCTGACTGGATCATGGAGAAACTAGCCACTAGAGACTTAAGCTGAGTACACATATATACAATTGTCGGGCCGTTCTTTCGTTCTGGGTCGGATAGCCATTCAATTGTATATGTGTGTACGCTGTCCCGTAAGAGCGATAAACGGCAAAAAACTGTCTTGACCGTCCATACTCGGTAGGTCGACGGTTCTTTGCTGTTTCAATTTCATCCGACTGGACGGCCTCATATCGGTACAAAAGTGCAGTGTGTACGCACGTTTGACCAATATGCTGCCGTCCTTGCGACTATACTGCCAAAGCTGGAACGCCCATGTGGGCGTTCCAGCTTTGACTAAAAAAAAAAAACGGCGTGGGGTCCCCCCACAGCCGTAACCAGCACCAGGCTGAAAGAGCCGGGGCTGGTATTAAAAAATCAGGAAACCCGACAAATAGGGCTTCGTTGATTTTTTAAAACCAGCCCCAGGCTCCAGGTCCGGGGCTGGTTCCCAAATAACGGGGGACAAAATGACCAGGGGTCCCCCGTATTTTAAGAACCAGCCCCAGGCCAAACCAGCCAGCAGGGTAATGCCACAGCCGGGGGGAGACTTTTTATACAAGTCCACCCGGCCAAAGCATTCTGACCGGTCAGCCTGGCCAGGGGTCCTGGGGGAGTGGGGACCCCCCAAATAAAGGGGTACACCCCTCCAGGACTTACCTGACCAGGCTGAAGCCTGGTGCTGTCCCCGGTGGCCCTGTGTGGTGGCCACCGGGCTGATCATTGTGTAAAAAAAATAGAATAAAAACTATTGTTTTTTCCTCTGGAACTATGAGTCCCAGCAAGCCTCCCCCGCATGCTGGGACTTGGAGAATATAGCGATATTTGATTGTATAAGTGCTCCTGTGCATTTCATATGGACATCGCATCGCATGCATCGTACAGCACTATACACACTGGCAATGCAATGTGATTTCACTACGAAGAATAGCCCAGTACCCTAAATGAGTACTGGGCGCACTGCTAGGAAACAAGTACCGTTAATTGATAAGAAAGGTGTTTCACCACAGATGACAGAAATCATATATTACCATGGAAGTCCAGGAACAGAGCTTTTTCTCCATCATGGAGAGGGTCAGGTCAGCAAGTATGACATAGCATATATACATACATAAAGCATACAAACACACACCCCAGCTTATTAACAGAAAGAAGGCCCCCACTGCACTCATTCAGAAGCTAGTAATAGAAACTGCTGGCCAGGAAAGTTGATTACGCACTATCCGTCATCTGCTGCCTCCCCTCCTCTCAGCACATATTCGACACATACCTGGCTGCTGGGAGTACCTGAGACAGTCAACCCTTGTCTCACTTTGTTCAGCTTTCCCCCTCGCTGCTACTCTGCATATCCCTTGGCTCTGCCAGGTTTGTGATCACACCAGACAGATTGGACAGATAGATCTGTGTGTGTGAGGTACACGGTTTAAGATAAATATAAGATCCTTTGTTCACAGTTGTTACATTATTGGATTTACTGTACATATTCAGTGAAATCTGTGTACACAGTTTATTAGCACTGAATTGTGAATTCTAGAGTCCTTTCTGTGAAAATTAATTACATTTTTAATGGATTACGATTAAAAATAAAAAAATAAATATTACCAACTAATTCAGAAAAAAACATTAATCTTAAAATCAAATGATAACAAGCGACACAATTTTTTTTTATATATAAGAAACATTGGAGACAAAAAGTATCTTAGGGTTTAGTGCGCAAATTATATAACCATAAGCAGCTCAGTGCAACATATAAAGTGAACTCCCACTTTCACTTGAAATGCATACAGATATAGGAAAAAATATGGCTCTAAGCGCTAAATGGTGTTTGTGAGACAAATAATACACCTGAAGGTGATATACAAATGAAGTGATACAGTTACCACCTTGAGGGGTTAATTTTCAAATAATAATCGCTTGTCCAATAGCTCTATAAATATAAAAGAGAGCAAAAATAGTGCAGCATGTCTTAAACATCAGAATCAGAATCAGAATCAGAATCAACTTTATTGGCCATGTATGCTTGCGCACACTAGGAATTTTTTGTGGATTTACAGTGCAGCATCAAGCAGGGATGAAGGTGGGGGGGGGGTGAAGGCATTACATATATTACATTAAGACATTACATGTGGGGAACACATACCCGCCGAGCTGCACAGCGCCTAGGCAGCCATCAGCGGCGCCACTGGTCGCTGCAACAGCCAGGAAGGTAACATTAAGTACAGTTATCACATAGGGAGCACATACCCACCGAGCTGAACAGCGCCTAGGCAGCCATCAGCGGCGCCACTGGTCACAGAAACAGCCAGGTAGGTAACAATACAAGCAGAGAGACAGTACAGTTATCACACATGGAACATATTTGGCCAAGCTGCACAGCGCCTAGGCAGCCATCAGCGGCGCCACTGGTCGCTGCAACAGCCAGGAAGGTAACATTAAGTACAGTTATCACATAGGGAGCACATACCCACCGAGCTGCACAGCGCCTAGGCAGCCATCAGCGGCGCCACTGGTCGCTGCAACAGCCAGGAAGGTAACATTAAGTACAGTTATCACATAGGGAGCACATACCCACCGAGCTGCACAGCGCCTAGGCAGCCATCAGCGGCGCCACTGGTCGCTGCAACAGCCAGGAAGGTAACATTAAGTACAGTTATCACATAGGGAGCACATACCCACCGAGCTGAACAGCGCCTAGGCAGCCATCAGCGGCGCCACTGGTCACAGAAACAGCCAGGTAGGTAACAATACAAGCAGAGAGACAGTACAGTTATCACACATGGAACATATTTGGCTGAGCTGCACAGCTCCTAGGCAGCCATCAGCGGCGCCATCTTGATCATGCTGCTCAAAGGCAGCAGTAATAATATTATTTTCATGGCAACTGAAGCATGAGTTCGACTGGTTGTAGCACTTTTCTTCCAAAGCTGGCACACCCTGCCAGCTTGTTGTTCAACGGGTGTGCAACTAGTGATGGTACAGCATACAGGCTTTGCAAACAGTGGTTACGGAGGTACATGGTACAAATCATTGTAAAGAGACAGTAAACAAAGAAAATACATAGCTTTCATCGGCTTAGAGGCTGAGAGAGATGGTAATTGGTAAGTCCAAATCCAGTCCAAACTCCAGTCAAACTCATGCTTCTGTTGTCATGCTTACGATGCAGGCTAAGAGCAGGCAAAGCCTTTAAAGCAGGCTTGCAAACATTTCCAATATTAAAGGAAAGTTTAATATAACAATTTAATGGGATTTTGCACTTACAAACATGGACATAAATAAAGCATTCAAAGGTTTCTCCAAAGCAGCAACAATCCAGTGAGTCCCAGATGGAATTAGGGCAGCAGTTCTTGGTCCGGACAGTGGTGTAGCTAGGCTCCACAGCGCCTGGAGCAAGGGCATGTTTCACCCCCCCCAAGGAACTTTGGTGACCTTTGCTACAAATAGAGGACATGCCTACTGTATACATTACCCAGAGGATGAGCTCGCTGAGGTGACGGTCAGTAGGTGCGCACGGCCTATTCCCTAACCCAATGCACATAGTGTGCCTCACATGTCCTGTATATTGCATCTGATCACGGACCTGTGCATTTATATATATATTAATATTACACACACCTGGCACTATAGTACATAAAGAAAGATCCATTTAATTTTAAAACACACCCTGGTGGACTGATAACAACAGCATTACGGCTGCAAGTGCGGCAAGAAGGTGTTCCCGCCAGCACACAGCTGGATGAGAGGTGGTGACAGCGGCCAAGGAGCGGGCTGCAGCAGCTAGCGCCTGTACGGGCCGACTGAGCGGAAGCGCTCCGCGAGTAGGTGTCACATTGCAGGTACGGGGGACAGCATACTGAGCAGCACAGGGCAGGGTGCAGCCTCACCCTAACATCGCTCCCACCGCCGCAGTATGCTCCCCTGATGGCCTACCTTATCACAACCAGCTACAGAGGAGCCATCTTCCAGGGGATTACCACGTTCGGCAAGCCGAGCTTCTGTCAGTTCCAGGAGGCAGGGCTTTCTGGTAGGCAAAGAGGCAGAGCCTCTGACGTCACTGGCTGTAGCAGAGGGGATGGATGGGGGTGGTGGATGTCTCCCTGCACAAGATCTGGGCTCCCAGTGTGCGTGCGCTCTCCATGTCACTTCCCCGATGCGCTTCCCAGTTCCCTGCACTGGTAGTGCGCCCTGCAGACCCCGCTGGCGCTAGCTGGCGCTAGCTCCCCCAAACGACAAAAGTAATGCCAATAGTTATGCCACTGCCTGATGCCGGGCACAGCAGAGAGCGGGCGAGCAGGGCAGGGGAGCCGGCGGCAGAGCTCCGGCACCAGGTGACATGTCGGCGCCTGGAGCTTGTGCTCCGCCGGCTCCACCCTAGCTACGCCTCTGGGTCCGGACCAAGGGGTTGCTATCACCAGGAAGCAGCAGAGTCACCAAGGAGTCCAACAAGTAAAACACGGAGGCACACTTAACGCGTTTCTGAACTTCAGTTCTTTCATCAGAAGTGTGCTGGATAGACCTCCTAAACGTGTATATATAGCAGAAATACATCTGTGTATAATTAGCGTTAACTTCCTGGCCAGATCTCCGTGGCTGGAAGTAAAATGAACTTTCACATAGACAAGAAACCTGATAGGGTAGAATCCGGTCATGTGGTCGCACTGCCTGCGTCATCCGACATGGCCGTGCGTTCCACGCAGCCGGAAAGGCTTGCAGATCATATGTAGGACCAATTGAGTGTAGTTTCATGATCACATGACCGCGCGATGCGTCATCGCTAATGGCTGTGCGTTCCACACAGCCCGGACATAGCGCGGAGGGGGGCAGATTTAAATGGCTGTGCGTTCCACAGCATTACGCTGTGTGACACGCACAGTCACAGCCACAACCCATCGGAGCCAGCCACACGATCTGTAAATACAAAAAAGAAAACTATAATCATACAGAATTAGTTATAATTACAGAGCTTTTGGGTCCTCCGTATAATGGTGATTATCTATTCTTAAAGTGCACAAAGTTATTGTGCAAAACCATGCATTAATGTGCAAAAAACGCTATATATCACAAAAGTGCATAGTGTCTACAAGAAAACGATTCACCGAATACAAAAAAACACCCAAATAATAAAATTTAATAAAAACAGAATAATTAAAAAAGTATTAAATTATTATCGGCTCATTTTAAAACACATCATAATAGTAGTGAATGTTTTTTAACCAACTTTTGGGGGATCCAAGCAGTAACCCCAAGATGGCGGACCAAAGATATTGACAAAAGATTAGCACAGACAGAGATGCGTTGGATTCATCGCCTCAATACTATCGTGCCCAATGGTCTAAATATAGATTTTGAGCTGAAGCATTTTTTAACATGAATGGTTCTTAAAATCCACCATTTTTCTACTCTTTTTAATACCTTTTTAATACTTTTTTAATTATTCTGTTTTTATTAAATTTTATTATTTGGGTGTTTTTTTGTATTCGGTGAATCGTTTTCTTGTAGACACTATGCACTTTTGTGATATATAGCGTTTTTTGCACATTAATGCATGGTTTTGCACAATAACTTTGTGCACTTTAAGAATAGATAATCACCATTATACGGAGGACCCAAAAGCTCTGTAATTATAACTAATTCTGTATGATTATAGTTTTCTTTTTTGTATTTACAGATCGTGTGGCTGGCTCCGATGGGTTGTGGCTGTGACTGTGCGTGTCACACAGCGTAATGCTGTGGAACGCACAGCCATTTAAATCTGCCCCCCTCCGCGCTATGTCCGGGCTGTGTGGAACGCACAGCCATTAGCGATGACGCATCGCGCGGTCATGTGATCATGAAACTACACTCAATTGGTCCTACATATGATCTGCAAGCCTTTCCGGCTGCGTGGAACGCACGGCCATGTCGGATGACGCAGGCAGTGCGACCACATGACCGGATTCTACCCTATCAGGTTTCTTGTCTATGTGAAAGTTCATTTTACTTCCGGCCACGGAGATCTGGCCAGGAAGTTAATGCTAATTATACACAGATGTATTTCTGCTATATATACACGTTTAGGAGGTCTATCCAGCACACTTCTGATGAAGGAACTGAAGTTCAGAAACGCGTTAAGTGTGCCTCCGTGTTTTACTTGTTGGACTCCTTGGTGACTCTGCTGCTTCCTGGTGATAGCAACCCCTTGGTCCGGACCAAGAACTGCTGCCCTAATTCCATCTGGGACTCACTGGATTGTTGCTGCTTTGCCTTGGAGAAACCTTTGAATGCTTTATTTATGTCCATGTTTGTAAGTGCAAAATCCCATTAAATTGTTATATGTTTAAGACATGCTGCACTATTTTTGCTCTCTTTTATATTTATAGAGCTATTGGACAAGCGATTATTATTTGAAAATTAACCCCTCAAGGTGGTAACTGTATCACTTCATTTGTATATCACCTTCAGGTGTATTATTTGTCTCACAAACACCATTTAGCGCTTAGAGCCATATTTTTTCCTATATATATATATATAAGAAACATTGGTAAGACATGTACATATGAGTTGCATTACACTTTATTTAACAATATTGAATAAAGCACTAACCTACAATAGCCAATCAGAATTAGTTAGTATTTTCTAATGCAGTTTGGAAAATCAATTATTTGATTGATTGCTATGGGATAAAGAACATTTGTGCACATAGTCCCATGTCACACTATTAAATAATTCCATCAATGCAGGACTAATTTTAAAGCTTTGTTCATATACTGATGGGCTAGAATTGATTGTAGTAAATGGTTAACCGATGGCTAGGGATTCATTGCTACAGACATCTGATTTGTTTAACTGCAAACATCATGGGAAACTTGAGTGGATTGAAATAAAAAGCATACAGCGCCATGGTGTGCAATAAATTCACCCTTGATATTTTATATATTTTATATCATATTGTATGAAATACTTTACTTAAGTGCAAAGGAAATTCAAGAAATATGTAGGCGGATAACATACACATACCCTTTTTTGGTAATGTATGAAAAAATTTTTTTAGTGGGTGACAGTGCACAGACTTGAATCCACTTAGCCCAAATGCTATATTTCACCTGAAAAAAATGTCTGACAGCGTAATGGTCATTATTGGACTATCCGATTAGAGCCTTCTTATTTCGACTGAAGAAAGTTTCTGTTTTGGGGATCCAAGCTCCTTATTGTGGTTTATTCTTTGGGTGCCTGAGTCACCAGAAGCATAATCTCTGTGATCAGTGCTAATTGGATAGTCCACACTGAAACCAATAGCTGCTGGAACGCGTAAAATAATAAATATTATAACATCTGTAGTATAATCACTTTAAAAATTATCCATCCTTCTACATTATTAACACAGTAATTGGATTAAAAATTTCTGGTAGCACTTACATACTTTTAACTCATATAGAGTTGCATACTTCCCAACTTTGGAAGCTCCATCAGAAAAAAAAGGGTGGGGCCACAGGAGGAGGGACGGTGCTTCAGGTATAGTAGGCATGGCCTAGAGCCATGACCCCATGTTTGCTTCATTTGGTGGGCATGGCCAGCGCTCCCTGAGCAGCTGGCCAGCCCTGGCTTCCTCTCACACTGAATATATGCGCAGACACATGTTATCTATTTGGAGAGCACCAGCTGGACTGCTCTGTAACCAGTGGATCCCCTAACTCTCTAACCCCCCCCCCCCCGGCCTAGGGGACAGTCACACTGTAATCTGGACAGTTAGGAAGTATGATCTCTGTTTTCTTCCTGAGTGCAACTACAGGCAAATGTGAGAAATTGAGTGTGGAGTTGCCTGCATGATATTAAAGCACTTGGAATTTATAAGCAATTATAGATATTGTAAGATCCCATATTTAGTGACTGAATGTACAAATCTAGAGATACTACTGAATCTAGAGACAACACAGACATAGAGGTGATTATTCCCTTCTATTCTAATCCAGTCAAAGCATATTGAAAACTTGTCAACTGGACTTTCCACCAATACAACTATATTTGTTTATGTATATGTATCTTGCAGACCTGGACGGGCAAGCATATTATTGCAATTATGCCATTGAGTTGCGTATAGATCTGTTTTTGTTTTTACATGGTTTTACTTCCCATTGAACAGCCACCGCTGGAATGATGGAGAACAAGTGATATTGATTTTTTTTATTTTTTTTTGCCAGAGCCGTCGCTATGGAGGACAAGTGTGGCTTCTTCTATGCAGTCTAAATATATGTTCTGAAGATTAGCCCCACTTATCCTCTGCAGGAATAAGGATAAAGAAGAATGTGGTAATGAGGTAGAACAGAAATTATATATACTTTTTTTAAATCACTACTTTGCAGTTGAGTTCACTGAGCTCAGTGTTGCTCATTGCCTTACCAAGCACCTTCCTTTCCCCAAATGTGTGCCACTTTAGAAAAATATCTTTGACATCTTTATATTGCTTTTTGATTTATTTTGCATATTTTCTTCATAGAATCCATGCCATGCTGTAGGCTACTACAAAAAAAGTACGAATAACGACACCACCTGATCAATTAATTTCTTACTCAGGTTGAAATAATAAACAATTTGAGAGATTTTTTAAGCTAATTGGGAATTACTAATTTGCAATTACAAGGGTTAAAATGACTCTTGACATTTAATCATTTCTGTTTTTCACTTCTACTAATTTACAGAACATTTTTAGAATATATGTTTGATTAGAAATGGTACTCCATACACTTTAGATTAGTTGCAACATAATTCTACTTCAGTCTTATTTAATGAAGGTGAAATGTGTTGGAAGTTGAGTTATTTTCAAGGCACTGTTTTATATATTTATGTATGTGTGTGTGTATATATCAGTGCTGGGCACATTAATGCATTAATATCGCTAGCACTTTAACGTAGATTCAAATTTGAATGCTGTTAACACTAGAGGAGGGACGTGCGGTGGCAGGGGTAGAGGTGTCAGAGTCTCTGACAGTATTACAGAGAGCCTGCACCCCTCCAAAAATGGTTGCTGCTGCTGCTGCTGCTAAAGAGAAGACATGCTAGAAGTAATCCTGCCCCTCTAGCGGCTGTCTCCTTTGCAGTGGTGGCCATATTTGGAGGGGTGCAGGGACTCTAATGCTGTCAGAGAGTCTGTGCCTCTACAGCGCTTATCACCCCGCAATTAAAATATTTATTTCCCCCTAGGCAAAGAGCATTTAACCCCCTATGGTGGCAAGCATGTATTCCCCTGGAAAAGAACATGGAACCCCTGACAATGAGCATGGAACCTCCTATAGCAACGAGCATGCATATACCCTTGGCAATAAGCTTGTAATTCCCCCTGGCAATGAACATGTATCCCCTGCCAACGAGCATAGAACCCCCTATGGCAACAAGCATGCAATCCCCCTTGGCAACAAACATGTAATCCCCCTTGGTAACAGGCATGGAACCCCTGGCAATTTAGATTGTAGGTAAGCAGCACTGCCATTATGTGCCTAACAATCGATTAATCACAGTTAATCTCAAAATTGTCATGTGATTAATCACAATTACAAATTTTAACTGTTGTCCAGCACATTCTTTTTTTTTTTTACAATCATATTTTATTGATTTTTGCCATATAGAAGAACAGTCTTATAAGTCTGTATTCGTACATTACATTGAATAAAGTGCAAGATTGGATCACCAAAGGCAATCGATCGCATGTCATAAAGGTACCATCTTAACCGATTTCACATAGCTATTCAGATTTCCCTCAAAAATGCACAGGATATTGGCAACAGGTAACCTTACACAAATACAGCCATTTACATAAATCTGTACTCATTAATCTATAATCCTATATAGGCTAATATACCAACATACTAATACATATAAACCAACAAACACGAAAGACACACACATTGAGGAGGGGAAGAAGGGGAGGGCCCTATCCCAGATCTGTCCTAACACATGGGATTGGCACGTTATCTTATACTTTATACCCCCAAGTTTAAGAGGCTCACGAATTGTAAGTAAGGTGCCCAGGTCTTAGGGAAGAAGGTTTGCATTATGGGCATTCATGGGTTAGCCGTAGCAGAGGTTTTTCTACACAGACACCATAAAGTATTCTCGAACAGCTTCAAAATCTGACCTCTGGTATGCTCTTTTAATTGCTCTATATACAGCCCCATTTCTTTTCCCTTTTTTGTTTCTTTCTTTTTTTTTTTCCTTCTCTTTTTCCTCTTCTCTCTCTTTTTTTCTCCTCTTCCTCTCCCCCTTTCTTTTGATATCATCATTATTTTTATTTTTCAGTTATTTTCATTTTATTTTATTTTTCTTTCTTTTCCTACATAGTCTGTTATGTCATTTTGTATTGTTTTATGCATCACCGCTTCATATATAATGTAAGACAATACCTATTATTCCATTTCATCGACTACAGTCAAGAGAAAAAAAACAATGAGAAAATTCATAACAATACTACAACTTACACGACAGGGGAGGGATCCACATATAGGGGGGGTGGGGGGTGTTTTATTGCTTCATTCTCTCTGGCTTACTTTATTTGAGTCTTTATTCCATATTTAATGTCTCTACTTTTATTTTATTTTGTCTCGCTATCAGTTATGGGGGAGATAGCGCATGGTATGTTAGCCATGGAGTCCAGATTTCTCTGAAGGCTATTGGTTTCTCTTCCACAATACTTGATAGAAATTCCATTTGATATAGGTCCCAGATTACCTCCTTTATTGCGTTTTTAGATGGGCTTGTATCTGCTTTCCAGTGTGTCGCTATTTTTATTTTAACTTCACTGGTCATAAACCATATAAGTTGTCCAGCACATTCTATATATAAAAAAAATCGAAGTGTGTATGTTCCCTATGGACTCCAATACGGCGTGATCAATTTTGATTAACTCTTCTCTGGTAATCCTGTGAAGTTTGGTAGTGATCGGATCAACAGAATTGTTTTGGGGGGGTTTTTTGGCAATTGATCGAGCCACGAATGAGATTTTGTTCCCGCCGAACTTCTGTCAAATGCAACTGAATATTCAAGCTGTTGTCGACAAGGTATTTCCAAATCTAATAACCAACTACAAAAATCCAGATTGGCTGTGCGAACGTCCAATTTTGGCACCAAAAAATGATGATGTCAACAAGCTCAATGACCAAATTCAATAGAAACTTCCCACCAAAACAGTCAAATACAAATTGATTGACACAGTAATGGAGGAAAGAACAAGCCGTCAATTATCCAATTGAATTTTTGAACCACCTGGAATGCCACCTCAAAGACAATACCTATTATTCCATTTCATCGACTACACTCAAGAGAAAGAAAAAAAAACAATGAGAAAATTCATAACAATACTACAACTTACACGACAGGGGAGGGATCCACATATAGGGGGGGTGGGGGGTGTTTTATTGCTTCATTCTCTCTGGCTTACTTTATTTGAGTCTTTATTCCATATTTAATGTCTCTACTTTTATTTTATTTTGTCTCGCTATCAGTTATGGGGGAGATAGAGCATGGTATGTTAGCCATGGAGTCCAGATTTCTCTGAAGGCTATTGGTTTCTATTCCACAATACTTGATAGAAATTCCATTTGATATAGGTCCCAGATTACCTCCTTTATTGCATTTTTAGATGGGCTTGTATCTGCTTTCCAGTGTGTCGCTATTTTTATTTTAACTGCACTGGTCATAAACCATATGAGTTGTCCAGCACATTCTATATATAAAAAAAATCGAAGTGTGTATGTTCCCTATGGACTCCAAAACGGCGTGATCAATTTTGATTAACTCTTCACTGGTAATCCTGTGAAGTTTGGTAGTGATCGGATCAACAGAATTGTTTTTGGGGTTTTTTTGGCAATCGATCGAGCCACGAATGAGATTTTGTTCCCGCCGAACTTCTGTCAAATGCAACTGAATATTCAAGCTGTTGTCGACAAGGTATTTGCAAATCTAATAACCATGACCTGACAAATTTATTGCCAATGATTTAACGTTACAAAGCGATCACTATACTCCTTTAAAAAACTGTTGTGTTGTGGCCTGGCAACAATACAGATACCAACTTGGCAAAACATCCATATATACAAGTTTACAGTTTTCTTTATATACAAAAATTGAAAGCTGTATACTGTCATCGAATATTGATATATTTTATGTGTTTTATAATCATTGCTCTTAAAGTGTACACGTAAAGCATCAGTATATTTTGTGTTAGTATTTAGTATTTTGTTTTTATCGGTGGCCACCTAATTCACGGTACTTGTGTACTAGCATGGCGCCCATCGCATCGCAGACCATAAGACATGCGATGGTATGCGATGTTACGCGATGGCAGGCAATGTTATACAATTTTAAATTGTATACCATTGCATTGTATGGCATTGTATGGCATTGTATCGCATATACAATGGTATGCGATTTAAAATTGTATAAACACCCTAATGGGTTTTTCAATGTTAAAAGTGCCCCCTATAACATAATTAAACATGATGGGTGCTTATTATGTTAAAAGCACCCCCAACGGCAATCCCACTATCAACGCCAACACGAAGCGTGGCGAGCACGCGTCCTCCGACCTTTTCATACCCCCACTATCCATGTCGGCGTGGAGTTGATTTTATATAGTGTGGCGAGCACAGCGAGCCACCGAGCTCAAAGCGTGGCGAGCGGACGCGGAATACATGTAAAGTAATACGCGTCCCCTCGCGGGCTGCACTCGCCACACTATATAAAATCAACTCCATGCCGACGTGGATAGTGGGGGTATGAAAAGGTCGGAGGACGCGTACCGCCGCCCCTCGCGGGCTCGCTATGCTCACCACTCTTCGGGTTGTCGTTCATAGTGGGGGTTGCGTGGGGGTGTATTTAACATTTTAAGCCCCCATTAGAGTGCTTATACAATTAAATATCGTATAGGGGGCTTATACAATTTGAAATCTCTGTGCATCGGGTGTATGGCATGTGATGCGATGCAATTATATGTTGTATGACTTAATATCGTGGGCACCGTTATAATACACAAGTACCTAATTCACTGATATTTTTATGTAACTAAAATAAATTGTATAAGATTATTCTTTCCGAAACAGTCTCCATTTTTTGCTACACATGCGCTCTCCTCCATGGTGTATCAGATTTTTATTTTTAATAATTAGCGCAGCCTTCACATTCCCTTTGGGTAATTGGTATCCTTTTGTGCAGGTTCAGAGTCCAGGAATATTCCTGGCCCCGGACTTGACACTTTTTTTTGCACTGGCACTAGTGCATTTTTGAAAGCTCCTGCTCATTATCATCACGACATACTAATCATCATAGAAATATAATTTCACTTTAAAGGGTTCATTAGCGCCTAAGTCTACCACTGATTTCCAGTGGTAACTTATATGCAATACTAATACTCAAGTAATCAGGCAGTGAATGGATATACAGTACAGTACAATACATGCTCTGGGAAATGGACCATGACATCTGCAAAGTTACTGTGCTCTATACTGTACACACAGATCAATTTTCAGGTGAAGACCATAAAAAAAAATACTGTAAATAAGTGTATTCAGATGCTAACGAACAATTTAAAGCAATAGTCCATTGGCATTAGGCTTCTTTGTGCATCAGTCCCCTAGGCAAATCATTTAATAAAAATAGTGTACTGTATATAAACGCAAACAAACGTGTTGCAGCAATTGTTTCATAGATGTACAGTATTTATATATATATATAAATTGTTGCTATACTGTGCGTTTTTTATACGACACCAATGGGGTTTAAAACGAGGTCTGGCTGTTTGAACAAATATCCTGGTATCCAGGAAGCGAGTAATCTGAAAACGAGGCTTGGTTGAAAGCCAGCAATAATACAAACAGAGCTTTATTTATAAAATACACGAAAAAAGCCGGACATACGCTATAAGTATACGCCCAATAGGAGGAGCTATCAGCAAATAAAAAGCGTGACAAGACGTAGTGTAAACTATCTGAGGAAGCCGCCGATTACCTTACAAGGCGGAGAAACGCGTCATCAGGATACGTCAACACGCACAGACGGACCACGGCCGGAGACCCAGAAACCGGAGCTGAGGACTCCCAGAGAAGGCTGCATAATTTGGGAAGCGCTAGCAGCCGGGGACCCGCTCCTGGTAGCCAGAAGGGACTGTGCCATCCAGCTTGGAAAGAGCAAGTATATGCTGACTGCTATTGATTTGCACCGCGTGCATCCTTAACCCTATGCTGCTAATGTACTAATCAAAGCTCCAGCTCCAAACCAGCTGACTGCCTGCTTTACTAACAACTGCAATTGCACGGGCTCTGAGGAGCAGGAAACTGTTGCCTGTATTAAGTTTCAATATAACTACTAACACAGTTCCGATTGCACTAAAGGACTGTGGGAACTGACTTTTATGCTCTTGTGTGCAGAACTATCTGAAATTAGGTTACCATTGGGTGTCAGAAGGAGAAGGACACAAAATAATAATTTTTTACTTAAACACCGGCCGGTGATATTGTGTCATATATGACCAAGATTTTTATATGAAGTATATTGTGTTGTATAAATAAAATTTATTTTAAGTTTTAAATATAGTCCCGCAGCGCTGTCTATTTTGTCCCTTTCTATGTACAGTATTGTACTGAACAGAACTGTACTGTAGCCATGCTTTGTGGTTTTTCTGAATTTGCTTATTTAATATAGTACTTTAGACTGTACTGTACAGAATTCTCTTAAGGCATACTTGCCTACCTGAGAAATCTCTTAAGGCATACTTGCCTACACAGAAATCGACATCTTAAAAAGTTTTATAGTAAAACCGCCAGCACTGCAAATGTTACCGATATCAACGTTATTACACCGTTAAAACCTGCCATTCCATCCAAAATTCGTAAGTTATTACCTAGATCTAACAATTCTAGCTTAAAAACGTTTGCAAGACAGATTGAGCAGGAGGTTACTGAGGTAATAAAAAAGACCCGGACATAATCATCTGATCCTGTCTGTTGCTGAACGATCGGCGATCAAATCATTGTCCAAGAATTTAATTGTCTGACCTGCGGACAATGGTGGGGCTATTGTCCTGCAGGATCGGGAAGCCTATATCTTTGAAGCCATGCGGCAATTGAGTAACACATCAACCTACCGCCGATTGGGCAAAGATCCGACAGGTATCTTTAAACAAGAACTAAAAAACTTGCTTTCCTTTGGAGTGGACAATAAAATAATTTCAGAAGATCTGTCTAAATCACTTTGCCCAGATCATCTGATCATTCCAGTGTTTTATACATTCCCAAAAGTCCATAAAGGCATAGATCCACCCCCAGGGAGTCCCATTACCTCCTCAAGAGGCTCATTGTTGCAGCCCATTTCCATTTATTTGGAGTCAATATTACAACCTCTCTTGCAGACGCATAAGAACTTTTTGCTGGACAAGATATAATTTTAAATCGGTTTGCAGAGTTTTCCAATCTAACAGATGACAACTGGTTGATTTGTGCAGACGTCGTTAACTTATACACAGTCATCCCGCATAAGGAAAGCTGTGAAGCTGTGAGACAGTTTTTGGATTGATAGTGACATACTATATCGGACACATTGATTTCTTCATTATGCATTTAGAGTTTATCTTAACAAAAAAAAAATCTTGTTTGATGGTGCATTTTACTTGCAGTGCAAAGGTTGCTCTATGGGCTCTTCAGTGGTGCCAGCACTAGCGAATATTTATATGTTTCATATTGAAGAGATTGTTTTTTTAGGTCAACAACCCATTAGTAAAAACATATAGTCTTATATAAGATATATAGACAATGTATTTTTAGCATGGTCTGGCTCTGATATTGTTTCATTGATGACCACAATCGAACTGCATGTCCAGTCAAATTTACCATACGCATGAACAAACAACGGATCAACAACGGATCAATTCTGAGGATGCGGGTGCAGCCATTCAAATTGATGAGCTTATTGAACGTTTTGTTGCCCGTGGTTATGGCCGTACATTCTTGAATGATATTAAATCGAAAGTGCTGAAATTAGATCGCAATAATTTGCTGTTGAAAAAAAATCAGTGCCCCTCCCAATTCCAGCGATAGATTAAACCTACTGACCGCAATTTAGGTCTCCATATTGATAGTCATCCTATCCCATTGAAAATGGGGCTCCCTTATTCTCAGACGGATCAATTCTGAGGATGCGGGTGCAGCCATTCAAATTGATGAGCTTATTGAACGTTTTGTTGCCCGTGGTTATGGCCGTACATTCTTGAATGATATTAAATCGAAAGTGCTGAAATTAGATCGCAATAATTTGCTGTTGAAAAAAAATCAGTGCCCCTCCCAATTCCAGCGATAGATTAAACCTACTGACCGCAATTTAGGTCTCCATATTGATAGTCATCCTATCCCATTGAAAATGGGGCTCCCTTATTCTCAGACGGATCAATTCTGAGGATGCGGGTGCAGCCATTCAAATTGATGAGCTTATTGAACGTTTTGTTGCCCGTGGTTATGGCCGTACATTCTTGAATGATATTAAATCGAAAGTGCTGAAATTAGATCGCAATAATTTGCTGTTGAAAAAAAATCAGTGCCCCTCCCAATTCCAGCGATAGATTAAATATAATATCCAATCCAACAACATACAGAAAGTCCTCAAAAACCAACGGCCCATCATTAAAAGTGATTGTCATCTACCCTTTAGTAATACCACCCTCATGCCTTGCTATTCCGGACAGTCCAACTTACGTGACTTGCTAGTCAAATCAGATATTACTAATTATCAGTCTGAGGGACATTTTCTGTCTAAACGACTGTGTTGTTTCAAATGCGCATGTGTCACCTGTCAGTATTTGTTGACAGTTGACAGCTTTAACCATCTTCATTCTGGTAGGAGATTTTTTTATTAAGCAACATTTAACTTGCAATAGTTCATATGTTATTTATAAGATACTGTGCCCCTGTGGCCTCACTTACATAGGAAAGACACAATGCAAGTTTAAGGACAGGATGGCTGGACACCGTTCCACCATCAAAGCTGCACTTACAAATCGTGTTAGTGATCAACCCATAGCGCTGCACTTTCTTTAAAAAAATCATCCCCTCACTGGCCTGCATTACCGCATGATCGAACAGGTCGCTAGACCTCATTGCAGCAGGGATCACAGTAAATTACTATTAAAACCGGAGGCAGAATGAATACATTGTCTAGATGTCATTTCCCCGAGAGGGCTCAACAAGTATTTATTGTTTTCATCTTTTTAGATATCTACTATATGGTCAAGTATGGCTATATGCTGTATATGTATAATATGGTTTTTCGATTTACTGTTTTATATATATATATATATATATATATATATATATATATATATATATATATATATATATATGCTTTTTTTATGTTTTTGTACATTTATATGTTTTTGCACTTTTATGTATGGATACACCTGTGGTGGGGAGTGGTCCTGTGATGTCACCCGGCCGGGCGTGGAGACACGGCAGGATGCTCCCTCCACCATATGCAACATCACGTTATTTAAGGTCTGTAATATGCTTTTTTCACTTATATCCTGATGATAGTGCCAATAAACAGAGCACTGAAATGTTGATTTCATTAAACGCTGTACTGTCATTTCTTATTATACAGCTGAGTGCTGCACCATTCTATGTGTATATATATTTCATAGCTTATGTTAACCACTTCCCTAGATTATTAGTGACATGTGTGTTGATAACTGCTCACCTTTTAAAGCATAGTCTGCTGTGAGCTTTAGACCAGATAGCATGCCTGGAGTCAAACATTAATGTGATAGCTATGTGTATTGTAGCCATTTTGAGCGATAGTGTTTAGGACCTGCAGAAAAGTGGGGTTGCGTGAAGGGGGCTGCAGGCTTAAATGCATTGATCAGTTCATGAACTTAATCTCCACTATTTATTAATATCAGTTAATTTAGTTTGTGCAGAGACCCTACAATGTCTGTTTAAACAATGTGGTCACAAGCCATAGGGCACCCCAAAACTAGGAAAGGTGAGTGCCGATGTTTAGTGTATATATTGTTTATTAGATTATTTTTTTAATTAGTCTTATTGTGGTCACATTCTCTCTGTTTTAACCTATATTTCATAGCTTATGTTAACCACTTTCCTAGATGATTAGTGACAGGTGTGTTGGTAACTGCTCACCTTTTAAAGCATAGTCTGCTGTGAGCTTTAGACCAGATAGAATGCCTGGAGTCAAACAATAATGTGATAGCTATGTGTATTATAGCCATTTTGAGACATAGTGTTAGGACCTGCAGAAAAGTGGGGTCCCGTGAAGGGGGCTGCAGCCTTAAATGCATTGATCAATTCATGAACTACAGTAAGTCTCCACTATTTATTAATAACAGTTAATTTAGTGTGTGCAGAGCCCCTACAATGTCTATATATATATATATATATATATATATATATATATATATATATATGCAAATTAACTGTAGCTGTGATGTCTCATTGAATGGTTTAAAAACTATTCTATATTTGTTCTGTATTTGTAACTACTTCAAATGACTACGGCTGTGGTTATTTAGATTTTGTGTTTTTTTGTGTGTGTGTTACCAAACGCAATTGTTTGCCGGCATATGGTCAACAAAAGGTGGACTTCAGAAGATATGTCACAATTACCATGTTTTTATTGATGAGAATACACTGAATGAGGCTGAGAGTAATTTTGTCAGTCTCGCGGATGATGAGGCTGAGAGGGTTTTATTTGATCAGGTGGATTTTGATCGATTGCCAGCTGAAACCCCATTGGATTTGCACGATAAATTGACCAGACTAAAAAAACACGAGGTGGACCTGATCCTACATGGACATTTCCTCTCAGCGTATTATAGAAAAAAGCGCATTCCATGCGGGTTCTGGGTCAGCAACGCTTCCACTATTGGATGCAACAATTCAGTGTTCTGCAGTAAATGATGTGGTATATTGAAAAAATGTTCTGCTGACCTGTTGATTCTAGTGATACATGAGGTTGGATGTGAATTGAAAAAAGTAAAAACAGAAATAAAGGATTTTGAAAAGAAACATAAATCCACCCTAACCAAGGATAAGACTGAGGATTGGTCACCACTGGTGGAGAAGTACAGAACCGACTTGATTGCATTTAAACGCAAAAAGTGGGATACTGTCGAATCTGAGTACAAACATCACTGTCTACCGGTGGTTGAGTGGAGAAAATCATAGTAATAGATTTAGATTAAGAGACAGAAATTACAGGAGGGGCCAGGGATCTGGCTCACAATTTCAATTCTGACTCATCTGCCAACTCCTGGGGCAGCCGACCACCCCTGGGAAGGGAACAACCCTCAGCATCTTTTTTAGATCCAGACGTCAGACCCAGGGTGGGAGGCCGAATAGGCGGCAGAGACCGCACCCGAGGAGGGGGAGGCACAGGAAACGGAGGTAGAACAGCTTATCTTTAATCTATGTGATCATAAATTAACTTCTGCTGAAGAGAGCCTGTTGAAAAATATTTTAAAATTTGTTCCTACTTGTGGAAAAAATAATATGATGTGGACAATCAATCACTTCAAAATGGGTTGTAAATTGAGGTTACAAGAATTTTTCTCAGGGAAAGAGAGTGTTCAAAATACTGATACACCTCTGTGTTTCAAAAAACTTAGCACTTTCGACCCCCAATCCTCCAACGCCAGTCTGAAAACATACCTACGTATGGTAGATCAGGATGTGAAGGTCGAGGTGATTAATACACGCACCTTTGTTAAATTCACAAGAGCAGAAAGAATGGCGCTGAAGGATTTGAAAAGCAATACATCGGTGGTCATCAGGAGCGCCTATAAGGGGGTGGTATTATGCTTCAAAACTTTAAAGAGTATGATCATGAAATTAGGAGGCAACTTGGGGACACCAATCCCTACTTTAAAATTGAATTCAATCCCATGCCACACATCGAGGGAGGTGGATACCCTTCTACGATCTGTACTTCTAATAGGCTGGATTGATGAGCAGCTTCTCAAGTTTTTGGTAGTTGAACACCCAGTGTGACCCTGATATACTCCCTACCAAAAATTCATAAGACATTACTTGACCCCCCAGGAAGACCCATTATTTCGGCCTGCGGATCAATCTTACAACCTCTAGCACAATTGGTGGATTATTATCTGCGACCATGTGTTCCGGCAGAGCCAAGTTAAATCAAGGACACGGGTGACTTCCTGGGGGGATTTCGTGATTTGGCAGGTTTAACTGGTGATTGTGTACTGGCTACACTTGAGGTGGCGTCGCTGAACACCGTGATAGCGAATACTGCTGGTATACAAGCGGTACAGCGGGCGTTATTACGCGGTCCCGATAGCGGCCCCCCAATTGAATTTATTTGTGACTTAATTAATAAGGTCTTGACACTCAATCATTACCAGTACCAGGGCGAGCATTTTATGCAAACTGGTGTTCGCCAATTTGTATATGGCAGAGTTTGAGGAAGTCCACATTTTGTGTAAATATGCTGAAAACATTGCTCATTATAAAAAGTTTATTGATTACCTGTTTGTGGTCTGGAAGGGCACAGAGGAGTCCTTTCTAAACATGGTGGATGACTTAAACCGACTGGATAGTCCAATCAAATTTTCAGCAAAAGTTGATGCTGTTGACTGAAGCATCAAATCTCGGCCATGTCCTATATCATTATTGATTGGGTACCACCGTTGGAAAGAGGGGGAGACCGCAGCCTCTTACTCTTGAGGAAAGAGGCTGAATGGATTATGAAGTTGGACACCATTGCCCCAAAGAGCTTAAACGAATCAAATGTGCTTATTGTCTTTTTGTGATATACTCCAAATGTGTTTGGAGTTTCTTTTGCAGTACATATTTGAAATTACTTATTGAGCCTGGTAACGCCGGAAGCAGTATGAAATCCCGGCGGTCGGGATCCCGGCATTCAAAATCAGGAATCCCGACCGCCGAAATCCCGACAAGGGGGAGACGTGGATCGCCACCCCCTTGTGGGCTCACTGCGCTCACCACGCAGCGGGCCCAGTGCCTCGCTACGCTCGGCACACTAATTTATTCTCCCTCCAGGGGTGTCGTGGACACCCACGGAGGGAGAAAGTGTCAGGATTTCGGCGGTCAGGATTTCGGCGGTCAGGATTCCGACGTCAGGATTCTGAACACCGG
The DNA here is from genome assembly GCF_055691185.1 of Crinia signifera. NCBI lineage: Eukaryota > Metazoa > Chordata > Amphibia > Anura > Myobatrachidae > Crinia > Crinia signifera. The sequence goes on along the minus strand of NC_139223.1, from coordinate 93,228,305 downwards.
GATCCCGACCGCCGGGATTTTAACTGCATCCCATAACGCCATGTAGAAATAATTTTTTTCTGGTTTAGAATTTTATTTGATCTGGTTTATAATTTTCTTTTTGTTTTGTATATATTTGAATTGGGGTCAATGCTTTATAAGTATGCTCCTATATGTGGCCCGTTAATGTTCCACATTCAGTGAATAGGTATGTGTAATATATAGACAGATCCATAGATGGTCAGTGGGTATCAAAATCGCAATAGTCACACATTATGTCATAATCATATGCTCTGTGGTGGGTGAAGCGTTTTAACAGAGGGACGTTTTTTCTGGCTGAATGAAGTGTATATTTGAAGCACTGCACCACCCCCGATAAACTGTTCTTTAGGGTTGTGGAGCGCACAATAATGTGCATGTCTCTGATAGGGCTGATATCTACAGCGCAGACTAACTTCCGGTGTGTAGACTTAGACAGAGGCATGGAACGCATGCCAGGACACTGATTAGATGGTTTAGGTTTATGTTTAAGTGTAATGTTACACTTCTATTTGAGATATATGCCCATGATCTTGATTGACACAGCTCTTTGATGATCTGTATATATGTAATAGCTAATGATGCTGTTTAATGCTTGTATAAGTGATTTTTTTTGGCAATAATGGTGCTCCCTGACAGTGTGGAAGGGAAGTGGCCATGATTCTGAATGTGGGTATTTAAGGGCCTCTGGAGCATAAAGTAGAAAGTGGCAGTACTGAAGAAGGGACAGAGTGACATCAACGCAGGCTGTCCGGCAAGACGCATAGTTCCCCAACTACTGACCAGCAGCAAAGGAAGCATTGTGCAAAACTACCAGAGATTGTCTGAGGTTAATGTATGGAAAGGGGGTCATGAAAGTTGTAGCCTGCAGGAGCTTACAGGGGCCCCTTTATTTATTAACAGCTTATTATATAGCACAGCATATTCCATTGTGCTTTACAATGAAGATAGTGATAGAACAAACTGGGTATTTACAGACAGTCAAACATTAAGAGGGCCCTGCTTGCAAGACATTAACCATTAATCAGTGGCACAGCAAACCTGGGGTGTAAAGTCTACTTTTTTTATATGATACAGTAACAGTGGTCTTATGTCCCTTCCCCCCCCCCCCCAACCCCTCACAAAAATGACTAAATGAGGAAAGGAACCGAAATATTACATGGACATTTTTATTTTAAATCTCTTCCAGATGGCAGAGTTGATAAAACCAAATATATTTGTAAACACTGCAACTTTGAATTGTGTTATCGCCGGAACACTTTGAGTTTAAAGTATAATTTAAATGCAATACACAGCATTGATTTCAGAAAATCACCCAACAAAACAAACAGTGCAGTGAGGCTTCGGCAGACTACGTTGGATACAACATATGGGAGAAGTATAGATAAACAAAAGCAAGAAAAGCTAACAAATAACTTAACAAAGTTGATAGCTACAAGCTGCAGGCCGATTAGTATTGTGAAAGAGGTCGGTCTCAGGAGCATTCTTAGGATCGCAACGAATGACAGCACATACAGATGCATCTCCATCGATTGCTGGCATCTGCCAGATCCCCTTCTCTGGCGTTCGCCGACGATAGGGACTGGGACGCACATGCATCTCACGTGCACACGTGTCCAAGTATCATGGCGGTTGGGCAGTGCCTACCCATCTCCCTGGGACATTTCAGATAAAGTCAGCATACTTTGCACAGGTAGTGCCAGAAATTTGATTGCCGCTGCAAGACATCTGCCTTTTAAACATGTTCCCTGCACTGCACACAGTCTCCAGCGTTCTATTACAGTATCTTTACAGAACAGTGCATTTGACAATGTCCTGGCCAAATGCAGAAAGGTTGTGATCCACTTTAAACTCAGTTCATCAAATGCTGCAGAATTAGAAAAACAACAAATTGAACATGGACAAAAGATGGAGTCGCTTATACAAGACATTCCAACAAGATGGAGTTTGACTGTGGACATGGTAAAAAGCATCTGCAGAAATGAACAGCCACTGAGGGATGTCCTTACCACACACAACACCAAGACCATGGCAACACAAATAGTTGCCATGCCAACTAAAGCTGAAATGGAAAAACTGCAGAGGTTGGAAACACTGCTGGAGCCCTGCAGGTATATTTTACATACATCACATATTTCGTTTTCTCACTGTCCTGTCTCTGTAAAAAATATAGCATGAATGTAGTTGCTGGCTCTCGGTATCCCGGCGGTCAAGATCCTGCAGGGAGGGTTAAGGGTAGGGGGGTTTAGTATACTTACTGGGGACTGTCTTGGTTTTTGGATGCCGATGTCGGTATCCAAGAGAATTGTCAGTGCCAGTCTCCCATACCCAACAAAATGAGTTTGATTATTTGTTTTGCTGTTGCAGGTTTGTGACTGAACTTCTGAGAGGATAAAAGTATGTTTCATGCTCTAAGGTTCTGCCTGCTTTTCGCCATCTACCTCAGGTCATGGAATGCTCAGATGACAACCCTGCCTACGTGGTCAAAATTAAGTCTACATTCATAACAGACCTGGAGACACACAAGGGAAAAGCCAACCTTGCATATCTGAAGATTGCTAGCGCATTGGATCCAAGATTCAAAGACCTCAAGTGTATACCCAGACCTGAGAGGGGTGAGGTTTGGGCCTCAGTCACCAACTTACTCAAGGAACAGAAGTTTGCTGCAGAGAAACCGGCGGAAGCAACAACATCAGAGCCACCAAATAAAAAGTTAGCCCTATTGACTGCTTCATCAGAGTCTGATTCTGAACAAGAGGAAAATTCAGTTGAGAACAATGTGTGTCGATACAGAGCGGAGTCCATCATCAGTACAGAGCATTTTCTCCCGCATGGAGAGGGTCAGGTAGGCAAGTATGACTTGCTACTGTACATAGGAGCAGATGTACTAAGTCTTAAGAAGGGATAAAGAAGTGATAAGTGCAGGTTGATAAGGCACCAGACAGACAGCTCCTGTCAAATCCATAATTATTGACCGGTGCATTACCACCTTGCTTTATCACTTCTTTATTCATACCTCCCAATATGACCCATTCCAGGAGGGACACAATGCTCTGTTTCTGGACTTCCCTCTTATTTTATGATTGCCATCACCTGTTTTTGTCACACGTAGCCGCGACGGAGCGCGGCGGGTACAGTACTCACCCGTCCGCGCCCGCCGCCGGCTAGCGTGTGCAGGCTCCGGTCTGCGGTGTGCGGGTAGCGGCAGCTCTGGGTAGGGATGGCAGCAGTAGTGGTGCCGGGAGGCCGGCGTCGCCATCTTGGTTGAGGGCAGGAGACAGATTGGCCCAGAGTGGAGGTTCCCTCCTCATCCTGTGCTGACAGCCAATGGCAGCCATCCTCTGGGGATATAGGGGATCTGCCTAGGCTGTTCAGTGTCAGTGCAATGAGTCTTTGGAGTCATTCACAACTCCTAGCTGATTCCCGGATCCTGGCTCTTTCTCTCCTGACTCTGGTGCCTTGCTCCCTGCATCTTGCTACAAGGAAGTTTTCTCCTGACACCAATGCTGCAAGTCCTACCTAGTGCTTGTTCCTGCTTGTGTCCCAGAATTACCCTGCACAGCTTTCCGCTGTCCTCCTTCATACAACTCATTCATTCCATCATCTTTCAGTCATCCGGATCCATTTCTTCTGTCATCAAATCAACCTCCTTCCGGATCCTCATCTATGTACTCTGGCTCACCAAGTATACGTTTCCAGATTTCCCTGCCCGTTATTAGTATTGTGCTGGACTCTATTTAATTTATTCCAACTGTCACTTAAAGAAGTATTTGAGTGAAGTTTATCATTTATGAAATCAGTTATTAAACCTGCACGTTTCAATCCTACTCCTCCTGGTCCGTCTCCGGTTCCTGTGCACCGCACGACTCCATCCAGCCCTTTAGCCGTGACAGTTTGCACTGACCCGATGGAATCGGGTGAAGCACAGGCCTCCATGACGGATGTTCTTCAAGGCATCATGGCTCGATTGGAACAAGTAGAGACTACCCAGCGTCAAGTGGCTCAATTTCTCCAGACCTTGTCATCACCTCAGGTGGCTCCCTCAGTTTCAGCAGCACCAACCTCCGGAGCTTCGGCCTCTGCTGCTCCCCCTGGGCCAGCTGCTCCTCACCATCTACACCTGTCAACCCCCAGTAAATATGACGGGTCCCCGAGGGGGTGTCGAGGATTCCTGAATCAATGTGACGTCCATTTTACCCTCCAGCCTTCCAATTTCCCCTCTCCCAAGACTCGGGTGGCTTACATCGTGTCCCTACTGGCGGGTCCAGCCCTGGAGTGGGTGTCCCCCCTTTGGGAGCGTGCGGATCCCATCCTCAATAACTATGAAGAGTTTGTGGCCTCCTTCCGTCGCATCTTCGACGAGCCTGGCAGAGTGTCCTCCGCAGCCACAGAGATCCTAAGGATTCGTCAGGGCAGTCGCCCAGTGGGACAATATGTCGTACAATTTCAAACCCTGGCTTCCGAACTCAGATGGAACGAAGAGGCTCTCGTTTCTGCCTTCTGGAACGGCCTAGCCGGGCGCATCAAGGACGAGTTAGCAACTCGCGATTCTCCTTCCACCCTGGCTGAACTCATTTCATTATGTAACAAAGTCGATCTGCGACTCCAAGAACGCCAACTTGAGAGGAATCGCTCTGATCGCCTTCGCCCTCGATTTCCTTCCAATGTCGCACCAGCTTCCAAACCAACCCCGCCTCCTGCGGTGTCAACAGATGAGCCCATGCAAATCAACCGCTCCCGTCTCTCTCTCGAAGAGAAGTCCCGAAGACGGCGAGAGAATCTATGCATGTACTGTGGCTCCTCAGCTCACTTATTGGCTTCCTGCCCGCTGCGGCCGGGAAACGACCGCTCCTAATCTCCCCGAGGGAGGTCCGATTAGGAGTCTTGCTTCCATCTCCCTCTTCTTCTGATTCCACCATTCCGGTTACCCTTGTGTGTCCCCAAGGGAGAAAAAGAGTTCAGGCCCTATTGGACTCTGGAGCAGCGGGAAACTTCCTTTCTTCTTCTTTTGTCACCCAACATGCCCTGCCTGTGCAACCCCTGGATCACTCGCTGGTCCTCACTGCAGTGGATGGGAGTCGAATTCGTAGTGGACAAATCACCCATCAGACCACCCCGGTGACACTGCTCATAGGAGCTCTACATCAAGAGACCCTCGAATTCTTCATTCTTCCACAGTCCTCACACCAAATGGTCCTGGGCCTTCCCTGGCTCTCCAAACATAACCCACACATCGATTGGACCAATATGGAGGTCAAGGCCTGGGGAACAGATTGCCAGTCTACTTGCATTCCTCAGATCCTTCCGGTCTACCAGACCCATCCACAACGTGAGGGTAACTATCCTTCATCCTCTTCAGCTCCACCCTTGTCGATACCCGCACCATATCGTTCATTTACAGATGTATTCAGTAAAGGTGGTGCCGACACCCTGCCTCCTCACCGTCCTTGGGACTGCCCGATAGAGCTGGTGGCCGGGAAATTCTGAGGCCATGTCCTCGTACATTCAAGAGAACTTAAACAAAGGGTTCATTCGACCATCTACTTCTCCGGCCGGGGCCGGGTTTTTCTTTGTGAAAAAGAAGGATGGCGGTCTTCGGCCATGTATCGACTATAGGGGCCTGAACGACATCACCATTAAAAACCGCTATCCCTTACCCCTTATCACAGAACTATTCGACAAGATCAGAGGGGCAGCAATCTTTACTAAATTGGACCTGCGAGGGGCCTACAATTTGATCCGGATCCGTCCAGGTGACGAGTGGAAGACGGCTTTTAACACGCGCGACGGCCACTATGAATACCTGGTGATGCCCTTCGGCCTTTGTAACGCCCCCGCCGTCTTCCAACAGTTTGTAAATGATATCTTTCGGGACTTGCTGTACCACTCCATCGTAGTCTATCTAGACGATATACTCATCTTCTCTCCAAATCTTCAACTTCACAGACAGACAGTGTCCGAAGTCCTACGACGTCTTCGCCAAAATCAACTGTTCTGCAAGTTGGAGAAGTGCGTTTTTGAGGTCACGTCCATTCCATTCTTGGGTCACATTCTCTCCGCCACTGGGATAGAAATGGACCCAGAGAAGGTGAGAGCCATCCAAGACTGGGCAGCCCCCACAACACTCAAAGGAATTCAGAGATTCCTAGGGTTCTCAAACTATTACCGGCGATTTATCCGGAACTTCTCTACTATCGCTGCTCCCCTCACTGCTCTCACTTGCAAGGGAGCTGATCCAAGCCGATGGTCGCCAGAAGCATCCTCTGCCTTCCAGCAGTTAAAGAGAGCATTCATAACGGCACCAATCCTCCTCCAACCAGACCTCGACAGGCCCTTCATTCTCGAGGTGGACGCATCCTCGGAAGGGATCGGGGCCATCTTGTCACAAAAAGGTGAGGATCAAGAATTACACCCTTGTGCCTTCCTCTCCAAAAAATTCCTCCCGGCAGAGAAGAATTACCCCATCGGGGAACAGGAGTTGCTTGCAGTCAAAACTGCGTTAGAGGAGTGGCGATACCTTCTGGAGGGGGCACGGCATAAGATCACCGTGTATTCAGACCACAAAAATCTGTCCTTTCTTAAACAGGCTCAGTGCCTTACTGCCCGCCAAGCCCGTTGGGCCATGTTTTTTGAACGCTTTGACTTCCAAATTAAATTCCGACCTGGAACCACGAATACTAAGGCAGACGCTCTATCCCGCTCCTTTGAGACGACCTCTGACCTAGAGACACCTCCTCGTCCAATCCTCGATCCGCTGGTCTTCGCCCAAGTAACCGTACAGCCATCTCCTCCTCCAGGTAAAACGTTCGTTCCCCCCGAACTCCGCAAGAAAATATTGTCATGGGCACATTCTTCCCGCTTCGCAGGGCACGCAGGAGCACAAAAGACCTTGATGTTCCTGTCACGTTCTTATTGGTGGCCAACCATCCGCCACGACGTAACCAACTTCGTCGCTTCTTGTGTAAGATGTGCTCAGCATAAGGTGCCCAGAACAACTCCCGCTGGTCCTCTCCGCCCTCTAACCATTCCCACAGAACCATGGACCCATCTGTCAATGGACTTCATTTGCGAACTACCTCCCTCAAAAGGTCATACCGCAATCTGGGTAGTGGTCGACCGATTCTCGAAAATGGTCCATTTTTTCCCACTAAAAGGTCTCCCCTCTGCTCCAGTACTGGCTCAGCTATTTATCTCAATCATTTTTAAACTTCACGGACTGCCCAAAGAGATTGTATCCGACCGCGGAGTACAGTTCGTTGCAA